>NC_134357.1:202756009-203063509 GCF_048569485.1 Anomaloglossus baeobatrachus | reverse complement strand
GTGTGTGATATAGGGAGAGCTTATTCACAGGCAGGGAGAGATTTAAAGCTGTCCTGACATCTGCTACTAATAATCAACAATCTCAGCACTGCTACATCCCTTGTATCTGTTATACTAAGTATAGGGATTACAACTTGCAAAAAAAGGTCCGAAAAAAATTGTCAAAACAACGGGTTCAGGTGTAGTGTAGTGTCTGTCAGCCACCATCTCAATTCATACCAGCACAGTTGCGTCCTTGTGTTGGCTTCATAGCGTACATAAACTCCATAGTACCCTACTGCTAAAAAAAAATAGTGTAAGTTTAAAAAAATAAATAAATAAAATTGCTGTCACAGCCTGTAGTTCTGCCTGAAGCCAAATACCATAATATAAAGCATCCTGGTGTTGGCTTCATATTTTACAGAACTTAGATACTGCCCTGCTGCAACTAACACACAGTCTGAGTGTTACCAAATTTTTATTAATACTCAGTGTCAGTGGCACTACTTCTGCCTGAAGCAAAATACCTTCATAGCACCAAACTAGCATCCTGGTGGTGGCGTCTTCCTATCTAAGGGTACTTTCACACTTGCGTTTATTTCCTTCCGTTACAATCCGCCCTTTTGGAAAACAGCGGAATCCGTTAACGGATTCCGCTGTTTCCCATAGACTTGTATGGGTGACGGATTGTACCAAAAGGACCTGCGCTGCTTCCGCTGGGCGACGCTCCGTTGCTTCTGCCCAGCGGGAGGAACGCAGCATGTAACGTTATTTTGAGCAGCGGAATCCTCTGGATTTCACTGCGCATGCTCTTTTTTTTTTTTTTTTTTTAATCAAACTTTATTTTGGCTTGCGCTGGCCGAACGTTCAGCTGAGCGACCGGCCGCCAGCATGCCCGGCCGCCGGCAAGTCACAGCGCTCAGCTGAGCGCCCGCCCGCCGGCATGCCCGGGCGCCGGCAAGTCACAGCGCTCAGCTGAGCACCCGCCCGCCGGCATGCCCGGGCGCCGGCAAGTGACAGCGCTCAGCTGATCACCCGGCGGCCGGCTACTGGGAGCGATCAGCTGATCACCCGGCGGCCGGCTACTGGGAGCGATCAGCTGATCGTTCACAATAGACTGCCGCTGGTAAAACTGTAAAAAAAACCAAAAAAAAACCAAAACGAATTGCATCCGTTGCACCCGTTACACAACGCAATGCAACGGATACCGTTCAACGCAAGTGTGAAAGTACCCTTACAGAACCTACATAGTGGCTTGCTCTCATTAAAACACAGTCTCAGTGTTACCCAATTTTTATTAATACTTGGTGTCAGTGGCTATACTTCTGCCTCAAGGCCAGTACCTTCCTATCAGCAACCTAGTGTAATTTTGGGAGCTTCACGTCTTACAGAACTTACATAGTGACTTGCTCTTACTAAAACACAGTCTGAGTGCCAAAAACCAATACTAAAATAAAAGTACGATGCTGAAGTTGGTTTCTTATTCATCCAGTTTCTTATTCAGCAATTTATTATTTTCAGTTTTTTACACATTTAACAACGAAAATAACACATCACAATAATAAACTAAACTAGACTGATGTGCCCTAATATAAATACACTCAAAATCAGCTGCGAAAATTATAAAACTGGCAAAAAAATGGGCATCAAAGTGGGCAGTGAAGTATGTAAGTGAAAGAGTTAAATGGCTTTGGGCCACTGATCTACCACCACAATTGCATATCTAGTGACGACCCTAATCAAACTCAAATGACTCCAGCCTGGCCCAAAGGGGTTCTGGGCATCAGAACTGGCATCAAAGTGGGCACACAGCCAATTTTCACAGATTTCAATAAGTACTGGTATTTTTGAGGGATTAAATGGCTTTGGGCCACTGATATCACACCACATTTACATACCTAGTGAAGCTACACATCAAATTCAGATCACTCCAGCCTGGTGCAAACAGGTTTTGGGCATCAGAACTGGCATCAAAGTGGGCAAAACCCCAGTTTTCACAAATTTGAATAAGTAACTGGTGTTTTTGAGGGGTTAAATGGCTTTGGGCCACTGATTTCACACCAAATTTACATACCTAGTGATGCTACACATCAAATTCAGATCACTCCTGCCTGGCCCAAACAGGTTCTGGGCATCAGAACTGGCATCAAAGTGGGCACACAGCCAATTTTCACAGATTTGAATAAGTAACTGGTGTTTTTAATGGGTTAAATGCCTTTGAGCCACTGATCTCAAACCAAATTTACATACCTAATGATGCCACACATCAAATTCAGATCACTCCAGCCTGGCCCAAAGGGGTTCTGGGCATCAGAACTGGCATCAAAGTGGGCACACAGTCCATTTTCACAGATTTGAATAAGTAACTGGTGATTTTAATGGGTTAAATGCCTTTGAGCCACTGATTTCACACCACATTTACATACCTAGTGATGCCACACATCAAATTCAGTTCCCTCTAGCCTGGCCCAAACAGGTTCTGGCCATCAGAACTGGCATCAAAATGGGCAAAACCCTACTTTTAACAGATTTCAATAAGTAACTGTTTTTTTGAGGGGTTAAATGCCTTTGGGCCACTGATTTCACACCAAATTTAAAAACCTAGTGACTCCAAACATCAAAATCAGATCACTCCTGCCTGGCCCAAAGGGGATCTAGGCATCAGAACTGGCATCAAATTGGGCAAAACCACAGTTTTCACAGATTTGAATAAGTAACTGGTGTTTTTGAGGGGTTAAATGGCTTTCGGCCACTTATCTCACACCACATTTACATACCTAGTGATGCCACACATCAAATTCAGATCACTCCAGCCTGGCCCAAACAGGTTGTGGGCATCAGAACTGACATCAAAGTGGGCAAATGGCCAGTTTTTACAGATTTGAATAAGTAACTGGTGTTTTTAATGGGTTAAATGGCTTTGGGCCACTGATCTCACACAACAATTACATACCTGATGATACTCCACATCAAATTCAGATCACTGTAGCCTGGCCCAAACAGGTTTTGGGCATCATAACTGGCATCACAGTGGGCAAAACCGCAGTTTTCACAGATTTGAATAAGTAACTGGTGTTTTTGAGGGGTTAAATGGCTTTCGGTCACTTATCTCACACAACAATTACATACCTAGTGATGCCTCAAATCAAATTCAGATCACTCCAGCCTGGCCCAAACAGGTTCTGGGCATCAGAACTGGCATCAAAGTGGCAAATGGCCAGTTTTCACAGATTTGAATACGTAACTGTTTTTTTGGAGGGGTTAAATGGCTTTGGGCCACTGATTTCACACCAAATTTAAATACCTAGTGACTCCAAACATCAAAATCAGATAACTCCTGCCTGGCCCAAACAGGTTCTGGCCATCAGAACTGGCATCAAAATGGGCAAAACCCTACTTTTAACAGATTTGAATAAGTAACTGGTGTTTTGAGAGGTTAAATGGCTTTCGGCCACTTATCTCACACAACAATTACATACCTAGTGATGCCACACATCAAATTCAGATCACTCCAGCCAGGCCCAAACAGGTTCTGGGCATCAGAACTGACATCAAAGTGGGCAAATGGCCAGTTTTTACAGATTTGAATAAGTAACTGGTGTTTTTAATGGGTTAAATGGCTTTGGGCCACTGATCTCACACAACAATTACATACCTAGTGATACTCCACATCAAATTCAGATCACTGTAGCCTGGCCCAAACAGGTTTTGGGCATCATAACTGGCATCACAGTGGGCAAATTGCCAGTTTTCACAGATTTGAATAAGTAACTGGTGTTTTTAATGGGTTAAATGGCTTTGGGCCACTGATCTCAAACCACATTTACATACCTAATGATGCCACACATCAAATTCAGATCACTCCAGCCTGGCCCAAAGGGGTTCTGGACATCAGAACTGGCATCAAAGTGGGCACACAGCCCATTTTCACAGATTTGAATTAGTAACTGGTGTTTTTGAGGGGTTAAATGGCTTTGGGCCACTGATCTTACACCACATTGACATACCTAGCGATGCCACACATCAAATTCAGTTCCCTCTAGCCAGGCCCAAACAGGTTCTGGCCATCAGAACTGGCATCAAAATGGGCAAAACCCTACTTTTAACAGATTTAAATAAGTAACTGTTTTTTTGAGGGGTTAAATGCCTTTGGGCCACTTATCTCACACAACAATTACATACCTAGTGATGCCACAAATCAAATTCAGATCACTCCAGCCTGGCCCAAACAGCTTCTGGGCATCAGAACTGGCATCAAACTGGCTAATGGCCAGTTTTCACAGATTTGAATAAGTAACTGTTTTTTTTGAGGGGTTAAATAGCTTTGGGCCACTGATCTCACACCACATTTACATACCTAGTGATGCCCCACATCAAATTCAGATCACTCCAGCCTGGCTCAAACAGGTTCTGGGCATCAGAACTGACATCAAAGTGGGCACACAGCCAATTTTTACAGATTTGAATAAGTAACTGGCATTTTTGAGGGATTAAATGGCTTTGGGCCACTGATCTCACACCACATTTACATACTTAGTGATGTTCCACATAAAATTCAGATCACTCTAGCCTGGCCCAAACAGGTTCTGGGCATCAGAACTGGCATCAAAGTGGGCAAATGGCTAGTTTTAACAGATTTCAATAAGTAACTGGTGTTTTTGAGGGGTTAAAAGGCTTTGGGCCACTGATTTCACACCAAATTTACATACCTAGTGATGCTACACATCAAATTCAGATCACTCCTGCCTGGCCCAATGGGGTTCTGGGCATCAGAACTGGCATCAAAGTGGGCACACAGCCAATTTTCACAGATTTGAATAAGTAACTGGTGTTTTTAATGGGTTAATTGGCTTTAGGCCACTGTTCTCAAACCACATTTGCATACCTAATGATGCCACACATCAAATTCAAGTAAAGCTGGGTTTACACACTGCAACATCTCAAACGACATCGCTGTAACGTCACCGGTTTTGTGACGCAATAGCGATGTTGTTTGCGATGTTGTAGTGTGTGAAACTTATCAGCGACCCGGCCCCTGCTGTGAAGTTGTAATCGTTACAAATCGTTCAGGACCATTCCTAGGTCCTTTGTTTCCCGCTGTGCAGCATGAAGTTTCAGTGTGTGAAGACTTTGCAGAGACTTTGTTAGCAACTTCTCTTTCAAAAGGCTGCTTATCAACGTCCCCAACAACCAGCTAAGTCGCTCTGCAGGTCCGGATCGCTGTTGAGTTGTTGGCCAGGTTTGCCTGTTTGACAGCTCACCAGCGACTTAGCAGAGACATAGGGAGGTCGCTGTTACGTCACCAAACCGGTGACGTTACAGCGATGTCCTTTGCGATGTTGCAGTGTGTAAACCCAGCTTAACTCCAGCCTGGCCCAAAGGGGTTCTGGGCATCAGAACTGGCATCAAAGTGGGCACACAGCCCATTTTCACAGATTTGAATTGGTAACTGGTGTTTTTGAGGGGTTAAATGGCTTTGGGCCACTAATATCACACCACATTTACATATCTAGTGATACCGCACATCAAATTCAGTTCCCTCTAGCATGGCCCAAACAGGTTCTGGCCATCAGAACTTGCATTAAAATGGGCAAAACCCTACTTTTAACAGATTTGAATAAGTAACTGGGTTTTTTGAGGGGTTAAATGCCTTTGGGCCACTGATTTCACACCAAATTTAAATACCTAGTGACTCCAAACATTAAAATCTGATCACTCCTGCCTGGCCCAAAGGGGTTCTGGGCATCAGATCTGGCATCAAAGTGGGCACATAGGCAATTTGCACAGATTAGAATAAGTAACTGGTGTTTTTGAGGGGTTAAATGGCTTTGGGCCACTGATCTCACACAACAATTACATACCTAGTGATGCCACACATCAAATTCAGATCACTCCAGCCAGGCCCAAACAGTTTCTGGGCATCAGAACTGACATCAAAATGGGCAAATGGCCAGTTTTTACAGATTTGAATAAGTAACTGGTGTTTTTAATGGGTTAAATGGCTTTGGGCCACTGATCTCACACAACAATTACATACCTAGTGATACTCCACATCAAATTCAGATCACTGTAGCCTGGCCCAAACAGGTTTTGGGCATCATAACTGGCATCACAGTGGGCAAGTGGCCAGTTTTCACAGATCTGAATAAGTAACTGGTGTTTTTAATGGGTTAAATGGCTTTGGGCCACTGATTTCACACCAAATTTAAATACCTAGTGACTCCAAACATCAAAATCAGATCTCTCCTGCCTGGCCCAAAGGGGTTCTAGGCATCAAAACTGGCATCAAAATAGGCAAAACCCCAGTTTTCACAGATTTAAATAAGTAACTGGTGTTTTTGAGGGGTTAAATGGCTTTCGGCCACTTACCTCACAGAACAATTACATACCTAGTGATGCCACAAATCAAATTCAGATCACTCCAGCCTGGCCCAAACAGGTTCTGGGCATCAGAAATGGCATCAAAGTGGGCACACAGCCAATTTTCACAGATTTGAATAAGTAACTGGTGTTTTTAATGGATTAAATGGCTTTAGGCCACTGATCTCATACCACATTTGCATACCTAATGATGCCACACATCAAATTCAGATCACTCCAGCCTGGCCCAAAGGGGTTCTGGGCATCAGAACTGGCATCAAAGTGGGCACACAACCCATTTTCACAGATTTGAATTAGTAACTGGTGTTTTTGAGGGATTAAATGGCTTTGGGCCACTGATATCACACCACATTTACATATCTAGTGATACCGCACATCAAATTCAGTTCCTTCTAGCCTGGCCCAAACAGGTTCTCGCCATCAGAAATGGCATCAAATTGGGGAAAACCCTACTTTTAACAGATTTGAATAAGTAACTGTTTTTTTGAGAGGTTAAATGCCTTTGGGCCACTGATTTCACACCAAATTTAAATACCTAGTGACTCCAAACATCAAAATCAGATCTCTCCTGCCTGGCCCAAAGGGGTTCTGGGCATCAAAACTGGCATCAAAATAGGCAAAACCCCAGTTTTCACAGATTTAAATAAGTAACTGGTGTTTTTGAGGGGTTAAATGGCTTTCGGCCACTTACCTCACAGAACAATTACATACCTAGTGATGCCACAAATCAAATTCAGATCACTCCAGCCTGGCCCAAACAGGTTCTGGGCATCAGAACTGGCATCAATGTGGCAAATGGACAGTTTTCACAGATTTGAATAAGTAACTGTTTTTTTTTGAGGGGTTAAATGGCTTTGGGCCACTGATCTCACACCACATTTACATATCTAGTGATACCGCACATCAAACTCAGTTCCCTCTAGCCTGGCCCAAACAGGTTCTGGCCTTCAGAACTTGCATTAAAATGGGCAAAACCCTACTTTTAACAGATTTGAATAAGTAACTGTTTTTTTTTGAGGTTTTAAATGCCTTTGGGCCACTGATTTCACACAAAATTTAAATACCTAGTGACTCCAAACATCAAAATCAGATCACTCCTGCCTGGTCCAAAGGGGTTCTGGGCATCATAACTGGCATCAAAATGGGCAAAACCCCAGTTTTCACAGATTTAAATAAGTAACTGGTGTTTTTGAGGTGTTAAATGGCTTTCGGCCACTTATCTCACACAACAATTACATTCCTAGTGATGCCACACATCAAAATCAGATCACTGCAGCCTGGCTTAAACAGGTTCTGGGCATCAGAACTGGCATCAAAGTGGCAAATGGCCAGTTTTCACAGATTTGAATAAGTAACTGTTTTTTGAGGGGTTAAATGGCTTTGGGCCACTGATCTCACACCACATTTACATACCTAGTGATGCCCCACATCAAATTCAGATCACTCTAGCCTGGCAAAACAGGTTCTGGGCATTGAACTGGCATCAAAGTGGGCACACAGCCAATTTTCACAGATTTGAATAAGTAACTGGTATTTTTGAGGGATTAAATGGCTTTGGGCCACTGATTTCACACCACATTTACATACCTAGTGATGTTCCACATCAAATTCAGATCACTCTAGCCTGGCCCAAACAGGTTCTGGGTATCAGAACTGGCATCAAAGTGAGCAAATGGCTAGTTTTAACAGATTTCAATAAGTAACTGGTGTTTTTGAGGGGTTAAAAGGCTTTGGGCCACTGATTTCACACCAAATTTCCATACCTAGTAATGCTACACATCAAATTCAGATCACTCCTGCCTGGCCCAAAGGGGTTCTGGGCATCAGAACTGGCATCAAAGTGGCAAATGGCCAGTTTTCACAGATTTGAATAAGTAACTGCTGTTTTTGAGGGGTTAAATGGCTTTGGGCCACTGATCTCACACCCCATTTCCATACCTAGTGATGTTACACATCAAATTCAGATCATTCCAGCCTGGCCCAAACAGGTTCTGGGCATCAGAACTGAAATCAAAGTGGGCAAATGGCCAGTTTTTACAGATTTGAATAAGTAACTGGTGTTTTTAATGGGTTAAATGGCTTTGGGCCACTGATCTCACACAACAATTACATACCTAGTGATACTCCACATCAAATTCAGATCACTGTAGCCTGGCCCAAACAGGTTTTGGGCATCATAACTGGCATCACAGTGGGCAAATGGCCAGTTTTCACAGATTTGAATAAGTAACTGGTGTTTTTAATGAGTTATTTGGCTTTGGGCCACTGATCTCAAACCCCATTTACATACCTAATGATGCCACACATCAAATTCAGATCACTCCAGCCTGGCCTAAACAGGTTGTGGGCATCAGAACTGGCAACAAAGTGGGCACACAGCCAATTTTCACAGATTTGAATTAGTAACTGGTGTTTTTGAGGGGTTAAATGGCTTTGGGCCACTGATCTCACACCACATTTACATACCTAATGATGCCACACATCAAATTTAGTTCCCTCTAGCCTGGCCCAAACAGGTTCTGGCCATCAGAATTGGCATCAAAATGGGCAAAACCCTACTTTTAACAGATTTGAATAAGTAACTGTTTTTTTTGAGGGGTTAAATGCCTTTGGGCCACTGATTTCACACCAAATTTAAATACCTAGTGACTCCAAACATCAAAATCAGATCACTCCTGCCTGGCCCAAAGGGGTTCTGGGCATCAGAACTGGCATCAAAATGGGCAAAACCCCAGTTATCACAGATTTAAATAAGTAACTGGTGTTTTTGAGGAGTTAAATGACTTTTGGCCACTTATCTCACACCACATTTACATACTTAGTGATGTTCCACATCAAATTCACATCACTCTAGCCTGGCCCAAAGAGGTTCTGGGCATCAGAACTGGCATCAAAGTGGGCACACAGCCAATTTTCACAGATTTGAATAAGTAACTGGTGTTTTTAATGGGTTAAATGGCTTTGGGCCACTGATCTCAAACGACATTTGCATACCTAATGATGTTCCACATCAAATTCAGATCACTCTAGTCTGGCCCAAACAGGTTCTGGGCATCAGAACTGGCATCAAAGTGGGCAAATGGCTCAAATGGCTAGTTTTAACAGATTTCAATATGTAACTGGTGTTTTTGAGGGATTAAAAGGCTTTGGGCCACTGATTTCACACCAAATTTACATACCTAGTGATGCTACAGATCAAACTCAGATCAATCTTGCCTGGCCCAAACAGGTTCTGGGCATCAGAACCAGCATCAAAGTGGGCAAAACCCCAGTTTTCACAGATTTAAATAAGTAACTGGTGTTTTTGAGGGGTTAAATGGCTTTCGGCCACTTATCTCACACAACAATTACATACCTAGTGATGCCACAAATAAAAATTCAGATCACTACAGCCTGGCCCAAACAGGTTCTGGGCATCAGAACTGGCATCAAAGTGGCCAAATGGTTAGTTTTAACAGATTTCAATAAGTAACTGGTGTTTTTAAGGGATTAAAAGGCTTTGGGCCACTGATTTCACACCAAATTTACATACCTAGTGATGCTACACATCAAATTCAGATCACTCCTGCCTGGCCCAAAGGGGTTCTGGGCATCAGAACTGGCATCAAAGTGGGCACACTGCCAATTTTCAGAGATTTGAATAAGTATTTGGTGTTTTTAATAGGTTAAATGGCTTTGGGCAACTGATCTCAAACCACATTTGCATACCTAATGATGTTCCACATCAAATTCAGATCACTCTAGTCTGGCCCAAACAGGTTCTGGGCATCAGAACTGGCATCAAAGTGGGCAAATGGCTAGTTTTAACAGATTTCAATAAGTAACTGGTGTTTTTGAGGGGTTAAAAGGCTTTGGGCCACTGATTTCACACCAAATTTACATACCTAGTGATGCTACACATCAAATTCAGATCACTCCTGCCTGGCTTAAACAGGTTCTTGGCATCAGAACTGGCATCAAAGTGGGCACACAGCCAATTTTCACAGATTTGAATAAGTAACTGGTGTTTTTAATGGGTTAAATGGCTTTCGGCCACTTATCTCACACAACAATTACATACCTAGTAATGTTCCACATCAAATTCAGATCACTCTAGCCTGGCCCAAACAGGTTCTGGGCATCAGAACTGGCATCAAAGTGGCAAATGGCCAGTTTTCACAGATTTGAATAAGTAACTGTTTTTTTGAGGGGTTAAAAGGCTTTGGGCCACTGATCTCACACCACATTTACATACCTAGTGATGCTACACATCAAATTCAGATCACTCCTGCCTGGCCCAAACAGGTTCTGGGCATCAGAAATGGCATCAAAGTGGGCACACAGCCAATTTTCACAGATTTGAATAAGTAACTGGTGTTTTTAATGGGTTAAGTGCCTTTGAGCCACTGATCTCAAACCACATTTACATACCTAATGATGCCACACATCAAATTCAGATCACTCCAGCCTGGCCCAAAGGGGTTCTGGGCATCAGAACTGGCATCAAAGTGGGCACACAGCCCATTTTCACAGATTTGAATAAGTAACTGGTGATTTTAATGGGTTAAATGCCTTTGAGCCACTGATTTCACACCACATTTACATACCTAGTGATGCCACACATCAAATTCAGTTCCCACTAGCCTGGCGCAAACAGGTTCTGGCCATCAGAACTGGCATCAAAATGGGCAAAACCCTACTTTTAACAGATTTCAATAAGTAACTGTTTTTTTTGAGGGGTTAAATGCCTTTGGGCCACTGATTTCACACCATATTTAAAAACCTAGTGACTCCAAACATCAAAATCAGATCACTCCTGCCTGGCCCAAAGGGGATCTAGGCATCAGAACTGGCATCAAATTGGGCAAAACCACAGTTTTCACAGATTTGAATAAGTAACTGGTGTTTTTGAGGGGTTAAATGGCTTTCGGCCACTTATCTCACACCAAATTTACATACCTAGTGATGCCACACATCAAATTCAGATCACTCCAGCCTGGCCCAAACAGGTTGTGGGCATCAGAACTGACATCAAAGTGGGCAAATGGCCAGTTTTTACAGATTTGAATAAGTAACTGTGCACTGTGTTTTTGGTGTGGTGGACTTGCCGGTGTGAAACACAGGAGTCCGCTCCCGGTACTTTGTTTGGGAGCCGTGCCCGTTGACGCTGGCCCTTGGGATCTACTGGGCCCTGGCGGATGCCCTATTCCCCGCGGTGGGCTGTTGTCAGCTTTTGGGACTTTGTTTGGGACAGGACCTAAAATCCTGCCCTCAATTAGTTAATTAGCTAGGCCGTTGGTTCCGGTCCTGGCTTCAGGGTCCAAGTACCCTCTCTGTGCATGGTTCTCCGATGTCGGTACCGGTGGGCTCTAACCCTGCCCCGGTCCACCTCGGATATCCCGCAGCCGTCTTCCTGTCTCCTGACAGACACGGACCACCGTCTGCCACCTAGCCAGTACGCCGGGGCTCCAACCCCGACGCCTTTCCTTTCTGTCTCCGCACTTCACTTTCTGCTCTCAACTCCTCCTGTCCACTAGTCTCACTCCTTTCTACTTGAACTACAACTTTCAACTCTCCTCTTCAACTACTGCTTTCCCCGCCCTGGGTTCTCCAGACCCCTAGGTGGGCGTTCTCCATCCGCCTGGTTCCGCTCACTGGTTTGCCTTTCCTACCCTGGGGGGAGCTGACTAGGGTTTTGTTGGCTGAATGTAACCCTGTGTGGGAAGGTGTTATGCGGGGGCCTATTCTGTGTGACCACCTGGCGGTGCCAGGGTGTCACAGCTACAGCTCTGTTTCCCTGTGTTGCTCCATGTCCCCAGCTCTGTTCCCTTGTACTGCTCTGTGTCCCCAGCTCTGTTCCCATGCCATGCTCCTTGTGCCCAGCTCTGTGTCCCCAGCTCAGTTCCCCTGCATTGCTCCATGTCCCCAGCTCTGTTCCTCTGTGCTGCTTTGTGTCCTCAGCTCTATTTCCATGCCCTGTTCTTTGTCCCCAGCTCTTTTGCCCTGACCTGCTTTTTGTCTATTGCTGTGTTCCCCTGTGCTGCTCCATGTGTGGTGCCCCTGACCCCGTCAGGCACCACTGAGTACTGCACCCATGCTGGGACAGTACTTCTGTGACGCCCTGGACACCCAGGGGTCACAGGTCACTACACACGCCACATACACCCCCACCCTAGTAAGGTGCCATCAGTCAACCAAAGACCTGATTGCCTCCCTCAGAGTCAGACAGGCACACCAGATGGGCGGAGTCAGGCGGATAGACACACCCTCCGAGGAGTCTGCTGGCCTGAGGCAGGGAAACACAAGCAGATAGAGATAGATCGAGATGAAGTTAGGAGAGAGGAGTGAGAGGAGTATAGTTCTGGGTTGGAGCCTAGGACCCCCGATCAGTCAGGCAGGCAGACGGTAGTGGCCGCCTGCAGGAGACCGGGAATCCGACCAGTGGAACTGTAAGGGACCGGGACAGTGTAGTGGCCCTCCGGAGCCAAACCGGGGAGCCAACTGGATACCGGAGCACCAGGCAGGGTACTGTCACGCTTCCCGGTCCCCTAGTCCCGTTCTCCGGTCCCCGTGGCCCGCTCCCCGCTCCCCGGCGGCGTCCCCTGCTCACCACTCCGGTCCCGGCCTCCTCGTCCCCGCCTGCAGCCTCCATGCGTCCAGCTCCCCGCTCCCGGCGCTCCTCTGCGACGTGGGACTCCCAGCCGGGCGCTCCTGCTTCCTCCTCACCGCTTCCTGGACTGGCTTCTGGCACATGGGCCTCGCGCATGCGCATTAGGGCGCGCGCGCGGTCATTGACCCTTTCTTAAAGGGCCAGCACCCAGAAACAGGATATTGCATAGACAGGTACAGGGTATATAAGGTTTCTCTTTCCTGGTGGGCGGGGCCTGTTCTACGTGTTTAGCAAGCTAGTGTTCAGGTCCCCGTATTGCTTTGCCCTGTGCTTTGCCTTGCATTAACCCTGGCCTGTCTCGTAGAGCCTGTCCTGCCATGCCGGTTGCTCCGAACCAAGTCCATCCCTGGACCCTGACGGTGACTTCGGCGGATGCCCCACCACCTCTGCAGCTCCGCCAGTCTCCAGTCCCTGGCTCCGTTCGGTGACCCGTTCCATCGCTCAGCAGGTTCCGGATCCCGCCTGACCCTACAACCCGGCCTCGGATCCTGAGCCTCGTCACCCAGACTACCGTCCAGAACTCCGTGGGTTCAGCATCATCCACCTTTCCTGCTCCTCTACGGATTGTCCAGCTACCTATAGTGCTTCGGCTGCCGTGCATCAGGACCCTCTGGCGGGGTGACCGGCTGGCTGCCTCCTCAGGGGACATCGGTGTACGGTCCAGTGCTTCCACCACCCGGACGTAACAGCTAGAACAGGCCATGGATCCCGCCGAAGCACTAGCGGCCTTGCAGCAGGAACTCACACGCCAGCGCGAGACCCAGACCCGCATGCTGAACTTCATGTCTTCTGTGGATACCCGCCTGAACACGCTACAAGCGACGGCCACATCCTTGGCATCTCAGGTTTCCACTGTACAATCCACGGCCACAGCTCCCGTGGCAGCCTCCTCGGATACTTCCAAACTTCGTTTGGCCCCACCACCCCGATACGCCGGAGATCCCAAGACCTGCAGGGGATTCATCAACCAATGCTCTCTCCATTTCAAGCTGCTGCCGCACCTTTTTGCCTCTGACCAAGCCAAGGTCGCGTTCATGATGTCCCATCTAGAGGGAGAGGCACTGGCCTGGATGAACCCCTTGTGGGAGAAGGAGGATCCGGTAACCACCAACATCCAGGAATTCCTGCAGGCATTTCATGGCACCTTTGACGAGCCCGGACGCGCCTCCGCGTCTGCCTCATCTCTCCTCCGGCTACGTCAGGGGGCTCTGACGGTGGGCCAATACGCCATTCGTTTTCGCACCTTGGCTTCGGAACTCGGGTGGAACAATGAGGCCCTAACCGCCGCCTTCTGGGAGGGACTCTCGGGTCGTATTAAAGATGAGCTGGCTGGTCGTGACGTGCCGTCCACCCTGGATGCCCTGATTGCCCTAGCGACTCGAGTGGATCTTCGCTTTCAGGAACGATCCAAAGAAGTGTCCGGCGAGAGGCGTCCGATACGGCACTCCTCCCCACCACAGAAGTCCATCGCTCCCCAGTTGGCGTCACCTGGCGTGTCTACCTCCGAGCCCATGTAGATTGACCGCCTGAAGCAGTCGGAACAACGCCGAGCAGAACGACTAGCAAAGGGTCTCTGCTTCTACTGCGGTGATGGCACACACCTGCTACGCTCTTGTCCTGAGAAGCCGGGAAACTCCAAAGCCTAGGCTTGGTAGGAGAGGCCACCCTAGGTGCTGGGACTCTCTCAGACTCCGTTACCTGGACTATTCAAGTCACTACAGAAGAGACCCGGTTCACGGCAGAGGCGTACCTCGATTCCGGAGCAGCAGGCAACTTCATTCAGCAGGCCACGGTGGATAAGTACCAGGTGCCTGTCCTTCCACTAGAAAAACCGGTGGTGATCGCCTCTGTTGATGGGAAACCCCTCTCTGACACCATCTCACTGATCACCAAGCCTGTGGAAGTACGGATCAGTGCTCTGCACACCGAGAAGATCACCTTTTACGTCCTCCCGCGCATGTCTCATCAGATCCTGCTGGGACTTCCATGGTTACGGACACACGAACCATCGGTCAGCTGGAGTACAGGTGAAATCACCCGATGGGGCTCCTCGTGTCACGAGAGATGTCTGAAATCCATCCAGCCCATCCGACGCCCTCCGTTTCCAGAGTCTCTACCAGGACTGCCTTCTGCCTACTGGTCCTTCACGGACGTGTTTGATAAAAAGGAGTCAGAGGTACTACCGCCTCATCATCCCTACGACTGTGCCATCGAGTTACTGCCAGGAACTACGCCTCCTCGAGGACGGATATACCCCTTGTCCCCTGCTGAAACACGAGCTATGTCTGCCTATATCACCGAGAGCCTAGCTAAGGGGTTCATTCGGAGGTCCTCGTCCCCTGCCGGAGCAGGGTTTTTCTTCGTCAAAAAGAAGGAAGGTGACCTGCGCCCTTGCATTGACTACCGGGGATTAAACCAGATCACCGTAAAGAACAAATACCCTCTGCCGCTTATCCCCGAACTATTCGATCGGCTCCGAGGAGCCCGTGTATTCACCAAGTTGGACCTCCGTGGGGCCTATAACCTGGTTCGCATTCGCTCTGGAGACGAATGGAAAATCGCATTCAACACTCGGGATGGGCACTACGAGTATTGTGTCATGCCCTTTCGTCTGTGTAATGCTCCGGCAGTCTTCCAAGAACTGGTGAACGACGTGTTCAGAGATCTCCTCTATGTCTGTGTGGTGGTGTACCTGGACGACATCCTGGTCTTCTCTCCGGATCTACAAACCCACCGAGAGAACGTGCAGCTAGTCCTCCAGAGGCTTAGAGAGAATCGTCTGTACGCCAAGTACGAGAAATGCATCTTTGAAAAGTCGTCTCTTCCCTTCCTGGGTTATGTAATCTCGGACACTGGCCTGCAGATGGACCCAGAGAAAGTGTCTGCCATCATCAACTGGCCTCCTCCTTCCGGACTGAAGGCTATCCAACGCTTTCTCGGCTTTGCGAACTACTACCGTCAATTCATCCCGCATTTCTCTGCCTTGACTGTACCTCTCTCTGCCTTGACTAAGAAAGGAGCTAATCCTAAGGACTGGTCCCCTGCAGCCGATGCCGCGTTCTGCTCCTTGAAACAGGCGTTTGCTTCTTCCCCGGTTCTCCATCGCCCTGAATTGAACTGACAGTTCACCTTAGAGGTGGATGCCTCCTCCTCAGGAGCCGGGGCAGTGTTGATGCAGAACTCCCCCTCCGGAAAGATGGTCACTTGTGGATTCTTCTCCAAGAGCTTTTCGGCACCCGAACGCAACTACACCATTGGGGATCGGGAGCTACTGGCCGTGAAGCTGGCCTTGGAGGAATGGCGCTACCTCTTGGAGGGAACTGTATACCCTGTAATCATATACACGGACCACAAGAATCTGGAGTACCTGCGGTCTGCCCAAAGACTGAATCCACGACAAGCCCGCTGGTCCCTGTTCTTTGCTCGATTTGATTTCCAACTCCATTTCCGGCCTGCGGATAAGAACGTGCGGGCAGACGCTCTGTCCAGATCCTTCGTGCCCGTGGAGTTGGAGGAGGAGACGTTCCAGCCCATCATCAACCCCAGTAAAGTCATTCCGGTGACTCCTGTCGCTCTAACGCAGATACCCCTTGGGAAAACCTATGTCTCAGGTACTGACAGACAGAGAGTCCTACACTGGGGCCATGCTTCTAAGATCGCCGGCCATGCTGGTCAGAAGAAGACTTGGAGTACGATTGTCCGTCACTACTGGTGGCCGTTCCTCCGTAAAGATGTCGCAACCTTCGTCTCAGCCTGTCCATCCTGTGCCCGGAACAAGACACCCAAGCACCTACCCTATGGACGTCTTCTGCCTTTGCCCATTCCTTCCGTTCCGTGGCAACATATCGCAATGGACTTCATTACGGACTTACCCATATCCTCCGGACACACGGTCATATGGGTTGTGGTGGATCGCTTCTCAAAGATGGCCCACTTCGTTCCCATGGCAGGGCTGCCCTCTGCCCAGGAGCTAGCTGACTCCTTCATACAGCACATATTCCAATTGCATGGCTTCCCCGCACACATTGTGTCTGACAGAGGAACTCAGTTTACCTTGCGCTTCTGGAGGGCTCTCTGCAAACATCTGGGAGTGTCCTTGGACTTTTCTTCGGCCTAACATCCTCAGTCGAATGGCCAAGTGGAACGGGTCAATCAGATCCTGACCTCCTTCCTGCGCCACTACGTTAATGCCCATCACGATGACTGGTCCGCGCTTCTTCCTTGGGCTGAGTTCTCCCACAACCACCACATCAGCGAGTCCACTTCCTGCTCTCCCTTCCGAGTCGTTTACGGACTTCAGCCTTCTGTCCCATTGCCAGTATCCTCGGCTTCCGACGTCCCCGCAGCAGATGCTCTGGTCCAAGACTTCTCAGCCATATGGAGCTCTGTCAAGACTTCCCTAGAGCGTGCTTCTTTGCGGATGAAGAGACATGCGGACAAAAGGCGCCTGGATTCCCCGTGTTTCTCCCCTGGTGATTTGGTCTGGCTTGCATCCAAATATGTCCGATTGAAGTTGCCATCGTACAAGTTGGGTCCTCGTTACATCGGGCCGTTTAAAGTCATCAGCAAGATTAATGCAGTCTCTTAAAAACTGCAGCTCCCGGCCACGATGCGGATACCCAACTCCTTCCATGTCTCCCTGCTCAAGCCTGTTGTCCTTGGTCCCTTCTCCGCTGATGCCGGTACTGCTCCACCTCCCATCGCTGATGATGACATCTATGCGGTAAGGGATATCGTGGCCATGAAGACCGTGCGAGGTCGGCAATACTTCCTGGTGGACTGGGCGGGGTATGGTCCCGAGGATAGGTCCTGGGAGCCCCGGGAGAATGTTGGCACTCCTCTGATTCATGCCTTCCTGTCCCGCTTGCGGGGGGGGGGTGTGGGGGAGGGGGTACTGGCACGCTTCCCGGTCCCCTGGTCCCGTTCTCCGGTCCCCGTGGCCCGCTCCCCGCTCCCCGGCGGCGTCCCCTGCTCACCACTCCGGTCCCGGCCTCCTTGTCCTCGCCTGCAGCCTCCATGCGTCCAGCTCCCCACTCCCGGCGCTCCTCTGCGACGTGGGACTCCCAGCCGGGCGCTCCTGCTTCCTCCTCACCGCTTCCTGGACTGGCTTCTGGCACACGGGCCTCGCGCATGCGCATTAGGGCGCGCGCGCGGTCATTGACCCTTTCTTAAAGGGCCAGCACCCAGAAACAGGATATTGCATAGACAGGTACAGGGTATATAAGGTTTCTCTTTCCTGGTGGGCGGGGCCTGTTCTACGTGTTTAGCAAGCTAGTGTTCAGGTCCCTGTATTGCTTTGCCCTGTGCTTTGCCTTGCATTAACCCTGTCCTGTCTCGTAGAGCCTGTCCTGCCACGCCGGTCGCTCCGAACCAAGTCCATCCCTGGACCCTGACGGTGACTTCGGCGGATGCCCCACCACCTCTGCAGCTCCGCCAGTCTCCAGTCCCTGGCTCCGTTCGGTGACCCGTTCCATCGCTCAGCAGGTTCCGGATCCCGCCTGACCCTACAACCCGGCCTCGGACCCTGAGCCTCGTCACCCGGACTACCGTCCAGAACTCCGTGGGTTCAGCATCATCCACCTTTCCTGCTCCTCTACAGACTGTCCAGCTACCTATAGTGCTTCGGCTGCCGTGCATCAGGACCCTCTGGCGGGGTGACCGGCCTGGCTGCCTCCTCAGGGGACATCGGTGTACGGTCCAGTGCTTCCACCACCCGGACGTAACAGGTACTAAGACCCCGAACTAGGCTATAAGCCACCACCATAGTCAAATCAACTGATTGCGGTCTGGACCTCAGGGGTTCATTCCCACCTAAGTCTCGATTGAAGGCAACATCCCAACCCGTCCGGATAGGAGCCACCGCCAAAGGCCAGAGATCCAAAGGGCCAGCGTCTGCGGGCAAACGGGCTCCTACGACACTTGTACGCCGGGGAGCGCACTACCAGTGCCCAGGCACAGTGGTCAAGATACATACACAGGTGCAGGAGAAAGGCGGACATTACCAACCTAACAGGAAAAGCTGCAGCCGGCTGCGGGCCCCGTTCATCACCCCGTTTGGTTTACCAGTGCCTCCGGTGTCTTGTATCAGAGTGAGTACACCAGTGCCCTCAGGCACCGCACCGCGCTGCACCGCAACACTGCGCCCTGCACCCTGGCCCTCGCCAACCGGGCCCCGGGACCAACATCCCCTACCCACGGAGGGGTCAACACCTAGCTGCGCCACTACACCGCTCCCGAGAGTCCCCGTACATTCACCACAGTAGTGGTGTCCACAATCACCACAACCCGTGGGTGGTGTCACGAACAATCATCCCAAAACCAAATACCCGCATCCCCCGCATGTAGCGCCAACCCCCCTTGTAGAGCGACATGACCCCCGGGTCCGTGAGAGGCTCGAGTCACCACCCGTAGAACGCGAGCATGGTCCCGAGCGGCTCGGTGGCCGCAGCCGAGGCCGTGGGGCGGTACACATTGACTCTTCTGGTGTCTGCGAACAGGATAGAACCAGTCTACTTACCAGTAGAAGTGCGCCTTGTGGTTCCCGTCAGCGGCGTCCCGCTGAAAAATCTGAAGATCCGCCATCTTGGGCGCGAACGTTTCCCGCTCGAGTCGTCTTCCCCGAGCAGTGAAGGCGCGAAAGTGAAGCCCCGCCCCCAAAGAGAGAAGTGCTGTAGAAAAACCAAGGGGGGACGGGAAGATGATGTCCGTGCCTACCGGTGACGGCGGGGGGTGTCAGCTGCAGGAGTGGTGGCGCCCGAAGATGGGAACATGGCAGCCCTCGCTCCGGTCGCAGGAGCGGGGGAGGCCGTAGGTCCAGCGGTCGCCTAGGTAATGCAGATCTCCCTGCCGTACGTGCCTGGTGCTACCTGGCTACCCCAGTACGATGGGAAGCCTGATGCCTTACAGGTGTTCCGGAAAAAGATAAACCCAATTCTTGACCTGTATGCCATGACTGGCAGACAGCGGGCGACGGTGGTACTCGGGCAGCTGACCGGTGCAGCCGAGCAGGAGACGGAGACTTGGACCGACGCGAACCAGGCCTCTGTAGCCACTATCTTTGAAAAACTCCAGACCGCCTTTGAGACCCGGACCAAGGCTGAGTTGCGGATGCAGTTCTACCAATGTAGGCAGCGGCCCGCGGACAGTATCAGAGACTATGCCCTGCGCTTGCAGACGGCCCTCCAGACCCTGAGGCGGGTGGATACCATCAGCAACACTGACAGCAACAAGATGTTGGTGGAACAGTTTCTTCAGGGACTAGGGTCTGCTGAGGATCGCAAACAGCTGCGGTTATGGACTCTGGAGCACGCCGACTTAGACTTTACAGTACTAAAGGAGCGGGCCATCAAGGCCCTGCAAACATCAACTGGTGGTGCTCCTGACGCGGCCCCTTGGCCGGTTGAAACTGCTCCCGTCTCAGTGGCACCCCCTCCCTTAGCTCTAACGGCCCCTGCTACATCCGTCGGGACAATAGAAGCGCTGGCATCGCAGGTCCAAAGTATGAATGAAGATCTTACCCAGATCCTCGCCGCACTCTAGCTCCCAACGAGAGTCAAGCCCCAGGAGAAGATCCAGCTCGCTGACAGCCCGGAGGACGTCCCTTGGATGCAGCGGAGGAAGAACACTGACCTGCGGTATGGGCCACCCGTGTGCTACAGGTGCAATAAGCCTGGCCATTACTCTAGGCGATGTCCATTAAACGAGCAACCCCTGAGGCCAAGGGCCAATCCTCAGGAGTAGACCCCCATGGCCCGGCTGATTGGAGAGACCGGTTTGTAGGAGGCCGCCCCATCATCTCCCTGGCGGTGGACGGCGTGCCGACCATGGCCCTGCTGGACACCGGATCGCAGGTAACCACTATGCCTTATTCATTGTACCAGCGATATTGGGCCGATAGTGAACATGCCCCTCCCGATGATAGCATGACCGTTATTGCGGCCAATGGGCTCCCTATGACCCAAGTGGGACTCAGGAAAGTGACCCTGACCGTGGGACGGACCCAGCTGAAACACCAAGGCATGGTTGTGGTGCTGAATGAGTCCAGTGACCATAACCCGAAAGTGGTCCTGGGAACCAATGTGATTGAGCACTGTATGGGAGAGGTGTTGAACTTGCTGCAACAATTGTCTGCCACTGCAGGAGGAGGGCGGCAGAGGGCCCTGCAGCGTGAGATTCGGGCCCTCCTGCACCAGCAGTAGGTGAACCTGACAGGTGGAGAAACTGGGGGAGTGCGGGTGATGTATGCCGCCCCTTTGGTGATCCCACCAAGGAGCAAGATGATGATTTGGTGTAGGGCAGCAGTAGGCCCCCAGGGACGGGATTACCCGGCGTTGGTAGAACCCTCGCCTTCGGAGTACTGGCACACGGTAATGGTAGCCAGAGGGGTGATTGACGTCAAAAAGGGGAGGGCGCATGTGAGAGTGCTGAACTGCGGGGAGGAAGAGGTTAGGCATCCCCGCTACGCCACCAAAGCTAAGCTGTTCACCATCGACCCCCACACTATCCATGAGACCACCCCCACTACCCCTACACCCGACATGAGTAGTGACACTCCATCTCCGCCATTACAGGAGTGAAGCCGAGAGCTACATGTCGGCACCGAATCTACCCCGGTACATCACAAAGACGGGGTATACAGGGTAGTACAGGAGTATGGGCAGGTTTTCAGCAAGCACCCGCTAGATTTTGGGAGGATTAGAGGGGTCCAACCTCATATCCCCACAGGCACACATGCACCTATCAAGGAGAGGTATAGGCCAATACCACCAGCACACTATCAATGCGCCAAAGACATGTTGAGGAACATGAAGGAGGCAGGGGTCATCCGGGATAGTTGTAGTCCCTGGGCAGCTCCATTGGTGCTGGTAAAGAAGAAAGACGGTACCATGAGGATGTGTGTGGATTACCGGAAGATCAATCAGATAACGCATAAAGATGCCTACCCTCTCCCCCGCATTGAAGAGTCACTGCCTGCACTAAAAACTGCTAATTATTTCTCTACTTTTGACCTTACCAGCGGATACTGGCAGGTGGTGGTCACACCAGAAGACCGCGAGAAGACCGCATTTGCTATCCCCATGGGACTCTGCGAGTTCAACAGTATGCTGTTCGGGCTGTGCAATGCCCCGGGGACCTTCCAACAGCTCATGGAATGCTGCTTGGGGCATCTCAACTTCGAGACTGTCCTATTGTATCTGGACGATGTGATCGTGTATTCCAAGACATATGAGGCTCACCTGGAGCACCTGGCAGAAGTGTTTGCAGCCCTCTCCAAGTACGGGATGAAGTTGAAGCTGTCAAAGTGCCATCTGCTGAAACCCAAAGTGCAATACCTCGGACACGTGGTGAGCGCCGAAGGCGTAGCCCCGGATCCGGAGAAGGTTGCTGACATACAGAGTTGGCCGCGACTGACCACGGTGAGAGAAGTCAGACAGTTCCTGGGCCTGATGGGCTACTTCCGCCATTTCATCAAGGGGTACACGAAGATGGCCGCGCCCATGCAAGACCTCCTCGTGGGACAGACCAAGAATGGGAGAGCCCCTGGCCCCCCAGTTTTTCTGGAATGAGAATCATGAGGGGTCCTTCCACCAGTTGAAGACAGCCCTGATGGGCGAAGAAATCCTGGCCTACCTGGACTACGGTCTCCTGTTCGTCCTCTATACCGACGCCAGTAATGTGGGCCTGGGCGTGGTCCTGTCCCAGGTGCAGGATGGGAAAGAAAAGGTGATCGCCTAAGCTAGCAGAAAGCTTCGGCCGACGGAAAGGAACCCCGAAAATTACAGTTCCTTCAAGCTTGAGTTCCTTGCCCTTGTGTGGGCAATAACTGAAAGGTTCAAGCATTACCTCGCAGCGGCAAAGTTTACTGCCTACACGGACAACAATCCGTTGATGCATCTAGACACGGCCAAGCTGGGTGCCCTGGAGCAGCAGTGGATGGCTCGACTGTCCAACTATGATTTCACTATCAAGTACAGGGCCGGCCGCAAGAATACCAATGCAGGTGCACTGTCCCGAATACCGCACCTGCCTGATGATGGGGTGGAGAATGACGACCTTGAAGAAATTGAGCTACCCGCATTCCATCGGCCCTGAGATGAGAAGCCCTGTGCTAACCAACAGCAGGTGAACCTTGACCTGCTGCCCGGCCAGGGGTGGCAGGAAGCCCAGGATCAGGAGCCTGCGGTCCAGCTGGTTAAAGCTATGATCGCGCAGGGCTCCTCCAGGATGGATCCTGCGGCCCCCTCAGAAGCCCAACAGTTGTGGAAGGGGAGAAACCTGGCTGCACCTGCATCAGGGTAAGCTATGTGGGAAAATGATCAATCCCAAGACCCATGAGAAGGTTCGTCAGGTGGTGGTCCCTCAATCCAGTGTGCCTAGAGTCCTGAAGGCCTACCACGATGGTGCAGGGCACTTCGGTTGGAAGAAGCTGGAGATGTTGTTGAGAGAGCGGTTCTACTGGAGTGGGATGATGGAGTCTGTGGAGGCCTGGTGTCGAGAATGTAGCCCCTGCACACTGAGAAGGCGGGATGAGGCCAGCCAGAAGGCCCCCCTTCAGCCGATCGTCACCCACCAACCATTGGAATTGGTTGCCCTGGACCACGTCAAGCTCACGCCCAGCCGAAGCTGGTACATATATGCCCTGACCATCGTAGACCATGACTCCAGGTTCATGGTGGTTGTCCCAGTTAAAGATTTGATGGGCCGCACCGCAGCCACAGCTTTCCAGGCCTACTCCTGCCGACCGCACGGCTACCCAGAAAGCGTGCTCACAGGCCAGGGCTGTGCCTTTGAAGCGGAGGTGTTTCAGGAGTTCTGTCACTTGTACGGGTGTAAGAAGATCCGGACTATACCATACTATGCCCAGACTAATGGGATGTGTGAGAAAATGAATCACCTGGTCCTGAACCTCCTTAAGACGCTACCGCTGGAGGAAAGGAACCTGTGGCCTGAGAAGTTGCCTGACCTGGTGGACATGTACAATAACATCCCCTGTAGCTCCACCAAGTGCACGCCTGCATATCTAATGAGAGCCCGACCGGGATGGCTGCCCGTAGACCTGGAGATGGACATAGAAGCACCCGAAGCTCTCTCCTCCACTAACCACTGAGATGCCAAGCGACAGATGCAGTATCGACAGATCCAGGAATATGTGGAAAGGAATCTGCACCAGAGTCGAGAAAAACAGGAGCAGCGCTTCAACAGGCGGGCTCCGGCTGCCCCCTTTGTACCCGCGGATGTGGTGCTAAAGTGCAAGAGAAGGACACATAAGCTCGACGACCAGTGGAAGAGGATCCCATATGTCGTACAACCCACTGGATGGGAAAATGAAAAGACTTATCTGATCAGTCGCGACCAGGGAAAGACCACGGCTACCATTTCCAGGGACCACCTGAAGAGATGCCCAGATCCCCTAAGGCTGGTAGATGAGACTCCGGCTTCCGTGCCGAGCGGGGAAAAGAAGAACAAAGTGATTCATACCGTAATGGGCGACTTCCCATCGGACTGGCCTATGCAGAATGGCGTGGTGATTGCTCCCGTGATAACGTTCCCACAACCCGTGGAAGAAAGAGAGACGGAGACATCCGCCAGCGAGTTAGCCGAACCAATGCCCAGGGATGCACCTGTACTAGGCCCCTGTAGGTCTCTACCTGCCATACCTGACACCAGGGAAGAGGGGCCAGTTATCCCCTCTGTCCCACTATCTCCCACTGATGACACTGGACCCAGAAGGTCCACACGAGCTAACCTAGGTAGGCCCCCGTTTAGGTACAGGGAAACTGCTATTTAGGGGTGCAATGTGTTGATTGTGTAAATATCTGAATGAATGAATGAGCACTAATCACCCGAGGCTTTCACCTGATTCAAAAAGATGAGATTACTGTGGAAAGATAAGGCGCAAATAGGGTCTTACCCGGTATACACGTGGAAGTGAATACTGGCAGGTACACTCACCTGGTTTGGTTGTGCCAGTCACAACCCCTTTCAAAGCATGTAGATCACGATATGATGGTGTGGGAGGCAGCGGTCCCGCGGTGAAGAGACAGTTCAAAAAGTATAGGAAAGCAGGTTGATATACCGCGCCACACCACAGAAGTCAAAAATGTTAAAAGTAAATCCCTTTTTCTTTATTTTCACAGGTCTACGCGTTTCAGGGACATATCCGTCCCCTTCCTCAGGACAATGTACAGAAAATACTATCTAGTATAGTATTTTCTGTACATTGTCCTGAGGAAGGGGACGGATATGTCCCTGAAACGCGTAGACCTGTGAAAATAAAGAAAAAGGGATTTACTTTTAACATTTTTGACTTCTGTGGTGTGGCGCGGTATATCAACCTGCTTTCCTATACTTTTTGAACTGATTCAAAAAGGACAGTCCCCTTTGGGACCTACAGTGTTTTGTGGTAGCACGTTGGCTACTGAAGTGCCCGTCCCTGTTGGGACTGATGTTGTCCCCTTTTTCCTTAAAGACAAGGCTGAGAACTAGCAAGCCACCCAATAACTATTGGGCTTGTAAATATTGCCCAACTGCCCTTCCGGCAACTGCCAATCTCCGGAGAGGCTGGTTGGAGGAGGGACCCACAGCAGAGCAGGCTGGGGTCCGATCACCATCAGAACCGGTGACCATCCTCCGGGTCAGGGGTCCCCTTAGACGTGGGGCCTCTGAATGACTGCCGGGTGCATAGCACCGTACCCGTTCCCGCTTGGGTAGCCTGGCCAGGTTCCTGTTTCCGGACTGGGAAAAAGGGGTGCTGCCCATTTCTTAGGGGCAGCATCAAGGTCTAGGTTGCTTGGGTGGGAAAGCGGAAGGACATGGACCCGTTCACAGTATGTTTAATAAAAATGTTCCCGTTTGCAACAGTTCAAGTAATGTGCCTCCCGTAAGGGAAGAAATGAAAAATGCTTTTTGAATGTTTTTCAATTGTTTGTTTATTTTACAGAAAAAATAAAAACCGGTGATGGACGGGCAGCCCGCGGACGGTCTGCATTAAACCAAGGGGGAATGTGACGCCCTGGACACCCAGGGGTCACAGGTCACTACACACATACACTCATACACCCCCACCCTAGTAAGGTACCATCAGTCAACCAAAGACCTGATTGCCTCCATCAGAGTCAGAGAGGCACACCAGGTGGGCGGAGTCAGGCGGATAGACAAGCCCTCCAAGGAGTCTGCTGGCCTGAGGCAGGAAAACACAAGCACATAGAGATAGATAGAGATGAAGTTAGGAGAGAGGAGTGAGAGGAGTACAGTTCTGCGTGGGGCCTGGGTTGGAGCCTAGTACACCCGATCAATCAGGCAGGCAGACGGTAGTGGCCACCTGCAGGAGACCGGGAATACGACCGGTGGAACCGTAAGGGACCAGGACAGGGTAGTGGCCCACTGGAACCAAACCAGGGAGCCAACTGGATACTGGAGCACCAGGCAGGGTACTCAGACCCCGAACTAGGCTATAAGCCACCACCATAGTCAAATCAACTGATTGCAGTCTGGACCTCAGGGGTTTATTCCCACCTAAGTCCCGATTGAAGGCAACAGCCCAACCCGTCCGGAGAGGAGCCACCGCCAAAGGCCAGAGATCCAAAGGGCCAGCGTCTGCGGGCAAATGGGCTCCTACGACACTTATATACGCCGGGGAGCGGACTACCAGTGCCCAGGCACAGTGGTCAAGATACATACACAGGTGCAGAAGAAAGGCGGACATTAACAACCTAACAGGAAAAGCTGCAGCCGGCTGCGGGCCTCGTTCATCACCCCGCTTGGTTTACCAGTGCCTCCGGTGTCTTGTATCAGAGTAAGTACACCAGTGCCCTCAGGCACCGCACCGCGCTGCACCACAACACTGCGCCCTGCACCCCGGCCCTCGCCAACCGGGCCCCGGGACCAACATCCACTACCCACGGAGGGGTCAACACCTAGCTGCGCCACTACACCGCTCCCGGGAGTCCCCGTACCTTCACCGCAGCGGTGGTGTCCACAATCACCACAACCCATGGGTGGCGTCACGAACAATCATCCCAAAACCAAATACCCGCATCCCCCGCGCGTAGCGCCAAACCCCCTTGCAGAGCGACATGGCCCCCGGGTCCGTGAGAGGCTTGAGCCACCACCCGTAGATCGCGAGCATGGACCCGAGCGACTCGGCGGCCGCAGCCAAGGCCGTGGGGCGGTACACTTCCAGGTAATCCTAAGGGCCAGAATGAGGTGTGTACACACAGACACATAGCAACCAGGTCTCCCACACCTTTAGAGGGGACCCTTGGGTAGTCTCCAGAGGGGGCTAGCTTTCAAATCTTTTCAAGAGGCGGAGTGGAGGGGCTGGGAGCTAAAGTGCAGAGGTTGTCAGGAAAGGAGTGGAGCGAGCCAGTCTGGTAGTGGTGAGCGGTGGTCGCTAGGGGATACGCGCCCTCACACTAGTCAGACCCTGGGCGGTGTAGTGACAGTTGGCAGGGGAGAATGGTCACCGAGGAGTCAGAGAGAAGAGGTGCTCCTGGTGACTAGGCACGCACGGGGTACAGGTCCCTAGAACAGACTCCAGTTTAACTATCTGCTAAACCTGCCAGTGAGAGGAACTACAAGTACCTCACCAACCACACAGAGTCTGAGCCTCAGCAGCAAAGCAGGGACCCATAAGAAGACAGAGCCAGAAGCCGTCTCACCTGGTCCATGCTGCCGGCAAACGGTCCAAAAAAAGGAGAAAAGGCAGTAGCGACTCCCTGGATAGACCTCCATGGTACTTCACGTCAGGGGGCTATCCTAACACAGATGTGCTAGGAAGGCGAGCTAACTGGTCACCCTCATACTGGCCTGAAGGAGCCCCTGGTCCTACCTGGTTACTCACAGCAACGCCCGGGTCAGTTCACTATAACATCTGTGTGAGTAAAAATCAGTTAAATGACTTTTCGACTCTGCCTGAGTTATTGTGGACCCGTTATTCTGGAAACCTGAGCCCCTGGGGCCTGCCTCACTCACGGGAGGCCACACCATCTGACTGCAGACCTCATCAGCCCCAGACGCTCATAAAATCTGCAGTGGCGGTCATCTATATCGCTGACCGCAAGCCGTGAGTGGCGTCACGACACACATACAAAATCTGACATACCTGTTTGCCATATACAGAAGAAGAATCTGTGGCGTCCCTGAAGCTGGATCGGTATCCCTTGGGCGACACATCTTCTCTTTTGGCGTCACGAACAGGATCCTGGACTAGACCCATTCAGATGAGTGACAGTGTGCCTCAGCGGTCTGACTGAAAAATTTGAATCGCCGCCATTTTAGCCACTGCTGAAAGTGCGTCATCAACAAGCTACAGCTCGCGCAGGAGAAGTAACCGCCCACGGAGAGGAGTTGTTGCGGGCTCGGGTCCGCGGCTGCTTCTGCTGCTCGGTGGCTGGAGCGGTGGGCCGGACCCAGGGACTGGAGCAGCGCTCCTCGCCCACAAGTGAAAAGGGGATGGTTTGTTTTGGGAGATAGTTCGTGACGCCACCCACGGGTCGTGGTGATAGTGGGCACCACCGCTGCTGGTGACGGGGATCCCGGGAGCGATGGCAGGGAGCAGCTAGGATGTTGTCCCCTCCGTGGGTAGGGGTTGGTGATCCCGGGGCCCGGTTGGGGAACGGGGAGGCTGGATGGCTGGGGTGCAGGGTTGCAGGGGCAGCGCGGCGCGGTGCCGGATGGCACTGTGGTACTCACTCAAGCACAAATTCACAGAGTCTCTGGTAAACCAAACGGCTGGATGGACGGGTCCCTCAGCCGACTGCAGTGTCCTTGCTCTCCCCGGAAGGTTGATGGTGGCTGTCTTTCCCTGCACCTGAGTAGAATGTGTTGACTCCGATGGTTTCCCAACGTTAGTCCGCTCCCCGGCGAATAGGTATCGAAGGAGCCCGTTTTGCCCGCAGGCGATGGCCCTTGGATCTCTAGCCTATGGCGATGGCTGTGTATCCTCACGGTGTGGACTGTTGCCTTCTGTCGGGTCTTGGGTGTTAGGAAACCCCTGGGGTTCCGGTCCCTTTTGGATTTGACCGTTGTCGGCGGCTCCAAGCCTAGTCGGGGTCCGATGGCCCTGCCTTTGTGCTTAGCTTCACTCCGCTCCCCGGTTCGGTACCGGCAGGCCACCGCCCAACCCCGGTCCTACGGTTCCGCAGACTTCCACTAACTCCTGCAGATGGCCACCACCGTCTGCCGACCTTGCTGACAGTGCCTGGGCTCCTACCCAGACACTCAGTTTCTCTCCTTCACTCATTGAACTCTAAAACTGAACTAACTGCTTTTCCTGCCTCCAGGCCTGTGAACTCCTAGGTGGGTGGGGCCAACTGCCTGGCTCCGCCCCACCTGGTGTGGACATCAGACCCTGGAGGGAGGCAACAAGGGTTTTGTTTGACTGGTGTTAACTATCCAGGGGAGTGGGTGTGTGTGGTGTCATGTCTGTGACTACCTGGCTAGTCCAGGGCATCACAGAGTGACCGTTCCAGAATCCCCAGAGTGCTCTGACCCTGCAAGAAGAGGAAATGGGAGGATTGATCTATCCCCGGACTGCTGGGACGTCCCCAGTCCTGTGGGAGGAGAAACAAAAACGAAACTAAGCACAGAAGCTGATGAGCGAGGGAAGGAGCAGGATGGCATCAGCAGAAGGAGATCATAAGGAGCAGGGCTGGTCCAGGCCCATGTCAGCAGAGGAGCTGGAAGCAGAAGTGGAGAAAATTGCTGATCGCATGGAGAAGCAGCGGCAGTGAGAAGTGGCCGCCTGGAGGCACAGAATGCTAAAGGCGATCAGAAATCTGTGACTGTCTGCGCAGCGGGGCCCACCTGGAGGCGCCGCCCATGCTCAGCCTGGGCCACCGTCGGTGAAGGCGACCCTGCCACTGGGTGTTTCCAGCACGACCCCGGGTGAGTCCAAAACAACCCCTGCCCTACCTGATATGCTGATCCCGCCGGTGTTACCATCAGAAGCCGGTGTGACTCCCATGCCGTCCTGAACTAAAGCGGTCACAGCACCCTCTCCGCTGGAGAGGGGTCCGGATGCCCTGCCTTCGGCTCACCTGGTTGCTAAAGACCTGGTTAGCAAGCTGCCATCCCGACCTGAAGCGGTCGCAGCACCCTCTCCGCTGGGGAGGGAACCTGAACTCCAACCACCATCCTGCCCGGCTGCCGAAGTCTCGACCCCAGAGCTAACACTTGCCCGACCGGAAGAGGGCGCAGCACCCTCTGAAAGAGAGGGAGGGGCCCTATCAAGGCCTCGCTGCTGTTCCTTCACCGACCGGAAAAGGTCGCAGCACCCTCCGTCAGGGAGGGAGAAGAGGGCCTGCTACCTACCCGACCGCTGCTGTTACCCCATCGACCAGAAGAGGTCGCAGCACCCTCTGCCAGGGAGGGAGAACAGGTCCTGCAGAGTGATGCGCTCACCTGGTGTCCCGCTGATGACCAGGTTATGCTACAGTGGAGGGAGGCCCACCCCAGGGCCATGTCAGCAACACAAGCCCGCAGAGAGCGACAACGGGTGAGAGCCAGCCACCCACACCTCCTTGTGAAGCCCATTCCGGAGATTGACCAGTTGGAGGCCCGGGACCTGCAAGAAAAGCAGTCCCTGCAGCGGGCCAGGTTCCAGGCTCAAGGTCCTGGGAGTAGTGGATGAGTTCAATCGCCGCTCGGGGTGGGGTTTCATTGTAGAAGCAGGGGTAAAAGAGGGGATTTTTGTGACCCGGCGGAACGTGCAGTCCCATTTGCAGCGGGGTCACCCTGGCCGTGACTTGTACATGGGGGACGTGGTGGAATTTACGTGACATAAGGGAGAAACAGGCTGGTTCGCTTTGGATGTGGTGCCATGTCCAAAGGGGACCTCAGTGAGCCCAGGCACCCCCTCACCGATTGAACCAGGTCCCCATTGTCCCCACTGCCAGAGGATGCCCATGACACGACCTCCAAGGGTCAGTGCACTAAAGTATTCAGCACTGACCTTGGAAGGCGAAGGTCAATTTAGGAAGTCGATTTAGAAAGTCAATTTAACCAGTATAGTTTAAAATGTTTTTTCATGAAAGTTAAAGCAAAGTTTAAGAAAATGTGCCTGCAAGGACTTTTGCGAGAACTTTATATATAGTTTCAGCAATAGGTATTGTGCACTTATATGGACCATAGGTTATGAACTGGCTATAACCACAAACTCTCGCAGTATACATAGTTACCTCAGTGGTAACAACCCCAGAGTCTGCCTGTTGAGGAGCATGGCGCTGCACTACCAAGGGGGCACGCCTGTTTATGGGGCCTGCTCTCCAACACAACGAAGCAGGTACGCCTGTTTATGGGGCCTACCCTACACCACCAGGACAAAGAGAACTGTCGCCGGAATAGTCTGCGGCGGACCAGGCCGAGACCAGGTCACCAAAAGGACTGGTGATCACTCCGAATACGGGTTTTGGGTTAAAGACTCGTGGATGGTGGGTGGTGGTGGAATGGTACCTGGTATGTTTATATGTAAATATCTCCCCTGTGTGGGAAATTTGCATTTTGTTTTCTTGCTTTTTGCAGCCCGAGGACGTGCTGTTGATAACCAAGGGGCAATGTGGCGCCCCTGACCCGGTCAGGCACCACTGAGTACTGCACCCATGCTGGTACAGTACTTCCAAGTAATCCTAAGGGCCAGAATGAGGTGTGTATGCACAGACACATAGCAACCAGGTCTCCCACACCTTTAGAGGGGACCCTTGGGTAGTCTCCAGAGGGGGCTAGCTTTCAAATCTTTTCAAGAGGTGGAGTGGAGGGGCTGGGAGCTAAAGTGCAGAGGTTGTCAGGAAAGGAGTGGAGCGAGCCAGTCTGGTAGTGGTGAGCGGCGGTCGCTAGTGGATACACGCGCTCACACTAGTCCGACCCTGCGCGCTGTAGTGACAGTTGGCGGGGGAGAACGGTCACCGAGGAGTCAGAGAGAAGAGGTGCTCCTGGTGACTAGGCATGCATGGGGTACAGATCCCTAGAGCAGACTCCAGTTTAACTATCTGCTAAACCTGCCGGAGAGGGGAACTACAAGTTCCTCACCAACCACACAGAGTCCGAGCCTCAGCTGCAACACAGGGAACCATAAGGAGAAAGAGCCAGAAGCCATCTCACCTGTTCCATGCTGTCAGCAAACGGTCCAAAAAGGGGAGAAAAGGCAGTAGCGACTCCCTGGATAGACCTCCATTGTATTCACATCAGGGGGTTATCCGAACACAGAAGTACTAGGAAGGCGAGCTAACTGGTCACCCTCAGACTGGCCCGAAGGAGCGCCTGGTCCTACCTGGTTACTCACAGCAACGCCCGGGTCAGTTCACTATAACATCTGTGTGAGTAAAAATCAGTTAAATGACTTTTGGACTCTGCCTGAGTTATTGTGGACCCGTTATTCTGCAAACCTGAGCCCGTGGAGCCTGCCTCACTCACGGGAGGCCACACCATCTGACTGCAGACCTCATCAGCCCCAGACGCTTATAAAATCTGCAGTGGCGGTCATCTATATCGCTGACCGCAAGCCATGAGTGGCGTCACGACAGACATACAAAATCTGACATACCTGTTTGCCATATACAGAAGAAGATGCTGTGGCGTCCCTGAAGCTGGATCGGTATCCCTTGGGCGACACATCTTCTCTTTTGGCGTCACAAATAGGATCCTGAACTAGACCCATTCAGATGGGTGACAGTGTGCCTCAGCAGTCTGACTGAAAAATTTGAATCGCCGCCATTTTAGCCACCGCTGAAAGTGCGTCATCAACAAGCTACAGCTCGCGCAGGAGAAGTTACCACCCACGGAGAGGAGTGACTGTTCCAGAATCCCCAGAGTGCTCGGACCCTGCAAGAAGAGGAAATGGGAGGATTGATCTATCCCCGGACTGCTGGGACGTCCCCAGTCCTGTGGGAGGAGAAACAAAAACGAAACTAAGGACAGAAGCTGATGAGCGAGGGAAGGAGCAGGATAGCGTCAGCAGAAGGAGATCATAAGGAGCAGGCCCATGTCAGCAGAGGACCTGGAAGCAGAAGTGGAGAAAATTGCTGATCGCATGGAGAAGCAGCGGCAGCGAGAGGTGGCCGCCTGGAGACACAGAATGCTAATGGCGATCAGAAATCTGCGACAGTCCGTGCAGCGGGGCCCGCCTGGAGGCGCCGCCGATGCTCAGCCTGGGCCACCGTCAACGAAGGCGACCCCGCCACTGGGTGTTTCCAGCACGACCCCGGGTGAGTCCAAAACAACCCCTGCCCTACCTGATATGCTGATCCCGCCGGTGTTACCATCAGAAGCCGGTGTGATGCACATGCCGTCCCGACCTGAAGCGGTCGCAGCACCCTTTCCGCTGGAGAGGGAACCTGAACTCCAACCACCATCCTGCCCGGCTGCCGAAGTCTCGACCCCAGAGCTGCCACTTGCCCGACCGGAGGAGGTCACAGCACCCTCTGAAAGAGAGGGAGGGGCCCTATCAAGGCCTCGCTGCTGTTCCTTCACCGACCGGAAAAGGTCGTAGCACCCTCCGTCAGGGAGGGAGAAGAGGGCCTGCTACCTACCCGACCGCTGCTGTTACCCCATCGACCAGAAGAGGTCGCAGCACCCTCTGCCAGGGAGGGAGAACAGGTTCTGCAGAGTGATGCGCTCACCTGGTGTCTCGCTGATGACCAGGTTATGCTACAGTGGAGGGAGGCCCACTCCAGGGCCATGTCAGCAACACAAGCCCGCAGAGAGCGACAACGGGTGAGAGCCAGCCACCCACACCTCCTTGTGAAGCCCATTCCGGAGAGTGACCAGTTGGAGGCCCGGGACCTGCAAGAAAAGCAGTCCCTGCAGCGGGCCAGGTTCCAGGCTCGAGGTCCCCTCCACCTGGGAGTAGTGGATCAGTTAAATCGCCGCTCGGGGTGGGGTTTCATTGCAGAGGCAGGGGTAAAAGAGGGGATTTTTGTGACCTGGCGGAACGTGCAGTCCCATTTGCAGCGGGGTCACCCTGGCCGTGACTTGTACATGGGGGACGTGGTGGAATTTACGCGACATAAGGGAGAAAGAGGCTGGTTCGCTTTGGATGTGGTGCCATGTCCAAAGGGGACCTCAGTGAGCTCAGGCTCCCCCCCACCGATTGAACCAGGTCCCCATTGTCCCCACTACCAGAGGATGCCCATGACACGACCTCCAAGGGTCAGTGCACTAAAGTATTCAGCACTGACCTTGGAAGGCGAAGGTCAATTTAGGAAATCGATTTAGAAAGTCAATTTAACGAGTATAGTTTAACCCCTTTAGCCCCAAGCCTATTTTGACCCTAAAGAACAGGACATTTTTTGCAATTTTGACCAGTGTCACTTTATGAGGTTATAACTCTGGAACACTTTAACGGATCCCAGTGATTTTGAGAATGTTTTTTCGTGACATATTGGGCTTCATGTTAGTGGTAAATTTAGGCCGATATTTTTTGCGTTTCTTTGGGGAAAAAACGGAAATTTCGCGAAACTTTTGGAAATTTTGTAATTTTCAAAATTTTAATTTTTATGCTCTAAAACCAACGAGACATATGACACAAAATAATTAATAAATAACATTTCCCACATGTCTACTTTACATCAGAACAATTTTGGAAAAAAAAAAAAAATTTAAAGAAGTTATAGGGGTTTTATAGTTTATGAGCAATTTCTCATTTTTACCACAAAATTTACAAAGCCACTTTTTTTTAGGGACCACGTCACATTTGAAGCGATTTTGCAAGGTCTACATGACACAAAACACCCAAAAGTGACACCATTCCAAAAATGGCACCCCTCAGGCTACTCAAAACCACATTCAAGAAGGTTATTAACCCTTCAGGTGGTTCACAGTGACTAAAGCAATGTGGAAGGAAAAAATGAACATTTTACTTTTTGCAACAAAAATTTTAATTTAGCCTTAAATATTGCATATTCACAAGGGTAGCAGGATTAAATGAACCCCAAAATTTGTTGGGCAATTTCTACTGAGCACGCAAATACCTGATATGTGGCGAAAAACCACTGTTTGGGCAAACGGCAGGACTCGGAAGGGGAGGAGCACCATTTGACTTTTTTGAACAGAAAATTAGCTGGAATTGCTAGCCGCATCATGTTGCGTTTGGAGAGCCCCTGAGGTACCGAAACACTGGAGCTCCCCCACATGTGACCCCAGTTTGGAAACTAGACCCCTCATGGAATTTATAATACCACAAAATTGGTCCAATCCATCTACGGACACCCCTAGATCAATAATTATACCACAAAAAGGAAACAAAAAATTATTTTCCCTTTTCCAAAGGAGTACACAACGTCTCAATCAATTAATAGTTTTTATTATCATCAAAAAATACAGAGAAAAAACACCACACCATAAAATGATAAATTGCAGTAAAAAATGAAGTATATACGAGCTTAAGCGATAATATATTGCACATTAACCTCCAGTAAAGTGACCAGTGCTGTATATATGTTCAAATAATTTACAAGCTGACCAATGTGTATTGCACCAACCTTGATGGTAAAGTGACTAGTGCTATAAGAGGCCCATGTCAATGACCATGACGGGCTGTGCAAAACAGTCTACAAATTTTATTCCTCCACGGAAGGTACTATTGCACAATCCCCCCGGGATCACACCTATTGCCTATAAATATATAGTCACCATCACTATTATTTATATAATCGCCCATTGTTTCTCACTATATCTCTGCAAGACCGCCTCAACCAGATATAACATATGGATATGTCCATCATACATGTGCAAAACTAATTGCATTCTACCATAGGCGGAATTGCAGAGAGCTGAAACAATCGGGCCGTGATGTAAAAATAGTGCCAAACACAACCAGCCTTGTTAGTATCAGCAATTAAGGTCATAAAGTACATTTATGTGCTAAATCCCAATTGCTCCATAGGATGCCATGAACCAGCAATCTCTGTGACAAGACTATACTAGAAGTGCCACAAAAAAATCACACATGCGTCTGCCGTTAAGCAATATTAAGCAGTGTGCCAAACGTAAGTCCACTAAATCTTATGTTTAAGATTCAAGACACCACTGCGGAGCAAAAGTTACCTGGGATGATGTAAATCGCGCGACCACCCGATTCCCCGACACGTGTTTCGCTCCCGGCTTCTACAGGGGGCATGTCGGGCAACGTCAGCTGAGGGGTTTATATACGTCATTCCCACCAATCAAGGATCTTGCGGGCGCTCGCGTCAGTCTATCACCACCTATTCTGAAAAGTGACTTCCTGCCGGGCGATTATGGAACGCACACTGCGTGGCACCCACCGGATGTGTGCAACGACGCAGGAGCGTCCCACGCCAATACGCCCTTTAGTCAGTTCCAGGAGGATTTTTAGACATCGCGAGCGCACCATCCTATGAATTGCGATCATACCACAATTAGTGACTAGTTATAATATACATCAGAAAATCCCCGTGAACCAAGTGATTAACAGAAAAAATAATTCACAGGTATTAAGGAATGCGCCTCGAATAAATATGAAGAAAGTTCATATAAATTATCCAATGTTCATATTGGTAATAAATGATTCTTCAAGAATATGGGTCCCATTTTCCTTGCAATTCGACCTTAAAGGGACTTTTTACCGCTGATCACAAGATGTAATTTTTCATTCTCACACTGGTCCAGAGGAAATCCCGATCACGCCAATATTATCATAGGAATATGTTCAATATTAGGTGGAAAATATCTCAATATATAAAGAGCAATATGCAATTTATCTACAAATAGAGAAATACAAAAACATAAGTGAATAACAATACACAATGCATCATAAAATTGGTTGATTACATAAAGAATTTGCACCCAAGGTTGACCACTTTTTATCTGAAACCAAAGGTACATAAAAATGTAATTGATCCCCCGGGCAGACCTATTGTGGCGGGCAATGGGGGACTGTGCGAGGTCATCTGCAATATTATTGATTATTATTTGCAACCTCTTGTTGCTGAATTACCTTCTTTTATCAAGGACACGACATCGGCCTTATGCAGACTGGACAGCATTCAGTTGGGTTTGAATATGGTCCTGGTCACGGCCGATGTCGAGTCCTTGTATACTTCTATTAGGCATGCGGATGGACTTCGGGCAGTCTCATATTTCCTTCGCAATAGTGCTATCGACAAATCCATGATCGAACTTTTGCTTTTTTTGTTGGAATTCGTACTCAAACATAATGTGTTTACGTTTGACAGTAAGATTTTTTTGCAGACACAGGGGACTGCGATGGGGGCGGCATGCGCCCCCTCGTATGCCAATCTTTTTTTTAGGGGCATGGGAGCGGGACATTTTTTTGGCGGAGACCATCCCAGGCTGTAGTCGCATCCTTAATTGGATGCGCTACATTGACGATATCTTGTTTATCTGGGATGGTCCCCCCAATGATCTCGCCAATGTTATGCGGTCCCTTAACGACAACCAGCAAAACATCAAATTGACATTCAAGCAGGGGAGAGAACTTGACTTTTTGGACATCTTAATTAAAACTAAGGATGATGGTTTTCTCTCTACTTCTATCTTTCGAAAGAGTACTGCCACCAATAGTTTGCTGCATGCCTCTTCTTCACATCCTAAGACTGTGATTTCAGGGATACCCGTGGGTCAATTTTTAAGGACTAAACGAATCTGTTTGGACCAGGGGTCTTTTGAAACAGTCGAGTGAATTAGCTAATAGATTTTTGGAGAGGGGTTACAGCAAGAGAATAATCCGAAAAGGTTACCAACGGGCTGTACACACTTCCAGAAATACATTGTTATTTTCTAAGGGCCAAGGGTCTAACTATAAGAGAGGTAACCATGAAAAAACTGAGCAAATTCGATTTATCACCACATATCACAATAGATGGATGGAAATGAGGGAGATTTTAGGTAAATATTGGGGGATTCTACACTCAGATCCTATTTTAAGGAAATTCTTCCCCATTAAACCTTTGATTACGGCGCGTAGATCGAAAAACCTTCGAGATATACTTGTGCATAGCCACTTTGACCGTGAGGCAAAAAATAAAAATGAGGTACCTGTGTCGGATCAAGGTTTTTTCCCGTGTGGTCTCTGTAAGGCCTGTGCCAATTGTGTTAAGTAAAAAAATTTTTCCAACTTTGATGGCACAAAACAATTTACCATACGAAAACGATTAACGTGTTCCTCCAAAGGAGTAATCTATTTGGGAGAATGCCCGTGCAAAAAACTGTATGTGGGCCTCACTACCCGTGAAATTAAGATTCGAATACGGGAACATTGCAGATTTATTGCTAAGGCAAGGACCGTGGAAGATTGTACCCAGCTTAAAACTCTTCCGCGTCACTTTAAGGAATTTCACAACAGCAATCACCATGTCCTTAGAGTGAAGGCCATTGATCAGGTAGTTTTGGGTATAAGAGGTGGAGATCTGAGCAAAATCCTAGCAAGAGTAGAAAGTCGGTGGATTTTCCGATTAGGTACATTAAATCCGCAGGGTCTCAATGAGACCTTGGGGTTCGGAGCATTTTTGTAGTTTTTGTGGTTTTTATATCTCCTTGTCAATTCTGATTTTTATTCTTTTAACCATGTATTTATAATTAAATGATGTTTTTAATGGTGGGGTAATGGTTAGTGGGGTGGTATTCACTTATTTTATGATGCATTGTGTATTGTTATTCACTTATGTTTTTGTATTTCTCTATTTGTAGATAAATTGCATATTGCTCTTTATATATTGAGATATTTTCCACCTAATATTGAACATATTCCTATGATAATATTGGCGTGATCGGGATTTCCTCTGGACCAGTGTGAGAATGAAAAATTACATCTTGTGATCAGCGGTAAAAAGTCCCTTTAAGGTCGAATTGCAAGGAAAATGGGACCCATATTCTTGAAGAATCATTTATTACCGATATGAACATTGGATAATTTATATGAACTTTCTTCATATTTATTCGAGGCGCATTCCTTAATACCTGTGAATTATCTTTTCTGTTAATCACTTGGTTCACGGGGATTTTCTGATGTATATTATAACTAGTCACTAATTGTGGTATGATCGCAATTCATAGGATGGTGCGCTCGCGATGTCTAAAAATCCTCCCGGAACTGACTAAAGGGCGTATTGGCGTGGGATGCTCCTGCGTCGTTGCACACATCCGGTGGGTGCCACGCACTGTGCGTTCCATGATCGCCCGGCAGGAAGTCACTTTTCAGAATGGGCGGTGATAGACTGACGCGAGCGCCCGCAAGATCCTTGAATGGTGGGAATGACGTATATAAACCCCTCAGCTGATGTTGCCCGACATGCCCCCTGTAGAAGCCGGGAGCGAAACAGGTGTCGGGGAATCGGGTGGTAGCGGTATTTACATCATCCCAGGTAACTTTTGCTCCGCAGTGGTGTCTTGAATCTTAAACATAAGATTTAGTGAATGGACTTACGTTTGGCACACTGCTTAATATTACTTAACGGCAGACGCATGTGTGATTTTTTTGTGGCACTTCTAGTATAGTCTTGTCACAGAGATTGCTGGTTCATGGCATCCTATGGAGCAATTGGGATTTAGCACATAAATGTACTTTATGACCTTAATTGCTGATACTAACAAGGCTGGTTGTGTTTGGCACTATTTTTACATCACGGCCCGATTGTTTCAGCTCTCTGCAATTCCGCCTATGGTAGAATGCAATTAGTTTTGCACATGTATGATGGACATATCCATATGTTATATCTGGTTGAGGCGGTCTTGCAGAGATATAGTGAGAAACAATGGGCGATTATATAAATAATAGTGATGGTGACTATATATTTATAGGCAATAGGTGTGACCCCGGGGGGATTGTGCAATAGTACCTTCCGTGGAGGAATAAAATTTGTAGACTGTTTTGCACAGCCCGTCATGGTCATTGACATGGGCCTCTTATAGCACTAGTCACTTTACCATCAAGGTTGGTGCAATACACATTGGTCAGCTTGTAAATTATTTGAACATATATACAGCACTGGTCACTTTACTGAAGGTTAATGTGCAATATATTATCGCTTAAGCCCGTATATACTTCATTTTTAACTGCAATTTATCATTTTATGGTGTGGTGTTTTTTCTGTGTATTTTTTGATGATAATAAAAACTATTAATTGATTGAGACGTTGTGTACTCCTTTGGAAAAGGGAAAAGATTTTTTTGTTTCCTTTTTGTGGTATAATCCCTCATGGAATTTATCTAGATGTTTATTGAGCACTTTGAGCCTCTGGGGGCTTCACAAAAGTTAATAGAGTTGAGCCAAGAAAATTAAAAAAAAAGTTTTTACCACAAAATTGTTACTTCAACCAGGTAGCTTTTTTTCACAAGGGTATCAGGAAAAATTGCACCATAAAATGTATTGTGCAATTTCTCCTGAGTACACAGACACCTCATATGTGGTGGAAATCAAATGTTTGGGCGCACAGCAGGGCTCGGAAGGCAAGGAGCGTCATTTGACGTTTCAAACGCAAAATTGTCTGGGATAATTAGCGTATTCCATGGTGTGTTAGGAGAGCCCCTGAGGGGCCGAATTAGTAAAGCTCCCCCACATGTGACCCCATTTTGGAAACTAGACCCCTCATGGAATTTATCTAGATGTTTATTGAGCACTTTGAACCTCTGAGGGCTTCACAAAAGTTAATAGAGTTGAACCGTGAAAATAAAAAAAACAATTTCACTACAAAATTGTTACTTCAACCAGGTAGCTTATTTTTCACAAGGGTATCAGGAATAATTGCATCATAAAATGTATTGTGCAATTTCTCCTGAGTACACAGACACCTCATATGTGGTGGAAATCAAATGTTTGGGCGCACAGCAGGGCTCGGAATGCAAGGAGCGTCATTTGACGTTTCAAACACAAAATTGTCTGGGATAATTAGCGTATTCCATGCTGTGTTTGGAGACCACCTGAGGTGCCGAAACAGTGGAGCTCCCCCACATGTGACCCCATTTTAAAAACTAGACCCCCCATAGCATAGAAAAAAAAAACAGGGCGCACGAACGAATGTTCTGCAAAAAAGGGGGGGGGACTAGGTGGGATGGAAAAAAGAAGTCCTGTCCAAAGTCGAGTACGACTGCAGGACGATTGCTGATCAGGTACCTAATTGTTCATGTTTTGTTTTGTTTTGTTTTTTTTTATTAGCCAATCACGTAGCTGATCAGCACTTGGCGGCAAGCGGGTGGGGGAGGAGGGGGGGAGAGGGAGTGGGAGATGCGATAGGGATAGTTAGAAAAGAGCCACGAACAATACTTACAGGATGGATTAGAACACCGGCAGATGGGGGAGGGCGGAAACAGCGGAGCTCCCCCACATGTGACCCCATTTTGGAAACTAGACCCCCATGGCATAGAAAAAAAAAACAGGGCGCACACATGAATGTTCTGCAAAAAAAGGGGGGGGGAATAGGTGGGATGGAAAAAAGAAGTCCTGTCCAAAGTCGAGTACGACTGCAGGACGATTGCTGATCAGGTACCTAATTGTTTAAGTTTTGTTTTGTTTTTTTTTTTATTTGGGGTGCACAAAAAAAGCAAAAACTAGAGCAACAAATACGTACCTGATCAGCACTTGGCGGCAAGCAGGTGGGGGAGGAGGGGGGGAGAGGGAGTGGGAGATGCAATTGGGGATAGTTAGAAAAGAGCCACGAACAATACTTACAGGATGGATCAGAACAGCAGCAGATGGGGGGGGGGCGGGAGATGGGGGGCAGCGGCATATAAAGGGAACATCTGTGATTGTGAGACGGCGGCTGGGATAGGGTGGAGGCAGCTGGGATAGGGTGGGGGCGGATGGGAGGGGGCGCAGTGGATGCAGGAGCGGCAGAGGATGGGGGGGGGATGGGGGGGATGGGTGGGAAGGGGAGTGGGAGGTGAGATTGGGGATAGTTACCCTACAGGATGGATCTAGTCAGCAGGATCACAGGAGAAGAAGGAGGCAGCAGATCGGGGAGGGTGAGAGGTGGGAGAGGGAGCGCAGCGCAGATCACGGAGGAGACAGGTGAGCAGAGCACAGATCACGGGGGTGAGAGGTGAGGGAGAGCGGACAGCAGATCATGGGGGTGATAGGTGAGGGAGCACAGATCACGGGGTAACAGGTGAGGGAGCGCAGATCATGGGGGTGACAGGTGAGGGAGCACAGATCACGGGGGTGACAGGTGAGGGAGCACAGATCATGGGGGTGACAGGGGAGGCAGCACAAATCACGGGGGTGACAGGGGAGGGAGCACACATCATGGGGGTGACAGGGGAGGGAGCACACATCACGGGGGTGACAGGGGAGGGAGCACACATCACGGGGGTGACAGGGGAGGGAGCACACATCACGGGGGTGACAGGGGAGGGAGCACACATCACGGGGGTGACAGGAAAGGGAGCACACATCACGGGGGTGACAGGAAAGGGAGCACACATCACGGGGGTGACAGGGGAGGGAGCACACATCACGGGGGTGACAGGGGAGGGAGCACACATCACGGGGGTGACAGGGGAGGGAGCACACATCACGGGGGTGACAGGGGAGGGAGCACACATCACAGGGGTGACAGGGGAGGGAGTACACATCACGGGGGTGACAGGGGAGGGAGCACAGATCACGGCAGTGACAGGGGAGGGAGCACAGATCACGGGGGTGACAGGGGAGGGAGCGCACATCACGGGGGTGACAGGTGAGGGAGCGCACATCACGGGGGTGACAGGGGAGGGAGCGCACATCACGGGGGTGACAGGGGAGGGAGCGCACATCACGGGGGTGACAGGGGAGGGAGCGCACATCACAGGGGTGACAGGGGAGGGGGCGGGTAGCCGATCACGGGTGTGAGAGGTGGGGGGAGTGTGCAGCACATCACAGAGGTGAGGGGGCGAACAGCACATAACGAAGGAGAGGGGGCGCGCAGCATATAACGGAGGGGAGGGGGCGGGTGTTACGGTTGCTGCGAGCACTGGAGACTATGTCCAGATTTCTTGCTACTGCACATGTGCGAGCGCTGGAGACTAAGTCCAGATTTCTTGCTACTGCACATGTGCGAGCGCTGGAGACTAAGTCCAGATTTCTTGCTACTGCACATGTGCGAGCGCCGGAGACTAAGTCCAATCTTGGAGCCATTGCACATGTGCGGGTGACATCATCGCTGACACGAGGTCACATGTCTCTGACACCTTCTATGCCGATTGGTCGCTGGTCATGTGCTTGTGACGTTTTGCTCGGTGATAGGCCAGCATGACGTCACTCCTGTCGTTCTGGCAGCGGATTGGCTCTGGTGTCCTCCATCTTGGATGAGGCACAGAGTCTATATAAGACCCTGACACACGCCGCATGGTGCTCAGTCCTCTTGGTTCATGCATATGAGTAGGCGCTCTGTGCGTGTTCCTCTAGGCATTCCTCTGTCTATGCTAGGTGAGCGCTACCGGCAGGGTAGCGTTCTTATACCTTACAGCTTCGGCTGCTGTCCGTATCCTTACCTCTTAGGGGAGCGGACATAGGCAGGTGCCTGAGGCACATGGTCTGGCTGGGCCTTGTGATTCTACTCGTAGGTGGACGTTGCCGCTAGGGTAACGTTCCTTATACTGCGTCTGGCAGTTGTTCGTATCCTCGCACACTAGGGGAGCGAACAGAGGTAGGAGCTTTGTGCGGCTTACACTGCTGTTCGTCTCTTTTGCACCACTAGAAGAGCGGACCTAGGTAGGTGCCATTTCACACACATTGCCTTTGTCTCTGTGATTATTAACAGAGATCATTCCACACACCCTCCAAGTAAGGGAGGAATTGCTTTACTTATTTATTATACCCTTCTGTGAGTTAACAGAGGTATTGCACTCTGCCATAGTCTGCAGCAAAGTCTTTGCACGGTGGACCCTGACTGTCTGATACTCCTTTCGGTTATTATCAGACAGCCCCCCGTAACAGCGGGCAGCACATAACGGAGGAGAGGGGGCGCGCAGCACATAACGGAGGAGAGGGGGTGCGCAGCACATAACGGAGGAGAGGGGGCGGGGCCGGGCAGCACATAACGGAGGAGAGGGGGCAGGGCCGGGCAGCACATAACGGAGGAGAGGGGGCGGGGCCGGGCAGCACATAACGGAGGAGGAAGCGGGCAGTCGATCTCGAGTGGAGGGGGCTGGCAGCACATCACGGAGGTGAGGGGACGAGCAGCCGTTCACGAGGGAAAGGGGCCGGGCAGCAGATCGGGGGGAGCGGTGGCACCGTGGCAGATGGATGGCGGCGGCGGATCGGGAGGTGTGGGGGTGTGGGGGTGAGGGTGCGGGCAGCAGATACAAGGGGTGGGGGTGCGGGCAGCACATCGGGGAGACAGGTGGCAGATTGCGGAGGGCAGCGGCAGATCGGTAGGCTTTTCGCCTGTTTCATACAGTGCAATGGCAGTGCGGCAACTTCCGGGTCCCATGCTCCGGTCACATAACAGCATGGGACCGGATCTTGTCGCCCTGCCATTGCACTGTATACACTCACTGTGCTGGCGTGCTGCAGGGCCGACAAGAGAAGCTGATGGGGCGGTCACCGGCAACAGGTCCACTGTGATTGGAGAGATCGGTCACAAGGCCGATCTCTCCAATCAGAGCTACTGGAGCTGGGGGAGGGTGATCCAGTGAGGTCACCCAGCTCCAGCCAATGGCCAGTGCTATAGCTGCACTGGCCAGGGCTGGATTTCAATGTTTCAGTCACTTTAAATGGCTGGAACATTACAGTGGCTGTGATTGGTTGAGCGGCGTTCGTCAGCCAATCACAGCCTCCGTAGGTCCGGGGAGGAGGCACCACCTCTCCTGAGGTCAGGTACAGGTCCCCTCCTCCCCGAATCTGCGGTTTGTGTTACCTGCTTGCAATCACCGGAGGCTCCGGTGCCGCGATTTCACCATGACGGAAAGATCCGTCCTTGATCTTTAAGGCCCAGGACACCATGACGGATCTTTCCGTCCATGGTCGGGAAGGGGTTAAAATGTTTTTTTATGAAAGTTAAAGCAACGTTTAAAAAAATGTGCCTGCAAGGACTTTTGCGAGAACTTTATAGATAGTTTTAGCAGTAGGTATTGTGCACTTTATATGGACCATAGGTTATGAACTGGCTATAACCACAAACTCTCGCAGTATACATAGTTACCTCAGTGGTAACAACCCCAGAGTCTGCCTGTTGAGGAGCATGGCGCTGCACCACCAAGGGGGCACGCCTGTTTATGGGGCCTGCTCTCCAACACAACGAAGCAGGTACGCCTGTTTATGGGGCCTACTCTACACCACCAGGACAAAGAGAACTGTCGCCAGAATGGTCTGCGGCGGACCAGGCCGAGACCAGGTCACCAAAAGGACTGGTGATCACTCCGTATACGGGTTTTGGGTTAAAGACTCGTGGATGGTGGGTGGTGGTGGAATGGTACCTGGTATGTTTATATGTAAATATCTCCCCTGTGTGGGAAAATTTGCATTTTGTTTTCTTGTTTTTTGCACCCCGAGGACGTGCTGTTGATAACCAAGGGGGAATGTGGCACCCCTGACCCGGTCAGGCACCACTGAGTACTGCACCCATGCTGGTACAGTACTTCCTGGTAATCCTAAGGGCCAGAATGAGGTGTGTACGCACAGACACATAGCAACCAGGTCTCTCCAGAGGGGGCTAGCTTTCAAATCTTTTCAAGTGGAGGGGCTGGGAGCTAAAGTGCAGAGGTTGTCAGGAAAGGAGTGGAGCGAGCCAGTCTGGTAGTGGTGAGCGGCGATCGCTAGTGGATACACGCGCTCACACTAGTCCGACTCTGCGCGCTGTAGTGACAGTTGGCGGGGGAGAACGGTCACCGAGGAGTCAGAGAGAAGAGGTGCTCCTGGTGACTAGGCATGCATGGGGTACAGGTCCCTAGAGCAGACTCCAGTTTAACTATCTGCTAAACCTGCCGGAGAGGGGAGCTACAAGTACCTTACCAACCACACAGAGTCCGAGCCTCAGCTGCAACGCAGGGACCCATAAGGAGAAAGAGCCAGAAGCCATCTCACCTGTTCCATGCTGCCAGTAAACAGTCCAAAAAGGGGAGAAAAGGCAGTAGTGACTCCCTGGATAGACCTCCATGGTACTTCATGTCAGGGGGGTATCCGAACACAGAAGTGCTAGGAAGGCGAGCTAACTGGTCACCCTCAGACTGGCCCGAAGGAGCCCCTGGTCCTACCTGGTTAATCACAGCAACGCCCGGGTCAGTTCACTATAACATCTGTGTGAGTAAAAATCAGTTAAATGACTTTTGGACTCTGCCTGAGTTATTCTGGACCCGTTATTCTGCAAACCTGAGCCCCTGGGGCCTGCCTCACTAATGGGAGGCCACACCATCTGACTGCAGACCTCATCAGCCCCAGATGCTCATAAAATCTGCAATGGCGGTCATCTATATCGCTGACCGCAAGCCGTGAGTGGCGTCACGACAGACATACAAAATCTGACATACCTGTCTGCCATATACAGAAGAAGACTCTGTGGCGTCCCTGAAGCTGGATCGGTATCCCTTGGGTGACACATCTTCTCTTTTGGCGTCACGAACAGGATCCTGGACTAGACCCATTCAGATGTGTTTCATTCAGTGTGCCTCAGCGGTCTGACTGAAAAATTTGAATCGACGTCATTTTAGCCACTGCTGAAAGTGCGTCATCAACAAGCTACAGCTCGCGCAGGAGAAGTTACCGCCCACGGAGAGGAGTGACCGTTCCAGAATCCCCAGAGTGCTCGGACCCTGCAAGAAGAGGAAATGGGAGGATTGATCTATCCCCGGACTGCTGGGACGTCCCCAGTCCTGTGGGAGGAGAAACAAAAACGAAACTAAGGACAGAAGCTGATGAGCGAGGGAAGGAGCAGGATGGCGTCAGCAGAAGAAGATCATAAGGAGCAGGGCTGGTCCAGGCCCATGTCAGCAGAGGAGCTGGAAGCAGAAGTGGAGAAAATTGCTGATCGCATGGAGAAGCAGCGGCAGTGAGAGGTGGCCGCCTGGAGGCACAGAATGCTAATGGCGATCCGAAATCTGCGACAGTCCGCGCAGCGGGGCCCGCCTGGAGGCGCCGCCCATGCTCAGCCTGGGCCACCGTCGGCGAAGGCGACCCCGCCACTGGGTGTTTCCAGCATGACCTTGGGTGAGTCCAAAACAACCCCTGCCCTACCTGATATGCTGATCCCGCCGGCGTTACCATCAGAAGCCAGTGTGACGCCTATGCCGTACCAACCTAAAGCGGTCACAGCACCCTCTCCGATGGAGAGGGGTCCGGATGCCCTGCCCTCGGCTCACCTGGTTGCTAAAGACCTGGTCAGCAAGCTGCCGTCCCGACCTGAAGCGGTTGCAGCACCCTCTCCACTGGAGAGGGAACCTGAACTCCAACCACCATCCTGCCCGGCTGCCGAAGTCTCGACCCCAGAGCTGCCACTTGCCCGACCGGAGGAGGTCGCAGCACCCTCTGAAAGAGAGGGAGGGGCCAGATCAAGGCCGTGCTGCTGTTCCCTCACCGACTGGAAGAGGTCGCAGCACCCTCCGTCAGGGAGGGAGAAGAGGGCCTGCTACCTACCCGACCGCCGCTGTTACCCCATCGAACAGAAGAGGTTGCAGCACCCTATGCCAGGGAGGGAGAACAGGTCCTGCAGAGTGATGCGGTCACCTGGTGTCCCGCTGATGACCAAGTTATGCTACAGTGGAGGGAGGCCCACCCCAGGGCCATGTCAGCAACACAAGCCCGCAGAGAGCGACAACGGGTGAGAGCCAGCCACCCACACCTCCTTGTGAAGCCCATTCCGGAGACTGACCAGTTGGAGGCCCGGGACCTGCAAGAAAAGCAGTCCCTGCGGCGGGCCAGGTTCCAAGCTCGAGGTCCTGGGAGTAGTGGATGAGTTCAATCGCCGCTCGGGGTGGGGTTTCATTGTAGAGGCAGGGGTAAAAGAGGGGATTTTTGTGACCCGGCGGAACATGCAGTCCCATTTGCAGCGGGGTCACCCTGGCCGTGACTTGTACATGAGGGACGTGGTGGAATTTACGCGACATAAGGGAGAAACAGGCTGGTTCGCTTTGGATGTGGTGCCATATCCAAAGGGGACCTCAGTGAGCTCAGGCTCCCCCCCACCGATTGAACCAGGTCCCCATTGTCCCCACTATCAGAGGATGCCCATGACACGACCTCCAAGGGTCAGTGCACTAAAGTATCCAGCACTGATCTTAGAAGGTGAAGGTCAATTTCGGAAGTCGATTTAGAAAGTCAATTTAACCAGTATAGTTTAAAATGTTTTTATGAAAGTTAAAGCAACGTTTAAGAAAATGTGCCTGCAAGGACTTTTGCGAGAACTTTATAAATTGTTTTAGCAGTAGGTATTGTGCACTTTATATGGACCATAGGTTATGAACTGGCTATAACCACAAACTCTCGCAGTATACATAGTTACCTCAGTGGTACCAACCCCAGAGTCTGCCTGTTGAGGAGCATGGCGCTGCACCACCAATGGGGCACGCCTGTTTATGGGGACTGCTCTCCAACACAACGAAGCAGGTACGCCTGTTTATGGGGCCTACCCTACGCCACCATGACAAAGAGAACTGTCGCCGGAATGGTCTGCGGCGGACCAGGCAGAGACCAGGTCACCAAAAGGACTGGTGATCACTCCGTATACGGGTTTTGGGTTAAAGACTCGTGGGTGGTGGGTGGTAGTGGAATGGTACCTGGTATGTTAATATGTAAATATCTCCCCTGTGTGGGAAAATTTGCATTTTGTTTTCTTGTCTTTGCAGCCCGAGGACTTGCTGTTGATAACCAAGGGGGAATGTGGCGCCCCTGACTTGTTCAGGCACCACTGAGTACTGCACCCATGCTGGTACAGTACATCCAGGTAATCCTAAGGGCCAGAATGAGGTGTGTACGCACAGACACATAACAACCAGGTTTCCCACACCTTTAGAGGGGACCCTTGGGTAGTCTCCAGAGGGGGCTAGCTTTCAAATCTTTTCAAGAGGTGGAGTGGAGGGGCTGGGAGCTAAAGTGCAGAGGTTGTCAGGAAAGGAGTGGAGCGAGCTAGTCTGGTAGTAGTGAGCAGCGGTCGCTAGGGAATACGCGCGCTCATACTAGTCTGACCCTGCGCGCTGTAGTGACAGTTGGCAGGGGAAAACGGTCACCGAGGAGTCAGAGAGAAGAGGTGCTCCTGGTGACTAGGCATGCACGGGTCCCTAGAGCAGACTCCAGTTTAACTATCTGCTAAACCTGCTGGTGAGGGGAACTACAAGTACCTCACCAACCACACAGAGTCTGAGCCTCAGCAGCATCGCAGGGACCCATAAGGACACAGAGCCAGAAGCCATCTCACCTGTTCCACGCTGCCGGCAAACGGTCCAAAAAGGGGAGAAAAGGCAGTAGCGACTCCCTAGATAGACCTCCATGGTACTTCACGTCAGGGGGTTATCCGAACACAGAAGTGCTAGGAAGGCGAGTTAAATGGTCACACTCAGACTGGCCCGAAGGAGCCCCTGGTCCTACCTGGTTACTCACAGCAACGCCCGGGTCAGTTCACCATAACATCTGTGTGAGTAAAAATCAGTTAAATGACTTTTGGACTCTGCCTGAGTTATTCTGGAACCGTTATTCTGCACACCTGAGCCCCTGGGGCCTGCCTCACTAATGGGAGGCCACACCATCTGACTGCAGACCCCATCAGCCCCAGACGCTCATAAAATCTGCACTGGCGGTCATCTATATCGCTGACCGCAAGCCGTGAGTGGCGTCATGACACACATACAAAATCTGACATACCTGTTTGCCATATACAGAAGAAGACTCTGTGGCGTCCCTGGAGCTGGATTGGTATCCCTTGGGCGACACACATGTCCCCTGCACTGCTCCTTGTTACCTGCGCTGCTCCATGTCCGCTGCACTGCTCCATGACCCATGACTTGCTCCATGTCCCCATCTCTGTTCCCCTGCGCTGTTCCATGTCCCCAGCTCTGTTCCCTGTGCTGCTCCATGTCCCCAGCTTTGTTGCCCTGTACTGCTCAATGTACCCTGCACTGCTCCTTGTCCCCTGTACTGCACCATGTCCCCTGCACTGCTCCATGTCCTTTGTGCTGCATCATGTCCCCAACTCTGTTCCCATGCCTTACTCCATGTCCCCTGCTCTGTTCCCCTGTGCTTCTCCATGTCCCCAGCTTTGTTCCCCTGCACTCTTCTGTGTCTTCTGCGCTGCTTCGTGTCTCCAACTCTGCTCCCGTGCCCTGCTCCATGTCCACAGCACTGTTCACTGAACTGCTCCATGTCTCCAACTCTGTTCCCATGACCTGCTCTATATCCCCAACTCTGTTCCCCTGCGCTGCTCCATGTCTCCAGCTCTGTTGCCCTGCACTGCTCCATGTAACCAGCTCTGTTCCCCTGCGTTGCCCCTTGTCCCCATCTCTGTTGACCAGTGTCACTTTATGAGGTTATAACTCTGGAACGCTTCAGCGGATCCTGGTGATTCTGAGATTGTTTTCTCGTGACATATTGGGCTTCATGTTAGTGGTAAATTTAGGCCGATATTTTTTGCGTTTCTTTGTGAAAAAAACCCCAGAAATTTCGCGAAAATTTTGTAATTTTCAAACTTTTAATTTTTATGCTCTAAAACCAACGAGACATATGACACAAAATAATTAATAAATAACATTTCCCACATGTCTACTTTACATCAGAACAATTTTGGAAAAAAAAAATTAATGAAGTTATAGGGGTTCAAAGTTTATGAGCAATTTCTCATTTTTACAACAAAATTTACAAAGCCACTTTTTTTAGGGACCACATCACATTTGAAGCGATTTTGAAAGGTCTACATGACACAAAACACCCAAAAGATACACCATTCCAAAAACGGCACCCTTCAGGCTACTCAAAACCACATTCAAGAAGGTTAATAACCCTTCAGGTGCTTCACAGTAACTAAAGCAATGTGGAAGGAAAAAATGAACATTTTACTTTTTGCAACAAAAATGTTAATTTAGCCTCAAATATTGCATATTCACAAGGGTAGCAGGATTAAATGAACCCCAAAATTTGTTGGGCAATTTCTTCTGAGCACGCAAATACCTCATATGTGGCGAAAAACCACTGTTTGGGCGCACGGCGGGACTCGGAAGGGAAGGAGTGTCATTTGACTTTTTGAACAGAAAATGAGCTGGAATCGTTAGCCGCACCATGTTGCGTTTGGAGAGCTCCTGAGGTACCGAAACAGTGGAGCTCCCCCACATGTGACCCCATTTTGGAAACTAGACCCCTCATGGAATTTATCTAGATGTTTATTGAGCACTTTGAACCTCTGGGGGCTTCACAAAAGTTAATAGAGTTGAGCCGTGAAACTTAAAAAAATTTTTTTTACCACAAAATTGTTATTTCAACAAGGTAGCTTTTTTTCACAAGGGTATCAGGAAAAATTGCACCATAAAATGTATTGTGCAATTTCTCCTGAGTACACAGACACCTCATATGTGGTGGAAATCAAATGTTTGGGCGCACAGCAAGGCTCAGAATGCAAGGAGCGTCATTTGACGTTTCAAACGCAAAATTGTCTGGGATTAATAGCGTATTCCATGTAGTGTTTGGAGACCCCCTGAGGTGCCGAAACAGTGGAGCTCCCCCACATGTGACCCCAATTTAAAAACTAGACCCCCCATGGCATAGAAAAAAAAAACAGGGCGCACGAACGAATGTTCTGCAAAAAAGGGGGGGGGGACTAGGTGGGATGGAAAAAAGAAGTCCTGTCCAAAGTCGAGTACGACTGCAGGACGATTGCTGATCAGGTACCTAATTGTTCATGTTTTGTTTTGTTTTGTTTTTTTTATCAGCCAATCACGTAGCTGATCAGCACTTGGCGGCAAGCGGGTGGGGGAGGAGGGGGGGAGAGGGAGTGGGAGATGCGATAGGGATAGTTAGAAAAGAGCCACGAACAATACTTACAGGATGGATCAGAACACCGGCAGATGGGGGGGGGCGGCAGATGGGGGGAAGCGGCATATAAAGGGAGTATCTGTGAATTTGAGACGGCGGCTGGGATAGGGTGGGGGCAGATGGGAGAGGGCGCAGTGGATGCAGGAGCGGCAGAGGATGGGAGGGAAGGGGAGTGGGAGGTGAGATTGGGGATAGTTACCCTACAGGATGGATCTAGACAGCAGGATCACAGGAGATGAAGGAGGCAGCAGATCGGGGAGGGTGAGAGGTGGGAGATGGAGCGCAGCGCAGATCACAGAGGAGACAGGTGAGCAGAGCGCAGATCACGGGGGTGACAGGTGAGGGAGCACAGATCACGGGGGTTACAGGTGAGGGAGCACAGATCACGGGGGTTACAGGTGAGGGAGCACAGACCACAGGGGTTACAGGTGAGGGAGCGCAGATCACGGGGGTTACAGGTGAGGGAGCACAGATCACGGGGGTTACAGGTGAGGGAGCACAGATCACGGGGGTTACAGGTGAGGGAGCACAGATCACGGGGATTACAAGTAAGGGAGCGCAGATCACGGGGGTGACAGGGGAGGGAGCACAGATCACGGGGGTGACAGGGGAGGGAGCGCACATCACGGGGATGACAGGGGAGGGAGCGCACATCACGGGGGTGACAGGGGAGGGGGCGGGTAGCCGATCACGGGGGTGAGAGGTGGGGGGGAGCGGGCAGCACATCATGGAGGGGAGGGGGCGGGCAGCACATTACGGAGGGGGCGAGCAGCACAAAACGGAGGAGAGGGGGCGGGCAGCACATAATGGAGGAGAGGGGGCGGGCAGCACATAGCGCAGGGGAGGGGGTGCGCAGCACATAACGCAGGAGAGGGGGTGCGCAGCACATAACGGAGGAGAGGGGGCGGGCAGCACATAATGGAGGAGAGGGGGCGGGCAGCACATAACGGAGGAGAGGGGGCGCACAGCACATAAGGGAGGAGAGGGGCCGGGCAGCACATAACGGAGGAGAGGGGCCGGGCAGCACATAACGGAGGAGAGGGAGCGCGCAGCACATAACGGAGGAGAGTGGGCGGGGCCGGGCAGAACATAACGGAGGAGAGGGGGCGGGGCCAGACATCACATAACGGAGGAGAGGGGGCGGGGCTGGACAGCACATAAGGGAGGAGAGGGGGCGGGCAGCCGATCACGAGTGGCAGGGGATCGGGGGGAGCGGTGGCACTGTGGCAGATGGAGGGCGGCGGCGGCGAATCGGGAGGCTTTTCGCCGGTTTCATACAGTGCAATGGCAGCGCGGCAACTTCCGGGTCCCATGATCCAGTCACATAACAGCATGGGACCGGAGCTTGTCGCCCTGCCATTGCACTGTATACACTCACTGTGCTGGCGTGCTGCAGGGACCGACAAGTGAAGCTGATGGGGGCGGTCACCGGCAACAGGTCCACTGTGATTGGAGAGATCGCTCACAAGGCCAATCTCTCCAATCAGAGCTAATGGAGCTGGGGGAGGGTGATCCAGTGAGGTAACCCAGCTCCAGCCAATGGCCAGTGCTATAGCTGCACTGGTCAGGGCTGGATTTCAATGTTTCAATCACTTTAAATGGCTGGAACATTACAGTGGCTGTGATTGGTTGAGCGGCATTCGTCAGCCAATCACAGCCTCCGTAGGTCCAGAGCGGAGGCACCACCCCTCCTGAGGTCAGGTACAGGTCCCCTCCTCCCCGAATCTGCGGTTTGTGTTAACCGATCGCAGTTACCGGGGGCTCCGGTGCCGCGATTACGTCATGACGTAAAGATCCATCCTTGGTCGTTAAGGCCCAGGGCACCATGACGGATCTTTCCGTCCATGGTCGTGAAGGTGTTAAGCCATCTCAGCTGATGGACCAGTGCTTCTGAATCCTGTTTACAGTCTGCCTGTAACCTGGTCTCCTGAAGTCTTTGGAAGAACTACTTTTCTGCCATCCTCTGTTTTGGATCCCTGGAACTCATGTTCACACAGGAACCCTTCTGCTCTGCCATGGACATTTACAAGTACAGTAAGAGAGACTGAATTGTACTTTGACACTTCTGCTGAACTTTGAGGATCCATTCCTGCTTAATTTGTTCCCAGCCTCTGCACCCTGCAACTGTTTAACCCTTCAAACCTGTGCCTCTGTGTTTCCCTTGTATTCTTGCACTAGACTCTATACAAATAGTATTTAACACTTTACATGCTGCTTCGTGTTTCAAGCTCTGTACCTTTGTGCTGCTTCGTGTTCCCAGCTCTGTTCCCCTATGCTGCTTGATGTCTCCAGCTACGTTCCCCTGGGCTACTCTGTGTCTGGTCCCCTGTGCTGCTCCATGTCTCCTGTGCTGCTCTGTGTCCCCTGCTCCATGTCCCCAGCTCTGTTCTCTTGCACTGCTCTGTGTCCCCACCTCTGTTCTCTTGCACTGCTCTGGGTCCCCCAACTATGTTTCTCTGTGCTGCTCCATGTCTCCAGCTCTGTTCCCTTGCACTGCTCCATGTTCCCAGATCTGTTCCCATAACTCGCTCCGTATCCCCACTGCTGTGTTTCCCTGCGCTGCTCCATTTCCACTGCTGTGTTTCCCTGTGCTGCTCCATGTCCACTGCTGTGTTTCCCTGTGCTGCTGTGGCGCCCCTGACCTGGTCAGGTACCACTGAGTACTGCACCCATGCTGGGGACAGTACAACACAGGTAATCCAGAAGGCTGACAGGGGTGTGGTACACAGGCGCATAGTAATCAGCTCTCACACATGTACCCATGAGAGGACCCCTGGGGATCCCAGGAGGGGGAAAAGCCTTGACCTTCACTGGAATAGTGGAGGGGGCCAAAAGCCTCCATCTCCTCTCAAGGGGTGTGGTAAGAGAGTCTGGTTGCTAGGTGGCGTAGGCAAGAACAGGAGAGGAGGGGCAGTGAGTCAGTTAGAGCAGAACTCCATAGGGCTCAGTGAGGAGCAGACCTGTGGGGCTGTTGCTGTCTAACAGCGCCCGCGCAGTGGCTACTGACGGGGGAGAACGGTCAACTAGGAGTGCTACCCGAAATCCATCTTCAGCTAAAGAGAGAGCACGGAGTGGGAAGTAAGGAGACTGCTAGAGAGAACCAGGCCCAAACGGGCGGCAGATCCCGAAGCGGAGATAGATCCAGCTTTCTTTTGCTAAACCTGCCGGTGTGGGGCTCTCAAAGCCCACGCCACAACACCACAAAAGCCGCAGCCACGTAGCCACAGTTAGGGCCCATAGCTCACAGGAGGCAAGAAGCTGGAGTGATCTGGCCCAGGCGACAAGCACACGGCAACCGAAGGGGAGTGAGGCTTCAGCAACTTCCCTGGGTGACCCCCATAGGGACTCAAAGTCGGGGTCACCCCAAACCACCAAGGGCTAAGGAAGGCGAGTTAGTAGTCACCCTCACAAGTCAGCCTGAAGGACACCTGGTTCCCGCCTGGTTCATCCCAGCTACGCCCGGGTTACTCACCCTGCCACCTGAAGTGAGTAAAAACCCTGAAAGACATTCTGCCTGTGTGGAGTTATTCTGCGCCTTGTGGTACTACGCACCTACATCGGGCCCTGGGGCTTGCCTCACTCTCAGGAGGCTATTCCAACTAACTGCACATACCATCAGCCCCAGGCGACCCTCAACCTGCAGTGGCGGTCCCTACTGGCCGCAATACTGAGAGTGGCGTCACGACAAGAAGAAGATCTCCTACCTGTGACCAGATCCAGCTGCGTGGAGTCCCTGAAGGTAATGCACCGACACACCACCTGTGGGGCTTCACATCTGGCGTCACGAACAGGATAAGGACTAGACCTGTTCAGACAGGTGACCATGTGCCTAGGCGGTCAGCTTGAAAAATTGGAAGCGCCGCCATATTGCCACCATGAAAAGCGCGCTGAAAAACAACAGCAGCCCGCGCTGGAAGAAGTTACCGCCCACGAAGAGGTGTGGCTACCCAGAGATCCCCTGCAGAGTTCTGACCTTGCCAGCTATGAGAGTGGAAGCGTCCAGAGACGGCGGGAAGGAAAGGAAGCCACAAGCCTGCTGCTGGGAGAGGAGCTGCTGAAAGAGGCAGAGCAGAAACTGAACAGCTTGCTATCGGAGGCAACGGCGAGTCCACAGCTGGAGAGTCGTGCAGAAGAGGGCGCAGAAGAAATGGCGTCTGACCGCAGAAATCCAGAACCGGGCTCCGCTGCCTGGTGGTATCGGGAGCTGGCCCAGTTCTGCGACCGACTGGAGACCCGGGTTGTGGAGCAGATCCGGGAAGAACGAATGGAAATGCTGGAGATGACCGCGGCGGTTCGGGCCTATGAAAGGAGAGCCGCGCGCCGAGTGCCAGACAGGACGGCGATGACGCAGACCCCGATGCTGCCACCGGTGGGTGAGTCGAGTGATGCCCCGGCCAGCGCCAGTGCCCCGACCCCTGCTGCCACGCCCGCGGTCCCCGAAGAGGCGTCCGGTGCGGCGACGCTGAAGCAGGCCGCAGCCACGCCAGGTGCGGCCTTCCAAGTCCCAGCGGCCGCAGCGATGCCCTGCTCGGCCCACCAAGACCCGGTCCCTGCAGCAACGCCCAGTCCGGCCCGCAAAGAACCGGCTGCCACCGCGACCCTCATCCGCGCCGCAGGCGTAACGCTGACCCAGGCCGCCGCCCTGCTAGGCCCGGCCCGCCGAGACCCCACCGCGCAGCAACGCTCGTCCGCGCCGCAAGTGAGGTGCTGAACCAGGCCGCAGCCACGCCAGGCGCGGCCCGCCAAGCCCAGACTGCTGCAGCGACGTCCAGCCCAGCCTGCACAGAGCCCCCTGCAACAGCGACACTGATCCAGGCCGCCGCCATGCCGGGTGCGGCCCGCCAAGACCAGGCCGCCGCCATGCCGGGTGCGGCCCGCCAAGACCAGGCCGCCGCCATGCCGGGCGCGGCCCGCCAAGACTAGGCCGCCGCCATGCCGGGCGCGGCCCGCCAAGACCAGGCCGCCGCCATGCCAGGCGCGGCCCGCCAAGAGAAAGCATCACCATTTTCCCCGGCCTGCAAGGCCAGAGCAGACACCGCTCCCCAGTCCAAAGAGGTCCCTGCTAGGAAGACCCTGATAGGAGAGGACCCCGAATACTGGAAGCTGAAGGCTGACCTAGAGGCCCAGTTCCCACAAGAGATGGTGGATCGGTATCTGCTCCCTCCGCATACCCCCAAGGAGATTCAGGCAACCCCTGCAGCCGCGCCAGAGAGTCCACCGCCCAGACCAGCTGAAGAAAGCCCATCCCCAGCACTGCCACCAAAGGAGTGCCAAGAAGAACTAAGGGGGAGAGGAGGCCAGGAAGCTGAGGAGCTGACTCCGGAGCCACCAGCAGTGGAGCAATACTCAGAGCCGGAGATGTTACCCTATTCCCGTTGGGATGAGGAGGACTTGACACCGTCTGCTGATGAAGACCAGCACAGAAACCTCACCTGGGGCCCTGCAGGCATTGAAGTAACAGCCCAGCAGAACCCAGCCCGCAAGACAAGGCGTCGCAACAGAACAACGCTGTCCCCTGCACCACAGTCTCCAGAGCAGAGAGAAGTCACAGCCAGAGACCTACAGGAGAAAAGGTTACTGAGAAGGTCCAGAGCCCAGGTCAGAGGACCCCTTTGCAGAGGAGTAGTGGAGGATTTCAATTTAAGAAGCGGATATGGCTTTATTGTAGCCCCTGGTATCAAAGAAGGGATATTTGTCAACAGAAGAGATGTGAGCGCTCATCTGCCTAGAGGACACCCTGGCAGAAACCTAAAGATGGGGGATTCAGTACGATTCACTATGCATGAAGGCGAAAGAGGACTGTACGCGCTTGACGTAGCACTATGTACCAGCAAACCTTACAGCCACCCCATGCTACAAGAAAGAAAAGACAGAGATAAAGACACAGATGAAGATCAAGAGAGAAAAGACAAGGAACCTACAGATGAAACTACCTCAGACGACGACAAAGAGCAAGAAAGTAGCAGGTGCCGCAGCCCAACAGGCCAAAGCCCTGGTGAAATGGAGGAGTAGAGAAAAGTAAAGTAAGAAGAGAAGTTAAAGTTTTGACCAGTTTGTTTTGCAACGTTCCCAAGTTTAAGCATGTGCCCACAAAAACTATTGTGAGAAAACCATAAACCTTAAGGCTATGAACTGGCTATAGCCACAAACTCTCGCAGTGTAAATAGTTACACCAAAAGGGCACCACCACCACCAGAGTCAGCCTGTTTAGGGGCTTGGCTCGTCTGCAACCAGGAGGAGCCCGTCCGTATATAGGGCCTTGGCTCACCTGCAACCAGAGAGCATGCCTGTTTATGGGGCCTGGCTCTCCACCACAAAGAGGGTACCTGGTCAGCACCAACTGTGGAGGCCGCCTCTGCATCCTGCCAGAAGAGGCTGAAGGCGCGGATCCACCAGGCCAGGTATACCCTGAAACCACCAGCCCATGTAAGCCGCCTCTACATCCTGCCAGAAGTGGCTGAAGTCGCGGCCAACGTGAAAGGGTTTTGGGTGGGTTAACGGACTTGTGGGTGGAGGGTGGTGATGTATGGTACCTGGTGCTTTTAAAAATGTTTTACATGTTTTAATGTTTTATGCATTTTAAAATGTTGTCTTGCAGCCCGAGGACGTGCTGGTGATAACTAAGGGGGAATGTGGCGCCCCTGACCTGGTCAGGTACCACTGAGTACTGCACCCATGCTGGGGACAGTACAACACAGGTAATCCAGAAGGCTGACAGGGGTGTGGTACACAGGCGCATAGTAATCAGCTCTCACACATGTACCCATGAGAGGACCCCTGGGGATCCCAGGAGGGGGAAAAGCCTTGACCTTCACTGGAATAGTGGAGGGGGCCAAAAGCCTCCATCTCCTCTCAAGGGGTGTGGTAAGAGAGTCTGGTTGCTAGGTGGCGTAGGCAAGAACAGGAGAGGAGGGGCAGTGAGTCAGTTAGAGCAGAACTCCATAGGGCTCAGTGAGGAGCAGACCTGTGGGGCTGTTGCTGTCTAACAGCGCCCGCGCAGTGGCTACTGACGGGGGAGAACGGTCAACTAGGAGTGCTACCCGAAATCCATCTTCAGCTAAAGAGAGAGCACGGAGTGGGAAGTAAGGAGACTGCTAGAGAGAACCAGGCCCAAACGGGCGGCAGATCCCGAAGCGGAGATAGATCCAGCTTTCTTTTGCTAAACCTGCCGGTGTGGGGCTCTCAAAGCCCACGCCACAACACCACAAAAGCCGCAGCCACGTAGCCACAGTTAGGGCCCATAGCTCACAGGAGGCAAGAAGCTGGAGTGATCTGGCCCAGGCGACAAGCACACGGCAACCGAAGGGGAGTGAGGCTTCAGCAACTTCCCTGGGTGACCCCCATAGGGACTCAAAGTCGGGGTCACCCCAAACCACCAAGGGCTAAGGAAGGCGAGTTAGTAGTCACCCTCACAAGTCAGCCTGAAGGACACCTGGTTCCCGCCTGGTTCATCCCAGCTACGCCCGGGTTACTCACCCTGCCACCTGAAGTGAGTAAAAACCCTGAAAGACATTCTGCCTGTGTGGAGTTATTCTGCGCCTTGTGGTACTACGCACCTACATCGGGCCCTGGGGCTTGCCTCACTCTCAGGAGGCTATTCCAACTAACTGCACATACCATCAGCCCCAGGCGACCCTCAACCTGCAGTGGCGGTCCCTACTGGCCGCAATACTGAGAGTGGCGTCACGACAAGAAGAAGATCTCCTACCTGTGACCAGATCCAGCTGCGTGGAGTCCCTGAAGGTAATGCACCGACACACCACCTGTGGGGCTTCACACTGCTCCATGTCCACTGCTGTGTTTCCCTGCGCTGCTCCATGTCCACTGCTGTGTTTCCCTGCGCTGCTCCATGTCCACTGCTGTGTTTCCCTGCGCTGCTCCATGTCCACTGCTGTGTTTCCCTGCGCTGCTCCATGTCCACTTCTGTGTTTCCCTGCCCTGCTCCATGTCCACTTCTGTGTTTCCCTGCGCTGCTCCATGTCCACTGCTGTGTTTCCCTGCGCTGCTCCATGTCCACTGCTGTGTTTCCCTGCGCTGCTCCATGTCCACTGCTGTGTTTCCCTGCGCTGCTCCATGTCCACTGCTGTGTTTCCCAGCGCTGCTCCATGTCCAATGCTGTGTTTCCCAGCGCTGCTCCATGTCCACTGCTGTGTTTCCCTGTGCTGCTCCATGTCCACAGCTGTGTTTCCCTGCGCTGCTCCTTGTCCCCTGCTGTGTTTCCCTGCGCTGTTCCTTGTCCTTTGCACTGTTCCATGTCCTCTGTGCTACATCATGTCCAAAACTTTATTCCCATGCCTTACTTTATGTCCCCAGCTCTGTTCCCCTTTGCTTCTCCATGTCCACAGCTCTGTTCCCCTGCATTGCTCCATGTTTCCAGCTTTGTTTTCCTGCACTGTTTTGTGTCTCCTACGCTGCTCTGTGTCTCCAACTCTGTTCCTGTGCCCTGCTTCATGTCCACAGCACTGTTCACTGTGTGACACCCTGGAAAAACCAGGTAGTGACAAACAGATTACATCCTCCTTGTCACTATCAAAACCCACACTTAGGCATAATACACAGCCATTAAACCCTAGCCACCCCCTCATGATAATAAGGACACACCAGAGGGTGGGATCAGATGGATGAGAACACCCACCTAGGGGTCCTGAGGTGTCAGAGGTGGGAACACTTGAGTTGAGTTTTGGAGTTGAGTTTAGTCGAAGTGTGGAGAGCTGACAGCAGTGTAGTCAGGGGTCGTAGCCCTTGGACTACCTGGCTAGGTGGCAAACAATGAGCAGGGCCACAGGCGACGGAGATCCAGTCATGGGAAACCTAAAGTGGACCGGGACAGGGTTGTAGCCCGCCGGTACCGACAGCGTGCACAGACTGGGTGCCTGGACCCTAGGGCGAAGAAGGTTGCAAGCCCCTCTCCAATTAACCAGCCGGGGACAAGGTTCTAGACTTTGTCCCATTAACTGCCCAGATAGAGCGAAATGGAAGCCCAACGCAGGGGATAGGGTGTCTGTCAGAACCCACTGAAATCCCAGGTGTCAGTTTTCGCCACAGCTCCCAACACATACAGAACCGGGAGTGGACTTCTCTGTTCCAAGCGAAGTCGTCCAAAAAGGAAGAAAAAACACAAAGTACAGGAGGAAGGGACTCCTGTTCATTAACCTGGGTGCGGGACCCGAATGCACCCTCCTAAGGCAGCCGGCCACTGGCAACTTGGTTTACTACTGGACTTGTGTGAAATTACTGAACTGTGAGTACACCATTGTCCCCCGGTCAAGCCTGGCACGCCACCTCCAGCAGCCATCACTCCTGTGTTACATCCTCAGGCCCCGGGACTACACCTTCCATACCCGTGGAGGGGATCCCACCTTGCTGCTTCGCTCCATCAGCCCCGGGCGCCCCATCTCCAGGCAGCGGCGGTGCTACCATCCCTCACCGCAACCCACGGGTGGCATCACAGACACAACAACTCCCCTGTAAATACCCCCTTCCTGATGGTTGTGAGGACGGGTGGCCGTGAGAGCTCGGGTCCGGTCACCACTTGAGGCGTAGCAGCGAACCCGGATCCAAGCAGGCCCCCGAGAGAAGCAGCAGCGGCCCCTGCCAATAACTGCACTGCTCCGTGTCTCCAACTCTGTTCCCATGACCTGCTCTATGTCTCCAGCTCTGTTCCCCTGCACCGTTCCATGTACCAAGCTCTGTTGCCCTGCTCCATGTCCCCAGCTCTGTTGCCCTGCGCTGCTACATGTCCTCAGCTCTATTCTCCTGCACTGCTCTGTACTCCTGTGCTGCTTTGTGTCGCCAGCTCTGTTCCCCTACGCTGCTTTAGGTCCCCAGCTCCCTTCTCCTGTGCAGTTCCATTCCCCTGCGCTTCTCTGTGTTCCCAGCTCTGTTCCCTGCATTGCTTTGTGTCTCCTGTGCTGCTCCATATCCTCAGCGCTGCTCCATGTCCCCTGTGCAGCTACCTGCGCTCCTAGTGTGCGTATTGGATTACATTGGACTGATCGGCCGGCTTCTCTCCTAGCAGGAGAGACGGCGACCTGTCCAGCAAGTGCGAGCCAATACTTACTCAATGTGACTCCAGCCAAAGGAACCCTCCTTCCCCTCTCTTCTCTGTACTGGCACCCCATATTGCACACATCTTCCAGATAGTAAGTAAACACTCCTCTTGATACTGGGCTGTAACATACTGTGAAACACTGCTCATAGCCCAGTGTCAATCAGTATGAGTATGTGACGCCCTGGCAAAACCAGGTAGTCACAAGAGAGTCCACCCTCCTTGTTACCACCAAAAACCCACACCAGGTACAACACACAGCCATTAAACCCTAGCCACCCCCTCATGATAATAAGGACACACCAGTGGGCGGGATCAGGTGGATGAGAACGCTCACCTAGGGGTCCTGAGGTGTCAGAAGCTGGAACACAGCAGTCAAGTTCTGACAGTTGAACCTGACAAGTGGTAGTGGAGTTTGGTAGTGGAGCTGACAGAGAAGTGTAGTCAGGGGTAGAGGCCCTTAGACTACCCGGCTAGTTGGCAGTCGGTGAACAGGGCCACAGGCGACAGAGATCCGGTCGCGGGAAACCTTAAGTGGGCAGGGTAGTAGGCCGCCGGTGCCGACAGTGGGAATCCGGTCCAGAGACCGTGCACAGACGGGGTGCCTGGACCCTAGGACGAGGAAGGTTGCAAGCCCCCTTGTTAATTAACCAGCAGAGGACAAGGTTTCAGGCCCTGTTCTCCCGAAGCCCTGAGAGCAAAACGGAAGCCCAATGGAGGGGATAGGGTGTCTATCAGAACCCACAGAAATCCCAAGGGTCAGATTTCATGGGGCACAGCTCCCAAATACAAATAGAACTGGGAGTGGACTTCTCTGTTCCATGCAAAGTCGTCCAACAGGAGAGACAAACACAGCGTGCAGGAGGCAGGGACACCTGTTCACTAGCTTGGGTGTGGGACCGAATACACCCTCCAACGGCAGCCAGTCACTGACAACTTGGTTTACCACTGGACTTGTGTGAAAATACTGAACTGTGAGTACACCATTGTCCCCCGGTCCAACCTGCCGCGCCACCTCCAGCAGCTACCAGTGGAGGGGATCCCATCTTGCTGCCCCGCTCCATCAGCCCCGGGCGCCCCATCACCAGGCAGTGGCAGTGACACTATTAGTGTTGAGCCACCCCCCTAGTGTTCGAGTTCGGTTCGTCGAACGGCGGGTTAGTACGGCGAACGTTCGACGAGAACCTTCGACCCCCATTGAAAACAATGGCAGGCAAACACAAACGCATATAAACACATTATACATATACACATACAGTTAATAAACATTGCCATTATACTTACAGGTCCCCGCGACGCATACTGCACTCTGTCTCCCGCCGCTTTTCCTTCCGATCATCGCTGCGCCCTCTCGGTAACCAGCACTGATGATAGGACCTTCCGTGACATCGACATAGCATGTGACCAGTCACGTGTCTATTATCTCATTGGCTACAGACTGGTCACATGGCTAGACGTAATGCTAGGTCCTGTCAGTGCATCTCTCCGGTACGCGGTGCTCGTTTGAGCATCTCCGTGTACCGGCGAGATGCTTGGGCACATGCTTGGCTCCTTGTTCCTGCATGTCGATGCTCTTTACAGAGTCAGCCCACATGCAAGGACTGGATGCCACAGCCGGTAAATATCGGCACCGGGAATCATGTGATCGGAGATCACCGTTGCTATAGTAACCCGCCTGTCAGATTACTATTTCAACAGTGGCAGTGGTGACGTCACCGCTTACAACCCGCAGCCTCTGCTCACTCACTGAGTGATTAGACTGAACAGGAGCAGCAGCGTCTTCCTCCCATGCAGTGCTGTCTGATGTAGCAGAGCTGCATGGGTTGAAGGAGAAAGAAGACAGAAGACCAGGATCGTGGAGGGGTGAGAGGGAGTAATAAACATGGAGTCTCTAAGTGTGTCTGTGTATTTATTTCTATTAAAGTATTTTTTTCTCTGTATGGTGTCTTTTTTTTTTTAACCCTTTATTGGAGATTCTTAATGGCCGGGTCAAATTTGAGAATGGTGCATGCTGAGCCTTGAAGTTCTGCTCCTCCTGTCTCTCCCTCCAGCATACAGTCCTGGATGCAGCATGCTGAGCCTTATAGTTCTGCAGCTGCTGTCTGCTCTCCTGCATACACTAGTGGATGAAGTATGATGAGCCTTGCAGTTCTGCTCCCCCTGCCTCTCCCTCCAGCATACAGTCCTGGATGGAGGATGCTGAGCCTTGTAGTTCTGCAGCTACTGTCTGCTCTCCTCCATACAGACAGCAGCTGCAGAACTAGAAGGCTCTGCAAACTAAAACCAGGACTGTATGCAGGAGATTTTTGCCCCCCAAAAAATTACGTGGGCTTCGCCATGTTTTTGTATGTTTTTGTATGCTAGCCAGGTACAGCAGGCAGGTACGGCTGCCCCCAACCCCCAGCTTCCTATTTGTACCAGGCTGGGAATCAAAAATATAGGGAAGCCCCTTTTTTTTTTTTTTTTTTTTTTAAATTATTTCATGAAATAATTACAAAAATAAAAATGATGTGGGCTTCGACCAATTTTTGTGTCCAGCCAGGTACAACTAGGCAGCTGGGGATTGGAATCCGCAGCACAGGGTGCCCAAGCTTTCTGGGCATCCCTTCTGCGAATTGCTGTCCGCAGCCGCCCCAGAAAATGGCGCTTTCATAGAAACAACATCTTCTGGCGCTGTATCCAACTCTTCCAGCTGCCCTGATGACGGGTGGCTGGCTGGGTAATAATAAGGTTAGGGCTAGCTGTATATTATCAACTGGCCGTAAGCTTGAAATTCATGGTGTCATGCCAATATTAGACAGGGCCACCATGAATTTCTAGTACAGATAAAAATAAACACAACACACAGAAAAATATTTTTATTAGAAATAAAACACAACACAATTAGTGACTCCATCTTTATTGAAATAAAGAACCTCCCTCCTCAGTAATCCTGGGTCAAGGGTCCCGCGCTGTCCAATCCGGATCCAATATCATCTGATCGGTTTGCTGGAAGGCAAAGCGATCAGATGATGTGTCAGGTTCAAGGGCCTGAATCACATGACACAGCAGCTGACTGTATAAACGGCTTTTATACAATCAGCTGATGCATCAGTGCAAAAAAAAACAAAAAACAAACTACACACTTCTGTGCAGACTCCTCTCCGACAGCAGCAGTTGATAGTTTAGCCAGCCGGGCGGTAAAAAGCCGGCCTCACCGCTCGACTTTATAGTGTCAGCTTATTCCGTCAGGTTACCGCATCAGCTGATCAACGCCAGGTGAGAGAGGGAGGAGAGAGCAATGCAGCTTCATTCCGTGAACTGCTCCGATTTTCCAGGTGTGTCCCGTGGCTCACAGCTGATGTCCGGCTCCTCCCCTCATAAGTGCATAATTAAATTAAATTATAATTATAAATAATAATTATAATTTAAAATTAAAAATAAATTAAATTCTTTACCGAGATGGCCAGGACTCGAACTCATGAACTAATACTCCTGAGGCAGTAGCTCTAGCCTTTGAGCCACTGCCTCTAATGAAAAGGATAGGAAGATTTGGTAATCTTGACCTCTGTACTGCAGTAGAGAATCCAGAAGTGAATTATTCAGCTACAAAGAGGAGAGAGAGAGAGAGAGAGAGTGAGAGAGTGAGAGTGAGATGCAGCCTCATTCCGTGAACTGCTCCGATTTTAGAGGTGTGTCCCGCGGCTCACAGCTGATGTCCGACTCCTACCCTCAGTGCATAATTAAATTTAAATTATAATTAGAAATAAATAATAATTTTAAAATAAATTACGCTTTTTACCGGGACTCTAACTCATGAACTAATTCTCCCTAGGCAGTAGCTCTACCCATTGAGCTACTGCCTATAAAAGCACCAGAAAAGCATAGGAAGATTTGGTAATCTTGACCTCTGTATTGCAGTAGAGATATATCATACGCAGGCACTACCTGAGTGAAGTCTCTGGTGACAGCACGGCTGACGTCAGTTGCTGCGTGGAGCTGACACAGAGCTGTCAGCTTCATGTAGCACAGCTGAAAGCGTTGTGTGGGTTACTTTGGACCTGGATTGTTTGGGGATTAATAAAGAGGTAAATGAGGTTTTTTTTGTCTTTTATTCCAAATAAAGGATTTTTCATTGTGTGTGTTTATTTACGTTCACTTACACATTAATCATGGAAGGTATCTCGGGGAGACGCCTGTCATGATTAACCTAACCTTATTACCCCGATTGCCACCACACCAGGGCAATTCAGGATTAGCTGGGTAGAGTCCAGGGACTGTCATATCTAATCGATGCGGCAATTCCGGGCGGCTGTGTGTCCGGCGCCTGCACTCCGGTGTTGTGAGTGCGATGCTGCTGTCAGTCCAGCTCCCGACCTCTGCTGCTGTGTGCCACATCCAGTGCTTTGTGCCCCCCTACCCCAGTTCTGTAATCCCTCTCCCCCAGAATTACATGTAAGCCTCAGCGCTGTGTGCCCCCAATGCTGTGTATCACCCCGGGTTTGCGTCCTTCCCTCCCACTCGGTGATGTCAGGGCTCCCCCAGTCCTGTGTGCAGCCCATCCCCCAGTACTGTGTGCAGCTCCCCCATGATGTCTGTGCCCCAGCCCCTCTTGTGGTGTCTGTGCCCCAGCCCCTCTTGTGGTGTCTGTGCCCCAGCCCCTCTTGTGGTGTCTGTGCCCCCTGCGACCCCTGTAATGTGCATGCCCCCTGCGTCTCATATGGCTTACACATCACATTGGAAACGCTGGGGGCATTTACATGTCTCCAGCCCCTTGTGTAATGTATGTGCCACCAGTGTCACCTGTGATGTATATGCAGTAGTTCCAGCGTCTCTTTTGTGATGTATATGCCCCCAATGTCTCCTGTGTTGTATATACAGCAGTCCTAGTGTCTCATATGTGATATATGTACCTTCAGCGTCTCTTGTGATAACAGATGCTGTATATATATATGTGATGTATATGATTTACCGATTTTAGTATCACCAAATATCACAGCCGCACCAAAGAGAAGCAGCTCCGGTTACCACAGGAGGGGTGAGTTAATTAATTGTTTCACCAAATATAACAGGGTCATTTAACAATTGATAATTTTGTGCGGCCCCCGAAGGTTAGTAGATATATTCAAATGGCCCCCGGCAGAAAAAAGGTTCCCCACCCCTGCTTTAGTGGTTTACTGTCATTGCTCCATGTTACAAACATGTCAATAAATCGATAATGAATAAAGCTACATTAAAAATGAGTACACCATTGTTATCTTGTGCAATTCTCTGTGTTTGATGTGTGACATGACCCACTTCCCATTGAAAAAGTAAAGTTGAATTCAAAATGGTGGCTTTGCAGGTGGCCACCATGGGCGTAACCTGGCCTCAAATGTTTTGCCCCACCCATGTACTAATATGAAACAAACGGTAAGGTGATATCAGCAACCACTTCCATTTTATCAGAATGTGTCCATACTTATGGCCCACCCTGTACTTTTATGGCATGCGCTCCCAAAAAATCATAAGAGCACAGATTCCACCTAAGAGACCCATGATTTCTGGGATAAGTTCTATTACTGAACATCTTAGTAAGAAGTTAGACTCACTATTACAACCATTATCAGAAAGAACGCCTGAATTCCTTAAAGATTACTGTGATGACATTGAACAACTTATAGATATTACATGGTCAGTGGAATTTATATGGCTTAAGTTGTGACTAGGGATAAGCGGACCCATGAATGTTTAGGTTTGCCGGGTTCTGAAGAACTTTAGTTAAAAGTTTGGTTTGGTACCCGAACTTGACTCTGGACCTCGAAGCACCTAGAAGTCAATGGGGACCCAAACTTTTCACTGTAAAATGGTAGTAGTAAGGTCTAGTGAGGTGCAAAAGGATGTTAACTAGGTGTAAGAGTAGGACAATTGTTCAGCATACAAATGTAAATATGAAATAGATAAATAATTTTTAAAAAATGATATGGGGTCCCCCATATTTTTGATAAGTAGCCAAGGTAAAGCAGATAGATGGGAGCTGGTATTATCAGGCTGGGAAGACCCATGGTTATTTGGCCCTTCCCAGCCTAAAAATAGCAGCCCACAGCAGCTTCAGAGGTGGCACATTACATTAGAACTGCCAATTCTGTGTCATGATTGACTCCTGGCTCACCTGGAGCTGAGCCTTTTTTTTAGTTTCACTTCTGATACAGGTCACGTTAGGGGTTAATCCTTTCTGCCTCGTTCTGGAGGTCAGGCTGCTTTATTAGGGCACTGTTTCTCTTGGACTTCGCCAGTGATATTTCTGGCTCTGCTGTGTTCTGCTCTTGAGTGACCTGTTGTCTACCCTGCCTCCTCCTGACCTCCGTGTTCACCTGACCTGTTAACCTCCTCTGTTGTCTGTTTCCATCAGTGTCTCTCCCGCTGTCTCCCTGTTCGTTCCTTATCTGTTTACCTTAATTCTGTCTTGTCTTCCCACTCCCCCTCGCTTCTAGGCCCTGATTTCCCAGCTACTGACTATTATTACCTCTGCTAGGGAATTCCCTGCTCATACGTTTCCTCCACTTTTACGCTCCCTAGTGGTTTACCAGCTAACTACCTTCTCAGATAGTTTCAGGAATCCTCTCAGTCCCACATTACTGCGCTGTACTGCTATTGTACATCTTAGAGTACAGCGTGACATTCTGACACTTTATCTGGCTCTTTCCAATTGCCTTGGTGTGGTGGCCGGTACTTACCCGGTAAGTGTAAAGTAAAAAAACAAACACATACAGAAATAGGTTATTTGAATAAAGACTCCCCCAAACTCCCTCATTAACCAATTTATTAATTATAAACAATCCTCATAGTTCCAATGTAATCCAATGGTGTAATGCCCCATGATGTCCATCAAATTCTATGGAGCCTTGCTTCATATGTCACTTGCGGTTAGTGGCAGGGATGGAATTTCTCAAGCTCATGAGAAAAGCTTTGTCTGGCACTGACCGCAAGTGACCTATGGAGCCTCATTCTGAGAACAATGCTCGATAGATCACTTGCGGTCAGCGGCTGGCATGGAATTTCTCATGCTCGTGAAAAAAAAGTAACAAAACAAAGAATATAATAATATGCATGAGGTCTGTCCATATGTCTTAATTTCCTACTGATTTCTGTAGGAATATTACAGGAGAATGATAATTGCATGTAATGCTCTACAGAACTGAAGTTTTTATATAGTCTGAATCTTTACTAGGCATATAAGAAGTAAAACAATATTTGTCTTTAAATAAAAATTTTATGTTACTTACCATTGGGAGACTGCAAACCAACACGTATAAACTGTGCCGTTGGGAAGAAATAATCGCTCAAGTCAAAATATGGCTGATCATCTGCCTCAACACCATAGAAGTCAATGTTAAGATCCTTGTAGAACTCTGGACCAGTGTTAATTCGATACCTTCCATAGGCAGCATTAACTATGTGGGTGATTCCTAACTGACGTAAAACAGTTTTATCTCTTGCAGTAAACCTATAAATTAAATGATAAAAAATGTAAACCAAAACTGTATCAAATTAATTTTTTTTTAAAACAACCCACATTAAAGGGAACTTTCTATTTTATAAATCTTGTAACAACTCCTGGTGGTTTTTTAAAAGTTTCAATAAGTGGGATACAGGTACTAAGAATAGTCCAGCTCCTCTCTGCCATCTTGGATTGTAGAAAGCACTGTGTTCTGCCATGAATGACAGTTAGGTAATTTCATTCATTGTAATTTTTGTTACAACCCCTAGAGATCGTTGTTACCCTTTATTCTGTTGAGTTCCTCTCTTTTATGTGATGTGTATTCTGGGTAGTACTGCCTCTTTATCTTCTGAGGAGAAGGTTTGCAGCCATTTGCTTCCTGAATTTGTAGGAAGCAGAGCTGTGCCTTTCTTCTCACTCTCCTGCCTTGTGTAATCCGGTGAGTCAGAGGCAAATCACATGTATTCTTGTGTTAGAATCTTGGGTAGAAAACTGTGTATTGAATGCAATGTACTTTGTAATTCTACACCTGAGTGCTGTCCCTGCTCTGCCTATATAGATATGATTCTGTATAGTGTTATAATTCAGTGATTGGGGAGGATCAAAGGAGTAAAAACTAGGAAACCCAGAGCATAACCAGAGTGGTTGGAAACTCAGCTGACTGGAGACCTCTAACTGACAACACAACTAGAAGTAGCAGTGGGACATGCCTACGATGACCTGGTCGCCTCGACACAGCCGGAGAGCTAATTGTTCCTAAAGAGAGAAAAACAAGGAAAGCAAATCTGCTTCGAAACAGTTCCCCAAAGATTGTAGGTAGCCCCAAAAATGGAAAGCCGGTGAGCCAATATGAAACACAGTACACAGGTAGAGAACAGATTTAGCAAAGATGAGGCCCAAACTATCTATATAAGAAAGGACAGAAAAGAGCACTGTCTGCATCTGTGCAAAACCCTAAAAAAACAAAAACACCTGATATGAAAAAACTGAGACCACATGATCTCTCCCCCACTATATCAGTACTCTGGTGTTAATGGGATCCAAGCGAAACACTAATATAGAGGAAGCATACATAAGCAAGGATGGTTGACCTTAGGAAGATCAACATCCAAAACCGCGGAGACACCATCAAGTGTTTCTCCATGCAGGGATTCTACAGCAATGCCCCCTGGGAAATATTCAATACAAGAAAGCCTGCGGAGACACCATCACATGTTTCTCAACGCTGGCAGGAAACTAGCCAGGTCTTTCACCAGGAACAACCATGGGAAGGGCAGTCTCCAGTCAAGGAGACCACCTATGCCAAGCATGGTATCCATCCACAGACAGCTGTTTCGGGGTAATTGCCCGTCATCAGTGTGGAGTAGGAAACTGGCTAGTGGGAGCAATGCCTAGCAGAAGACTACATTAGCAAGGATGGTTGACCTTAGGGAGTTCAACATCCAACACCGCGGAGACACAATCATGTGTTTCCTACTCCACACTGATGAGGGGAAAATACCCCGAAACAGCTGTTTGTGGATGGATACCATGCTTGGCATAGGTGGTCTCCTTGACTGGAGACTGCCCTTTCCGTGGTTGTTCCTAGTTTCCTGTCAGCATTGAGAAACATGTGATGGTGTCTCCGCAGGCTTTCTAATATAGAGGAAGGACTGGAATTAATACCAAGCATGACAAAACAAAAATACATTGCAGAATATGGATCTGGGTACACAGACATTCCCAGCAGGGAAAAATCCAACACAATCCACAACTCTACACACAAACAGAAACCAGGAAACAAGCCTTAATACCACAGAAATAAAAACAACAAGAAAGTGGAAACAAACCAGCAAATGGTACAAAGACAAAACTTATCTGCAAGGAGTTCAGGTGGAAACAGAAGATAGGGCAGGCTCCTGAATGTCCACAGTACCAAAGGAGACCACATTGATCACCGGCCCAGACCGAGAGAACACTACTCAATTAAATAGGCCCAGTCTGAGCAGCCTGATTTCCAATCGTCATCAGCTGTCTGGCTTCTGTTAAGCAGACTAACTCTACTACCAGAACTGGCCACAAGAGGAAGCCCCAAACTGGAACCCAGTCCAAATGTGTTCACAACAGTATAGTGTGGAGTTGCTGTAGGTGACCTTTGCCCCAGATTCTCATAATAATGGCATCTTATGTAATGTTGTGCTATATTATCACTGTACTTTACCCTGTATTGCTTGTGGTCATTTCTTGTAATAGTTTTTACCCCTGTATCCTGGATATTCCATATATACCATATGTTACAAATATTCTTCTATCAAGTTCATGTTGCCACCTAATAAATTAAGACCACTGAACTCATACAGTCTGTTCATTGGGAATGTGAATGAGGGTCTAGCTGTATGCCAGATATTCACAGAGTTATGTGAAAGAAGGCAGAACAGTAAAAACGAACACTGACTGCAGGTGGTAGTTAAATAAACTGCATGTGACCGCTACCACCCACGCTGCACCGCATACGGGTTCTACAGCAGCCGCCATACAGCAGCAGGGAACAAGAGCGCAGTGCTCCCCAGCAAGGACAACTCCTTTCCCGCCTCGCGGAAACCCGTCCACGCATAGATTTGGTTTTCCCACCCAAGTTTTTCGCAATCTGCAGCTGAGCGCACAATGTCTCAAAACGACGCATCTTCACTCAAGATGAGGTCACGAGCAGGCTTTAGCAAGTCTTCAATAGCTGAGCTTGCTGCCGAAGCCGAGGCAGCCAAAGCAAGGTCCTCCTTCACTGCACAAGAGATGCAACTCAAGCTGACCCAGGCAGAGCAAGAAACAGAGAGTGCACACCTGCGAGCGTCTCTAGAATGACTCGCCACAGACAAAGAAACAGCAGCTGCACTAGCTAAAGCAGAGTACTTAGACGGTATGAAGGATACCAATTGTGAGAGACACAGCAACGCTCTCGGATTGTATCTAGACCAGCAGGACTTGACACAGCGCGTCGTGGAATACGTCCGTCTCCATTCCAGGACAGATGACAGCCAAGATGTACTAACGTCATCCAACCTATGCCGACTATCGGCGATCCAACCCTGAACTTCACTACTTCAAACGACAAGTCGTCCAGTATGGAGGTATTCTCCACAGTTCCATTGAGCAAAAAGGTACAGCTTCCGTCCTACCCTAAAGAGACACCTTCCTCTCCAGAGAGGTGCTATACAGACTATCCAAAGTCTGAAGCGTCCAACAGGTATGGTGATACACCACACATTAGACATGACTATAACACACCGGCTCGTACCAGCACCGACCAAGCCATCATGGACTTTGCAAAGTTCTTTGCTCGCCGAGAACTAATTACTAAAGGACTTGTAAAGTTCACTGAAAAAGCCGAGAACTATAGGTCATGGCGAATCTCGTTCCAGAAAGCCACTCACGGTCTAGACCTTTCTTGTAGCGAGGAGTTAGATTTCTTCGTAAAGTGGCTTGAGCACCAGTCGGCTGAGCATGCCAAAAAACTAAGAGACATTAATATAAAGCATCCAGCCACCGGCCTACGCAAGGTGTGGGAAAGACTTAATGAATGATATGGGTCCATAGAACTCATAGAAAATGCTTAATACCAAAGAATTGATGATTTCCCTAAAGATAACCTTTAGGGCCTATCAAAACTTAGAGAACTGAGTGATTTGTTGATAACTACAGGTTGCCCAAGAGGAAGGAGATTTGCCCGGATTGGCATTCCTGGACACTGCCAAGGGAGTTAATCCGAAAAACTTCCTTACAACCTGCAAGAAAAGTGAGTCACATGTGGTTCACAGTACAAGCAAACTCATAATGTGCTGTTTCCTCCTTTCACTGTATTTGTAGATTTCGTCACTCAACAAGCTAAAGTCAGAAATGACCACAGTTTTGACTTCACCTTGTCGTGTCCCACTAACCCCAGTGTCAAACTCAGTAGGACACCCATGGCAGTCCATAAAACTAATCTTGTTTCCACAGGACCTTCTCAACATGCTAGTAAAGCCTTCTCCAGAAGAGAACAGACCTCAAAAATGTCAGTAAGCAGGGTCCCCTACACAGGAAACTGCATCCTCTACAAAAATGCAGAGCCTTCAGGGAGAAGTCTTTAGAGGATCGAAAAGGTTTCCTCAAGGAAAACATCGGCTTCAAATGCTGTGCTATAACATCCCACCTCGCCAAGAACTGTGAAGCTAGCGTGAAATGTGCAGAATGCAGCAGCACGGATCAAAATACAGCCTTACACCCTGGACCACCCCCACGAGTGCTGTCACAAACAGAGGAGCGCAACACAAAGCAGAAGGATACTAATGTGGATACCCCTGAGGTCACCTCTCAATGTACCAAGATCTGCGGAGGACCCGTATCTGCCTCGTCGGAGTCTAACCAGCAGGCCATAGGAACAAAGCGATCAAGATATATGCAATCCTGCAACAGATCTCTAGGCAAGTCTATCTTCTTCTACAACTTCAGCATTGTAGGCCCCGGTTCTCCCTATGCCTTGAAGATGTGCGCAGTTACTGTTGAGACGGCGAGGAGAAAAGCAACCGGATGCAAAGTGGAGTCTGTAGATGGCCAGATTTGTCTATCATTACCGACCATACTGGAGAGCAATCAAATTCCCGACAACATGTCTGAGATACCTTCACCGGAGGTAGCAACTCATCACCCCCATCTGAAGCGTTTAACTCACCTGATACCTGAGTTGGACCCAGAAGCCCCAATAGCTCTACTCTTGGGAAGAGATATACTATGAGTCCACAAGACTAGAGTATACATCTCCGGCTTCCAAAATGCTCCATGCGCACAGAAGCTTGATCTTGGATGGGTCATCATAGGAGACGTCTGTCTAGGAGGAACACACAAGCCGACCTCAGTCAACAGTATGCTCACGACCACATTAGAAAATGGGTTTAATTTAATTTAGGTCACTCCTCAAACTCATTGGAAGTGTTGGAACACCACTATGCAACTTTATACACAGAGAAAATGTGGTACAAATCCTTTTTTAAATAAAAATAATCTTTATTATAAATGCATTAAAATACAGCAAGTGAGTCCTCAAGGGTTAACTGAACTGCTGGAATAGGTTAGTGACAATGACAATAATTGTGGACATTCAGCAACCTGACATACATACATGAGGTCATCGTCTTTAATTATAACAAGGATGTAATACAGTGGTTTACAAGTAATCACACACTGAAATTCCCTACAGAATACTGTTTAAAGGTAATGTACCCTACTTCCAACTTTGGAATATAACCACTATAATCACATTATCTATATGTCAGGTCCATAACATGGTTTGTAATACGGACATAGCCTTCGTTAATTAGCCAGGAATAGTGCCAGCCAATGCACCCACAGCCCACAATTTTACACAGTTATAAAGTTAGAGGCTACTAACCACTTCACAGCAAGTCCAGGCAACCACCAGTCCCTACGCGCGTTTCACCTCTTCTTCAGGGGGCGTGTGGTGGACTGTAGTTCAGGTCAGGTATATATAGTGTACTAAATAAGTCCTAATTGGGAAGGGATGGACTTCCTGCAAGTCTGTACAAACTTGCTATAGGAGGGATCAGATGTCAATCAATGACGTAGTTAGATTTAATGATATGGGCGGTTTGCACACAAACCAGGTGATTCCTCATTAATCAAACCGCCTGTGATAACATAGTTTACTTTCAATGATGAGATAAGTCTCATAGCAACAAAAGACGCGATGACGTTCAAAAGAAGGGGTGCCTGTCTCTCTTCCAGCCATGTCAGAATAGTCTGCTGGTAAAGGAGTTACCATGTAGCACTCCTCTGCCTTGACCTTTCTCAGTTCCTTCCAACGAAGACCACGCTAGTGAAGGTGAACAAAACCACATAGGGTATACAGTCTTCCACAGGACAAAGGAAGACAACAAGACACCAATGTCCATAGAAGACAGGATGTTCTTGGACACCATGGATTGAGAAATAGTCAAAGACAAATCGAGACCTCTACCATTTCCACCTCGGAGATGACGCCTACCCAACAACAGGGAAATGGTCTACAGTCGCTTCATCTCCCTCAAGCACAAACTTCAGAAGTCACCTGAGACAATAGAACATTTCTTTACCTTTATGGAGAAGATCTTACAGAACAACCACATGGAGGTTGCACCCGCACTTCGAGACTCCGAGGAGTGCTGGTACTTACCCATCTTCGGTGTGTACCATCCCAAAAAGCCAGGTAAAAGTGGTATTCGACTCGAGCACCAAATGCGAAGACATCTCATTGAATGATGTCCTACTGTCGGGCCCAGACCTCAACAACAGACTCCTAGAAGTACTACTCTGTTTCCGCAAGGACACAGTGGCATTTATGGCTAACATACAACAGATGTTCCACTGTTTTCTCGCCAAAGAAGAACACAAACTATTTGAGGTTCTTCTGGTATCGCGACAATGACCCCGATAAAGACATTACAGAGTACCGGATGAGCAGATGAGGGTACACATCTTCGGGAACAGTCCTTCCCCGGCAGGCGCTATTTATGGCCTCTGCAATTCTGCCAAAGAGGGCAAAGAAAAGTATGAGTCAGATGTCAAATCCTTCATAGACAAAGACTTCTACGTGGACAACTTCCTGAAGTCCACATCAACAACTGATGCTGCGATCACTCTCCTAAAGAGGGCTCAAGAAATGCTTGCTCTGTCTAACCTGAGGTTGCATAAATTTTCCTCCAACTGCCGAGAATTGCTGGAAGCCTTCCCCTCTCAAGACTATTCCAACGATCTAAAGGACTTAAGGGGGCTCGATGTCGTTGAGGGTCACGGAATTCGTGATACACATCCGGCCTCGTTACCAACATCGTTGCGTGTGACACATACAAGCGACCGCTAACGATGCAAAATACTCACCAAAATCGTTGATTGTTGACACGTCGTCCATTTCCGAAATATTGTTGCTGATTTTGGACGTAGGTTGTTCGTCGTTCCTGAGGCAGCACACATCGCTATGTGTGACACCGCAGGAACGACGAACAACACCGTACCTGCGTCCTCCGGCATCGAGGAGGGCATGACTTTCATGCAGCTGCTCTCCTCCCCTCTGCTTCTATTGGATGCCTGCCATGTGACGTCGCTGTGGCACCGCACGAACCGCCCCCTTAGAAAAGAGGCTGTTCGCCGGCCACGGCGACGCCACAAGCAGCGATTTAGCCCGTGACGCACAAACGACGGGGGCGGGTGCTTTCACGAGCGACATCACTAGCAATGTTGCTGCATGTAAGGCAGCCTTTAGACCTAAGTATTGACTCCCTCCCCATGCAGCGAAGCCTAGGATTGCTTTGGGATTTTAAGACGGATGACTTTACCTTTTTCAGATCAACAAAGATTAGAAATCCTTCATTCGCAGAGAAGTTCTTTTGTGAATAGCTTGTAGGACCCGTTGGGGTTTGCGGCTCCAGTAACCATCCAAGGTAAGATGATGCTAAGTGACTTCACCCAAGAGACATATGATTGGGACGACCCACTTCCAGCAGGAAAAGCAGACTTGTGGACCGAGTGGAGGAAGTCTTTCGAAACCTTGACCGACCTTCGTGTAAAACAACCGTATGCTCCTGTGCCATCCACAGAAGTCAATACACAAAGCCTTTGTGTCTTCTGTGATGCATCAGTCAAAGCGATTGCAGCATACCTCAGGACCACAGATGCGAATGAACAGAGCCATATCAGGTTTGTTATGAGCAGGACAAAACTGGTGTCCCTTTGTGAACATACGATACCCAGACTTGAGCTCTGCGCTGCCGTTCTCGCAGTTGAATTGGCCGAACTTATCTCAGATGGGATGAATTTGGAGATCAAAGACGTCGAATTTTATACAGAAAGCAGAGTAGTACTCGGGTATATCTTCAACGAAACGTGACGCTGCTATGTTTACGTCAGCAATCGGGTACTGAGGATAAGAAAATCCACTTGCCCTAGTCAATGGCACTATAGGGGGCTTTACACACAACGACATCGCTTACGAGATGTCGTTGGGGGTCACGGAATTCGTGACGCACATCCGGCCTCGTTAGTGACGTTGTTCCGTGTGAAACGTACGAACGACCGCTAACGATCAATATTACTTACCTAATCGTTGATCATTGACACGACGTTCTAATCCCAAATATTGTTGCTGTTGCAGGACGCAGGTTATTCGTTATTCCTGAGGCAGCACACATCGCTACGTGTGACACCCCAAGAACGAGGAACAACACCTTACCTGCGTCCTTCGGCAACAAGGTGGGCGTCACTTCCTTTCGGCTGCTCTCTGCCCCTCCGCTTCTATTGGACGGCTGCCGTGTGACATCGCTGTGACGCCACACGAACAGCCCCCCTAGAAAGGAGGCGGTTCGCCAGCCACAGGGACGTCACTAGGTAGGTAAGTCCGTGTGACGGGTACTAGCAATGTTGTGCGCCACGGGCAGCAATTTGCCCGTGATGCACAACCGACGGGGGCAGATGCTTTCACCAGCGACATCGCTAGCAATGCCGCTGCGTGTAAAGCAGCCTTTTTTTTTTAAATCAGATACTTTTTTATTAAAACAGAGTACATACAAAAGAATAACAAATCGGCATCCAAATTAAATTTATCACATCTATTACCCCTTTAACTCCCCCTCCCGCCCCCTCCCCCACCCCGGCAGCAACACTTCTCCCCGATACTACATCCCATTTAGTACACACTTAGGATACCCTTCAACTGTAGTATAGCAACCATCCCGTTGTGCAGGAGGAACAACTAGTAACACAAATAAAACAAAACACACACATCAGAGGTCTCAGACGGCTATCCCGGTCCCAGACCAGTTTACTGGTCCACCACTCATCCTATTCGCATTGCAGCAAAGGAGACCAGAGCTTCTCAAACATTTTAACATTCCCCCTTCTTTCATACACTCCCTGTTCCAGCTGAAGAATACATTTCACCCTTTTAATGTACTCTCCCCTGGTCGGGGGGTCTTTTTTAATCCAGGACCTGGCGATTAGCTTTCTTGCCGCATACAGCAGCCTAGCAATGACAATTTTCATAGTATTTTCCACCCCAAGCTCCTCAACATATCCCAATAGGCATAGCACTGGTTCCCTGGGAAGGACACACCCATATGTTCTTCCTATCTTGTGGATAACCTTAGTCCAAAAGGAGACCAGTCTCGGACAAGACCACATCATGTGAAAAATACCTGCGTCAGATCCCTGACACCTTGGACACTCCGAATTCCTTTTCAACCCCATTTTAAACATCAGTAAGGGAGACCTATATACCCGGTGAATCACGTATAGGTGAGACAGTCTGGCCGGTTCGCTCATGGAAAGTTTAGGGACATACTCCAGGATACTCTCCCACACCTCCTCCGTTATCGGCCCAACTTCCTCCTCCCATTTAGATTTAGTTTTAATTGGGTATTCTAAAAGAAAGGTATGTAGTATATCTTTATACGTGCCAGAAATGATCCCTTTAGTGCTTCCTCCGCCCTTACACACATACTCCAGTACCAGGTCAGTCTGTATGGCCACACTTTGTTCAGCCGCCTGGGCTGCAATCGCATGTTTTAATTGACTGTAGTGGAGCCAGCCGGATGTCGGTAACTGAAACTCACTCTGTAACTGCGGGAACGATTTCACAATTCCTCCGTCCAATATCTGATGCATGTATACTACACCCTTGCGTCTCCACTCCTCAATATTCCCCATTTTCTGAATCTCCGGGAGATTACTGTTATCCCAGATAGGTGTAAACTTAGTTAACCGGGTCACCCCTCTCACCCTTTTCAGCCTATCCCAGGTCTTATTTATAAGTGCCATTGTAGGAGATGTTCTACCCAGGAGCCCCACCGCACCATCCTCTAGTCCCATTACCAATGGACTTCTACCCACTATGTATTCCAGTACTTCTTTAATGCCCCCATCTTTCTCTCGATCAGACCAACCCCTGAGGTGTTGACATTGCGCCGCTATATAATACAATTCCGGATTTGGGATTGCTAGACCCCCCTCATCCTTCGGCCTTTGTAAAGTCTCTAATCGCACCCTAGGCTGCTTTTTACCCCACACCAGGTCCCTAAACAGCGAGTTTATCCCTTTAAATCTTTTCCTTGAAATACAAACAGGGGCATTGTGCAGTATGTATAGGAGTTTAGGCATTACTACCATCTTTAGTAAATTAACCCTTCCAACAACTGACAAATGTAGCTTGTTCCAGGCATCCACCTTGGCTCTCAATTTTTTAAGGAGAGGCCATAAGTTCACCTGTATGTATTTTTCTACTGGCAGAGATATCTGGATACCTAGATATTTAAATTCATCCACATTCTTCAATTTGTTAGCCCCAGTATCCTCATTTGTCCAGGCTACTTCCCCATCCACCTTAAAGAGGCTCGATTTAGACCAATTAATGGTCAGTCCCGAAACTTCTCCAAATTTCTCTATTATCTGCATGGCATGATCCAATGAGGCTGACGGATCCCCCAAGAAAAGTAATAAATCGTCAGCATAAAGAGCTATTTTCTCCTCTAAATGCCCATACTTAAATCCATGGATCTCCTTTGTTTTCCTAATGGCCGCCGCCAGAGGCTCTATTGCAATAGCAAATAGGAGCGGCGATAGTAGGCAGCCCTGCTTCGTTCCCCGGTGCAACTCAAACGCTGAGGAGGTCATACCGTTAACTCTAACTTTAGCAGTAGGCCTATTATACAACAGCTGCACCCACTTAACAAACCGTGGGCCAAAACCCATATGCTGCAACACTTTCCACAGATACCCCCACTCAACACTATCGAACGCTTTCTGGGCATCTAACGAAGCGATCACCCTCCGGCCAGGGTTGTCAGGCGGCAACTGTAGATTAAGGTACAATCTCCTGATATTAGCAGCTGTCGACCTATTGGCCATGAACCCTGATTGGTCCATATGGATTAGGTTAGATATAACTCCAGTCAGCCGGTTTGACAACACCTTAGCCAGAAGCTTCACGTCCGCTGTTAATAACGAGATGGGTCTATATGAGTCTGGAAGCCTCGGATTTTTATCCTCCTTAGGAATTACTACTATTATTGCTTCTCTCATAGATTCAGGCAATACACCTTCCCCCTCCGCCACCTCAAAGACTTTCAATAGTTTGGGTAATAGGATGTCTTCTAACTGTTTATAAATTTCAACTGGTAGCCCGTCTGCTCCCGGTGCCTTGTCATTGCTCATGCCATGCAGAGCGCCCTCCAGTTCATCAATAGTAATAGGTGACTCCAGTTTATCTCTATCCGCCACAGACAACACCGGAAGCTCACCTCGCTCAAGAAATGAGTCCACCTCTTCCACCCTCATCTCTCCAATAGAAGAATATAGCGTGCAATAGAAATCTTTAAAGACCCCAAGGATCTCCTCAACCTCAGTGACCTGTGTCCCCTCCACTGTGTCCATACCATGCACAAATGAACTACTCCTTTGAGCTGCAGCTATGACCGATAATAGATGACCAACTTTTTCCCCCTCCTCATAAAAATGCAATTTTTGGAATGCCTGCTTCCTTACCGCCTTCTCCAAAAGCATCTTATTAACCTGTTCATGCGCCTGCCTAAGATTTTGCTTCGCGTCCGTAGTAGTACTCCGGATTGCTTCCAGCTCTGCCTTATCTAAGGCCTCCAGCCTATCTTTCTCATCCTGCCTCGTCTGTGTTTTACGTTTACAGATATCCCTGAACAGGAGCCCCCTGAGGTATGCCTTCATCGCATCCCATACCACCAGCGGCCCAGTGCTACCCTCGTTGTGGATAAAGAAATCCCCAAGATCCCGTTCTATATTCCCCATATTAATATGACGGATCCATGCTGGATGAAGCTTCCACTCTCCCCTCCTTCCCCCTGTCAGGGTCCCCCGTCGTATGGACACTAGAATTGGGCTATGATCCGAAATCACTCTTGTCAGATATTGCACGTCGCTTATCATTGCATCCATCAGATCACTAGCTAGAGCCATGTCAATGCGGGACAGAGTGTTATGTGAAGCCGAATAACAAGAGAAGCAGGATACCCTCCCATTCCTCACTCGCCAGGCATCCACCATTCCAAGTTCCCCAATAAGAGTGCCAAACAAAGTCATACAACTATCCTGAATACCTGGAGGTCTACTACTCCTATCCCAGTACAGATCTATCACATTATTGAAGTCCCCCACCAGTAAAAAAGGGATTACTCCCCCCTTCTCAGAGAACTCCCTTATCTCCCTTAGTTTGGTGCACTTATATGGAGGTGGTATATATATTGCAGCTATACACATGAGTCTGCCAAATATTTTACACTTGACGGCCACACACTGTCCCTCTTTATCCACATACACTTCTATCTCTTCATATTGCACAGAGTTATGGATCAGCAGTGATACACCCCTTGCATAGTTGGAAAAGGTGGAGTGATAGGCCTTCTGCACCCATCTCCTATTTAAAACATGTGTTGTCTCCTTTGTTAGATGCGTTTCTAGTAGACATATTACTGACGGGTTCTGGTCTTGAACATATTTAATTATTGCCGCTCTCCTAGACCTATCTGATAACCCTCTAATATTCCAACTCAACACCTTAATTCTATCCCCCATTATCCCACCCAGTAAAACCATCAAACCTTGTAGTATCTCCCCATGCTGCCTCTACCCTACCCCTTTCCCCCCTCCCCCCCTGCTCCCCTCCCCTCCTACTCCCCACCACTTCCTGTTTTCGAGTACTCCCGTGAAGCATCGGGTTTTCCAAACCTGGTCCATAATCCCTACTAAATTCCCCCCTACCTCCCTCGCCTTCCCCTCTTAGACACATTTTAAAACTCGTCCCTTTTCCAACAATTCTCCACTCCCCCCCTTTCTATGTATAATCATATTCCACTCAACCAATATAACAGTAAAATGGCGAACAGTAATTAAACTGGAATCTCAAATTGTAAATACCACCACCGCGCCAAATTAGGCAGTCCCCATGTCCTGCGAAGCTCACATCAAACCCTTCGCATTCCCCCTGCATACTACCTCAATCCCAAAGGGAAGGAGAAAAAAAAAAAAAAAAAACAAGAAGGGTCCCCTGTAAGCTCCTGAGGATGTTGTAGAGCCTCAGCCGGCCTTCTCCAACACACTGCAGATTCAGACAGTCAGCTCATTCCTTCAAACGGATCCGCTTTTCGTTTGCGTCCAACCACTGCATGGCTTCCTCTGGAGTTGTAAAAAAGTGCACCCGCTCCAACGCCGTCACTCTTAGCTTTGCCGGGAACATCATTGAGTATTGCACCCCCATCTCTCGCAGGCGCCTCTTTACTCCTGTAAAAGTCATACGTAGCTTTTGAACAGAAATGGAGTAGTCCGGGTATATGGAAATTCTCTGGCCGTCAATCATAAGATCCTCCATGTCTCTTGCCTTTCGCAGTATAGTGTCCCTGTCTCTGCAGTTGAGGAGCTTGGCTAGCATAGTGCGAGGGCCTCTGCCTGCTGGTTGTGGCTGCATCGGGACTCTGTGTGCACGTTCCACAGCATAGAGCTTGGATAAGACATTAGCACCCATTTTCCCCCTGAGCCAGTCTTCTACATATTCAGTGGGGTTTCTTCCTTCCGCTTTCTCAGGGATGCCAACAATTCGGATGTTATTTCTTCTAGAGCGGTTCTCTAAATCATCATTTTTTGCCATGATTTCAGCTATCTGCTGTGCAAATGTTTTTTCAGACTTTTGTAGTTTTGTAATATGATCCTCTGTTATCCCCACTCTCTCCTCTACAGCCGTTGTTCTCAGATCGGCTTTCTTGAGGTCTTTCTTAATGTCAGCAACCTCTGCCTGTAATCCCTTAACTTGCTTCGTCAGGGAAGTCAGAGCCTCTTTACAAAAAGACACTACTGCAAAAACGTCCTTTAAAGTGGGGTTTTCTGGAGCCTGGTCTGCACTATGTGCTTTCTCCACTTCTCCTGTCTTATCTTGCTGCTTTTCACCATCCCCCATCTCATCAGAGCTGGCATTGTCTTCTCCCTCCTCACCTCTGTTATCTGTATGCTGATGTGATTTCTCTGAAGTCCGGGCAAATTTCTCCAGCCTTGCTGCGACCTGCATCCTCTCCTGACAGGCTGCATTAACTTTCTCAGCTTCCTGCCTTATCATGGCACCATCCTGAGAGCTGGGGACTTTCCCGCCTCCATTATCTTTTTGCCTGTGACGGACCATGGCATCTCTCTGCATCCACCAGACTCACTCCAGATAAGTCCTCACCACCTTATCTTCCTGACAGCCGGCTGAGGCAGTGATAATAGCAGTATTCAGGGATTTATCAAGGGAGTTTGCAGGAGAGCTCCACAAACACGTCTCTTCACATTGCCGTCCAGGCCACGCCCCCCCGTAAAGCAGCCTTATGTGTCTACCCACCACAATCCTGCAGACCATGCGACTAGATCTCTTGCACCAAGTCATCTTAAAGACACTACATGGTTCACGGGTCCTGCCTCCTTGTACTGTTCGAGCTTCGTCCTCAAGTGTCCGTTCTACATACAGTGACCTCAACTCATTACCTCAAATCTCATCATTTCAGCAGGTTCTCGACTTGGAAGTCACTTGTTTTAGCCATCACTTTTTTACTTCATGTATCTCAGTCCTACAAGATAACACTATCAACAAGTCAGAGACCTTGTAGAGAATGGCATCACTGGAAGCATGCATTCACTGCTTCTAACCTGGAAAGAGCTAAGATCGCGATATTCCGCATTATACAAAATGAAACCTACACCAGAGAAATATACAACCTCAACAAGGGACAACCCATTCTGAGACAGTTTTCCTGAAGAAGCTCGACCAGATCGTTGACCAAGACGGACTGCTGAGAATAGGTGGTCGCCTTCATGAAGCTGAGGTAGAAGTTTCAGAGAAACGCCCTGTCATAATCCCTGGACTTCACCCCCTCATGACTCTGCTCATTCAGCATCATCATGCCTTGGTGAGACATCAAGGTCATCTGTTTACCGAAGGGAATCTACGGGCAGCCGGACTATGGATAGTCGGAGCGAAGAGAAATGTAAGCAAACTCATCTTCAACTACATTACTAGTCACAAGCTTTGCGGCATGTTCCAAAATTGGAAGATGGCCAATCTGCCACCCGACAGACTTAGTATTGAACCTTGTTTCACCGGTGTCGGGCTAGATGTGCTTGGCCCTTGGTGTGTGGCTACATGGCACATTAGGAAGATCTATGCTGAAGCAAAGTGCTGGGTGGTTCTATTCACTTGTCTATCCATCAGAGCGGTCCATATCGAGGTAATCGAATCTATGGACACTTCAGGCTTCATAAATGCTCTTCAACGCTTCATCGCGAACAGAGGCCCTGTGAAGCATATTCGTTCTCATAGAGGCACAAATGTTGTTGGAACTCCAAATCCCTTCCAACCTGGATATGGTTAATGTAAAAAGGTACCTAGGCGAGCAAGGGTGCATCTAGACTTTCAATCCGCCGCATTCCTCACACAAAGGAGGAGCCTGGCAAAGAATGATAGGAGTAGCACGCAAAATACTTGACTCGACCTTTTTGCAAGCAAACCGCAGACTTCCACACAAAAGTTTGACTACATTTTTAGCCAAAGTTTCAGCCATCATGAATGCTAGACCACTGACAACTCTTTCTGGAGATTCCGGAGACCCAACCATCCTTACTCCTGCTATGTTACTCACACAGAAGACTCGTGTTCCAAATGCTCCACTTGGAGACTTCAAAGACAAGGACCGCTATAGACGACAATGGAGGCAAGTGCAAAGCGTAGCCAATGTCTTTTGGGACAGAAGGAAAAGGCAGTACCTCTCCACTCTGCAAACCAGGAGTAAGAAGGACGCATAAAGATCACCCAAACCTCAAACCTGGCGATGGTGTACTTGTGAAGGATAGTCAAGCACATCGAAATGAGTGGCCACTTGGCCTTGTCACCAAACCTTTTTTCCAGCAAGGATAGGAAAGTACATAAAGTAGAGGTTAGAGTGTTCAAGCTTGGGGAGAACAAACTGTTCCTCAAGCCTGTAACTGAACTTGTGTTGCTGTTTTCCCTGAAAGAACCAAATAGTGACATTCGTTGACGCAAAGCGGGCAGTGTTCTGCCATGTATGGCAGTTAGGTAATTTCATTCATTGTAAATTTTGTTACAAGCCCTAAAGGTCGTTGTTACCCTTTATTCTGCTGAGTTCCTCTCTTTTATGTGAAGTGTATTCTTTATCTTCTGAGGAGAAGGTCTGCAGCCATTTTCTTCCTGAATTTGTGGGAAGCAGACCTGTACCTTTCTTTTCCTTTCTTTACACTTGACTATTCTCCTGCCTTGTGTAATCCAGTGACTCAGAGGCAAATTACATGTATTCTTGTGTTAGAATCTTAGGTAGAAGACTGTGTATTGAATACATTGTACATTGTAATTATACACCTGAGTGCTGTCCCTGCTCTGCCTATATAGATATGATTCTGTATAGTGTGGAGTTGCTGTAGGTGACCTTTGCCCCAGATTCTCATGATAACTGCATCTTATGTAATGTTGTGCTATATTATCCCTGTACTTTACCCTGTATTGCCTGTGGTCATTTCTTGTTTATAGTTTTTACCCGTGTATCCTGGATATTCTGTATATACCGTATATTACAAAAATTCTTCTATCAAGTTCATGTTACCACCTAATAAATCAAGACTACTGAACTCCTATAGTCTGTTTATTGGGAATGTGAATGAGGGTTTAGCTGTATGCCAGATATTCAGAGTTACGTGAAAGAAAGCAGAACACACTGTATGTAGCCGATAACTCAGGTAACAATAGGTCATATGATGATTTTGCCAAGGAAGCTTTAGTCAGATCAGTTATTAGAATCAAAAGATATACAGATCTGTTACAAGTACGTTTTTGCAAGCTTTTCTGACTTTCATGGCCACGTCAGGATCTGTGGAAACTACAGATTCTTGCACTCTGCCTTCTAACTTCTCTGATGTCTGTGATCAGCGCTAGGAAACTTGGGTGTCGACCCACAGACATATAGTTCATAGACAGGCAAGCAAGAGTTAATCTCTGCTGGGCTACTTGTTAATCTCATTTAAGGTACGGTTCCACTTACGAGAAACTCACGTGTATTTCGCATTACATCACCCAGCACGGCCTGCCTCTCTCCCGACAAGAGCGTCTCAGCTGCATAGAAATACATGCAACTGACCCGCTCTTGTCAGGCGAAAGGCAGGCCTTGCCAGGTGATGCGTTGCGAGATACGTGCGTGTCTCTCACAAGTGGAACCGTACCCTTAGTCACATGCTATAGGAGGCCATTCACATTCATTTCCCTCGTATATATGCTAGCTGGAAACTTCCATTATTGCCAGCTATAGTTTATCTATACAAGTCTGGAGAGGTGGTTTGATCCAGACTTACTGGTGGTTGTAATTCTTTATTGCTGTGTGCAGTTGTGGTGTTTACTCTTATTGTCTTTTTGTTGCTGCCTTACTTTTTTTGCTTTTCTCCTTAGTTTATTACTGTTTTGTTTCTGTGAGTTTGCAGTGTGTCTGAGTTTTGGCTTTTCCCTATCTAAATCTGTTTTATCATCACATTCCTGCCCCTTCTTTCCATGGGAGTTGGAGGAAACAGGTTAGCACTGATCAGGAAAATAGCCAGGCATGGCATCTCTACTATTAGGGGTAATCCTAAGGTTAGGGATATCCTAGGTTCCCCTAGTGTGAGGGATAGTATAGGAGCCCCTGTCCCTTGCTGCAGTTATATCAAGACATTATAGCTGGCTCAACTTTCGTTACTTTCCAGCATGGATCTGTTTGCTGCATTAGCAAGACAATTGCAGACCGTGTCTCTTCAGGTGGCTGAACTAAAAGGGGCGGTACAGCAGAAAGCTCAGTCTTCCATATCGATGTAATTTGCTTTGGTCTCTGCAACATCAGAGCCTAAACTGTCTCTCAAGAAAGATTTTTGTCAGAGAGAAATGGGTTTGCTACTTTCAGAGAGTGTATGGGTGGCACCCCTTGTGGCTTCAGTCACCACAGAGGTATTGCACCTCAGCCAGAGGTGTGGTATCCAATCCTAGGTACAGAGGAGGTAATTCACCGGTAGTCAAAAAGCACACACTTCCAGGTAACAGCTCTTTACCGGGACATGGATGGGCTGGCTCATTAATGCTACAGATAGCCACCACTGGTGATGCACCCTATATTGGCTTACCCGGGTGTGGAGTATAGAGAGTTGGAGGAGGGTGTGTCTAGAAAGGAGTGAGTCAGCCAGTTTCACACGGGCAGGCAGATAGGAGAGGACAGGAGAGGGAAGGAAGCAGAGTTTCAGGAGAGAGGTCCTGGGGACGGGAGTCTGGAGGAATTTGTCCCAGGACCAGAAGGAGAACAGAGGAGGACATGGAGGAGACAAGATCTGTGGTCTGGAGCTGCTGCAGCTCGACCCGGGCGACAGATAGAAAGTTGTCCTAGGACCACGGGAAGTGCGAGAGCCACCCGCGTTACCCATTCCATGGACAGCTGACTAGGCCGCATTCGGGGACTCTGTCCCTAGGCTAGAGAAGAATAATATAACTTTGCTAGTAACACCGAAGGTTGAGGGCATTACAAGTGCCTCAGGCTAACATCAGTACACATCCAGTGAAAAGGTGACCACATAATGCCAATGGACAGAGCTTTAAGCCACCCGACAGGGTCCGCGGACACCGGCTCGGGCACTGTGTGTTTAGGCACAGGACAGGCGGGAGAGAGTCAGCGCGGAGAGACGACCAGGGAAGGAACACAGCAGGGTGCATCGGCCTTGACCTCCGAACTAACCGGGATTGGCTGGAGCCCATCACAATGGAGCCCGGCACTCCGAGGGTGGCGTATGACCGGACACGTGCTGCTGAGAATATCTGTGTGAATAAAAGAACTTTGATTGCATCCCTGTATCATCCCGGCCCTGCACCGCTATCTACTATCACCTCCAACATCCCCGGGGCCTGAGCTCTGCCTGTGGAGAGCTGAGTCAACCAAGCTGTGCTACCATCTACCCCTGGGGAAACCTCACGCAGCGGCGGCTCCTATATTTGCCGCATACCACAGGTGGCATCACAAATACAAACTCTCTCCTCTGTAAATAATTATCATTCTCCCACTGTGTCTGTTGGCTCTTTGACAGCTATGCAGCAGAGTGCGGTGATGTCATCACTACGTGCCTGCAGTGAGGTCAGAGCGACAGCAGTGGACGCGCTGAGGAGACTGGAGCAGCGAGGGAACGAGGAAAAGTGAGGCGTATGTATTAATCACTGTGGCCAGACAACTGTGGGGGCTGTATACTACATGAGGATGACTATTGCTATCTGGGTCTGCACTGTGCGATATACGGGCTGTATACTACATGAAGATGCCTAATGCTATCTGGGTCTGCACTGTGCTATATGGGGGCTTTATACTACATGAAGGTGCCTAATGCTATCTGGGTCTGCATTGTGCTATCTGGGTCTGCATTGTGCTATATGCGGGCTGCATACTACATGAGGTTGCCTAATGCTATCTGGGTCTGCATTTTGCTATTTGCGGGCTGTATACTAAATCAGGGTGCCTAAAGATATCTGGGTCTGCACTGTGCTATATGGGGGCTGTATACTACATGAAGGTGCCTAATGCTATCTGGGTCTGCATTGTGCTATCTGGGTCTGCATTGTCCTATATGCGGACTGTATACTACATGAGGATCCCTAATGCTATCTGGGTCTGCACTGTGCTATCTGGGTCTGCATTGTGCTATATGAGGGCTGTATACTACATGAGGGTGCCTAATGCTATCTGGGTCTGCACTGTGCTATATGGGTCTGCATTTTGCTATTTGCGGGTTGTATACTACATGAGGATGCCTAATACTATCTGGGTCTGCATTGTGCTATATGCGGGCTGTATACTACATGAGGGTGCCTAATACTATTGTAGCGCCCCTGTCACCAGGGTGCAGGGCCTACCCCTCATGGTTCCAGGTTCCCATCAACAGTGACACTGACATCTGCATTACACATCCCAACCACACCTCACACCAGGGCTGGACAGACACACCAGTGGGTTGGTCAAGTTGGAGCACGGCCGCCTACCTAGGGGTCAGGCAGACTGGTGGGAGGGAAGAAGTCAGTTTGGAGTCAGCTCTCAAAGTGAGAGGAGAACAGTGGTAGCCCTCAGAGAGAGAAGAGCGTCGGGCTCGAGAGAAGAACAAACGGTGGTCCAGGACCACAGGAGTCGGGGACCGGTATTAGGAACACTGGACAGAAGTGTAACAGACGCAGTCTAGGAGAACTGTTGGCACTAGTAAGCCCAGCAACCTTATCGGTACCCAGTACGGCGCGGTACAGGACCCTAGATCGGGGAGTAGCTTCAAGCAACCTGATAAACTGTGGAGGATAGTCTCTTCATGAACTTTCCCCAAGAGCTCAGAGATTGGGGGCATCAGCACAACGCGAGGGATAGGGTTCTCCGAAACACACAACCCACTAAAATCCCAAGTGCCAGCCACCAAGAGCACAGCTGCAATACACACGGGTAGCGTGGCCCCTTGGCTTGAAGCTTTCGGGGCCTCATCTGTAAAACAATTTGTGCACGGAGGCAGGGCTCTGGACTTAACAAGTGACACTGGTGGGAGCGAGACCTGGACAGGCCCCCCCCCATAGAGACTGTGTTGCCCAGGGACTTTGGTTTACCATCTGTGTGAGTGTCTGCTTAATCCACCTGATCCAAGACCACGACTACCGCAGTGAGTATCTAATCTAAGCCCTGCACCATGCTTCCCAAGGCCAAGAAAGCTACTCGTACACCAAATCCCCACCATCCGGGGCCTTCCCTACCTGCAGAGGGACTGACATCTGGCTGCCCCATACCATCTGCCTCGGTACTCCCATTGGCAGCGGCAGTACTCCCCTTTACCGCAACCCGCAGGTGGCGTCACAAACATTTATTCCCTGTAAATACCTCCTTTACAATTTGAAGTGGCCACGAGCCCACGGGTCCGGAGACCCTCAAGACACAGCAACTCCGAATCCGAGCAGTTCGACTGCTGAAGGGGCGGCACACTATATGGGTCAGCATTGTGCTATATGGGGGCTGTATACTACATGAAGGTGCCTAATGCTATCTGGGTCTGCATTGTACTATATGGGGGCTGCTTAATGTTATATGGGGGTTGCATAGTGCTATATGGGGGTTGCATAGTGCTATATGGGTGCTGTAAAGCGCCATATGGAGGCTGCATAGTGCCACATGGGGGCTGCATAGTGCAATATGGGGGCTGCATAATACTACATGGGGGCTACATAATACTATATGCAGGGCTTTGGGGGCTTCATAACACTATATGGAGGAATATGGGGGCTGCATACTACTATACCCCCATTGTATCTACACTCCGGTGCTGTATACCCCCTCAGAGCTGTATGTCCCCTCCACCCCAGAACTGTATACACCCAGAGCTGCATGTCACCCCCCCACATCAGAGCTGTTTTTACCCCCACCCCAGAGCCACTGCCCCCCTCTAGAGCCACTGCCCCCCATTGCTGTATACCCCTTTCCTAAGTAATACGTATGCCCCCCAGTAATGTGTATGTCCCTAGCCTCTCTTGTGATGTATATACAGCAGTGTCAGTGTGCACTATGTGTAGCCATGTCTGTTAGTGACGGCCACCAATCAGCGTGGCACAAACACATGCCCAGGAGGAGCTGAATGGAGACAAGTGGGGGATGTGAATGAGGCTGTTGCTGGCTTCCCAATATTAGAAATATCTCTAATGTGTCTGTGTATGTATGTATAATGTGTATCTATGTATGTCAGTGTATATGACTAGAGTTGAGCGCGGTTCGCGGTTCGAGGTTCTCCAGTTCGCGGCTCGAGTGATTTTGGGGGCTGTTCTAGATCGAACTAGAACTCGAGCTTTTTGCTAAAGCTCGATAGTTCTAGATACGTTCGAGAACGGTTCTAGCAGCAAAAAGCAGGGCTTTTTACAGCTACAGTGTGCAGGAGCCATCGCTGGCAGCCTGCCAGAAGCTGGTAACCAAGATAAACATCGGGTATCCAAGCAAAGCGCTTTGGTTAGTAACCCGATGTTTATCCTAGTTACGTGAAGGAAGCCCACACTTCCCCACTCAGTTCACTCCGCCCCCTCCTGCACGCGGCATGTACAACACACACACTCACACTCACCTGTCCCCAGCCAAGCAGTCCACGACACTGACGTCCTCAGCGCCACCCACTTCGCACTCCGCCGCCAGCACACATGGCTCCGCCCACCTGCACTCTGCACACATGATCCCGCTCGGCTTACCTGCGGTGATGAAGTCCCGACCTCAGCGCTGTCACTGTCCTCCATGGCCGCCGCTTGTCACATCACCTTGTCTCGCTTCCGACCCGAGACTGACTAGCAGTGACGTCACGGGCCGCTCGTGATACTTGGCTGTGAAGGCGGCGGTCATTGAACTCAGTGACAGGTGCTGTCAGCAGTGCAGGAGATCAGCGCAGGTAATGTACCTCGCTGACAGCAGCACTTGTCATCCCCTGCAGTGACCTGGGCTGACCCATTGATGTTAGCTCAGGTCACTGCACTGCTCTCCCAGCCAATGGGGAACATCCTGCTCTTCATTGACTGGGACAGTGTGGATCGTCATGGCAACCCCTTGGATTACACCAGACCTGGATTTGTTTTTCTTTATAATAAATTGGTTAAAGAGGGAATGTATTGGGGAGTGTTTTTTCAAATAAAAATGTGTTTGTCGTCTATTTATTTTTATTACTGACTGGGTTGATGATGTCGGGTATCTGATAGACGCCTGACCTCACCAACCCCAGGGCTTGATGCCAGGTGACATTACACATCTGGTATTAACCCCATATATTACCCCGTTTGCCACCGCACCAGGGCGCGGGATGAGCTGGGGCGAAGCACCAGGATTGGCACATCTAATGGATGCGCCACTTCTGGGGCGGCTGCGGCCTGCTATTTTTAGGCTGGGGAGAGTCCAGTAACCATGGACCTCCCTAGTCTGAGAATATCAGACCCCAGCTGTCTGCTTTACCTTGGCTGGTGATCCAATTTTGGGGGACCCCTACGTGTTTTTTTTTTTAAATTATTTATTTAATTTAAAATAACAGCGTGGGGTGCCCTCAGTTTTGGATTACCAGCCAAGGTGAGGCTGCCAGCTGGGGTCTGCAGGCTGCAGCCGTCTGCTTTACCCTAGCTGGCTACAAAAATAGGGGGAACTCTACGTCATTTTTTTTTCATTTTTTTGGCTAAATACAAAGCTAAGCACCCCTTAGTGCCACATGAAAGGCACCAAAGGGTGCAAAATTACAAAATGCAGGAGAGTGGGACATTATATGTCTTTCTGCCATTATAATGACAGAAAAGACTGATATGAAGTGTACAAGCACAGGAAAATCACCAGAGCTCTCTACGCTGTGAAAAGCAGTAGAAAATGGCACTGGAGTGAACAAGTGACCGCCTCATGTAGGATGAAGCTATGGATCCTGGGTAAATTTATGCATTTTCCCTCCTTCAGTTTTTTTGCAGTACACAAAAAAAACGGAAGGCACACGGATGACAAACAGATGACATACAGACCGTCTACGGAACAGAAACGGATGCCACACGGATGCACCCGTGAAAAAAAACGGACTGTTTTTTGCAGACCGCAAAAATGGATTGGTCCTGTTAATGTAGCCTTATTCTGATCTGCCGTTTATAAACAGCAGGTAGAAATAAGTGAATAGCGCCCCCCAGCGTCAGAAAATCTCCGGGGTTTCAGGGCTAGCTGAGACCCTGGAGATCATGATTCAGGACGGTTTTTCCGGTCCCCGCTCACGAGATCACAGGTATACACCGTACACCGATGATCACGTTACAGTAAATGACAGCGCCGGTAAAAAATTATTTATCTCCCATCTGGCATGAACAAACATGATAAATCTCCTCCCCGGTCCCCTCCGGTCCCCCGGTGTTGCCAAAGTGCCCCCCCCTGATGCCCTCCCAGAAATCCAAGATGGCCGCGTGCACAGCAGCGCGCCGGCCGCATTCACCCTACTCCTCTGATTTCTGTCGCATGTGCCATGACACATGCGACAGAAAACTCCTCCCCAGGCCCTGCCAGGTCACCCCCTATAACCCTACCGGTGTTCCCCGGTGTCCCACGGTACCTGTGCAGCGTTGATCCCCCCACGGCCCTCTCCTTCACAATAGACGCTGCCGCATGCACAGAGCGGCTGTCAGCTCAGCTTCCTGTGTTCAGACACAGTGAGTGGTGGTTATGCATCTGTAAGCTAAACGGGCGGCACGGTGGCTCAGTGGTTAGCACTGCAGTCTTGCAGCGCTGAGGTCCTTGGTTCAATTCTCACCAAGGACACCATCTGCAAGGAGTTTGTATGTTCTCCCCGTGTTTGCGTGGGTTTCCTCCGAGTACTCCGGTTTCCTCCCACACTCCAAAGACATACAGCGCTATGGAATTAATAACGCTATATAAATGAATAAATTATTATTATTACTGCAATGCCCTGCTCATGAGGTAAGGAACATAATTGATCAGGAGAGCTATATACTACATTTCCAAATGGAGGGATTTGCTTTTATAGTTTCCCTGCTGAATGACTACCAAACATGAGAGTCCGTTATACGCCACATAAAACACATCTAAATAGCGAGCTCTGTTGTAAAGTATTCATTCAGCTGGATAACTGGACTTAAAGGGGTATTCCATCTCCAAGATCCTATCCCCAATATATAGTAGGTGGAATAGCAATAATATCAGCAAATACCAATATTTGGAAATGTAGAATAGTTCTCCTGATTAGGCATGCCCTTACCTCATGTGCAGGGCATTGCAGCTTTGGTAGCAACCATTACGACATGGACTCTGCTGCTGTGGACCCGGGGAGAGTGAATGCAGATTCATTGCACCCACACTCCTCACATGAAGAGTCTGCACTCCTAGAAAATGGGGGATACGTTCCCTGAGTGTCTCCCCCCCCATATTCTAGATGGTCCAGAGTCGTCGTGGAACCCCTTTATTTTTTTTCTTACAATAAATTGGTGAAAGAGGAAATGTTTTGGGGACTGTTTTTTCAAATAAATTTCTTTTGTCGATTTTCTTTTTGTTAGTACTGACAGTTTATGATGTTGGGTATCTAATAGACGCCATGACATCACAAACTGCTGGGCTTGATGTCAGGTGACCTTACAGCTAGTATCAACCCGATTTATTACCCCGTTTGCCACTGCACCAGGGCACGGGATGAGCTGGGGTGAAGCGCCAGGATTGGCGCATCTAGTGGATGCGCCACGTCTGGGGTGCCTGCGGCCTGCTATTTTTAGGCTGTGAAGGCCCAATAACTATGGACCTTCCCACCCTGAGACTACCAGACCACAGCTGTCCGCTTTACCTTGGCTGGTGATCCAATTTGGGGGGACCCTACCTTTTTTGTGTAATTATTAATATTTATAAAATAATTATAAAAAAAAAGCCTGGGGGGACCTCCACATTGGATCCCCAACCACGGTAAAGCTGCCAGCTGTGGTTTTCAGGCTACAGCCGTCTGCTTTACCCTAGCTGGCTATCAAAAATGGGGGGACCCAACGTCATTTTTTTTTTAACTATTTTTTAAATAGAAAAAATTAATGGGCTTCCCTGTATTTTGATTGCCAACCAAGGTAACGGCAGGCAGTTGGGGGTGGCAACCCATAGCTGTCTGCTTTATCTGTGCTGAGAATCAAAAATACCGCGGAGCGCTACGTCATTTTTTTTAAAGATTTATTTTTACAGCACTGTGATGTCCAGCAATCAAAATACAGGGAAGCCCATTTTGTTTTTAGTTATTTAAATAAATAATTAAAAAAAATATATATGGGCTCCCGCTGCTTTTTTTGTATTGCTAGCTAAGGGTAATCCAAGCAGCTACTGGCTGCTAATCCCCACTGCTTGGTGTTACCTTCACTGGCAATGGAAAATCCAGGGAAGCATTTTTTATTTTTTTTGCCAAAAAACTACAAAAAAAGGACGTGAGCTTCGCCATATTTTTGTATGCTAGCCAGGTATAACAGGCAGGTGCTGGAAGAGTTGGATACAGCGCCAGAAGATGGCGCTTTTATGAAAGTGCCATTTTCTGAGGCGGCTGCAGACTGCAATTCGCAGCAGTGGGGCCCAGAAAGCTGAGGCCAACCTGTGCTGCGGATTCCAATCCCCAGCTGCCTAGTTGTACCTGGCTGGACACAAAAATGGGGCAAAGCCTACGTCATTTGTTTTCTAATTATTTCATGAAATTCATGAAATAATAAAAAAAGGGCTTCCCTTTATTTCTGGTTCCCAGCCGGGTACAAATAGGCAACTGGGGGTTAAGGGCAGCCGTACCTGCCTGCTGTACCTGGCTAGGATACAAAAATATGGCGAAGCCCACATAATTTTTTCAGGGGGCAAAAAACTTCTGCATACAGTCCTGGATGGAGTATGCTGAGCCTTGTAGTTCTGTAGCTGCTGTCTGTCTGTATGGAGAAGAGCAGACAGCAGCTGCAGAACTACAAGGCTCAGCATACTCCATCCAGGATTGAATGCAGAAGTTTTTTGCCCACCAAAAAAATGACGTGGGCTTCGCCATATTTTTGTATGCTAGCCAGGTACAGCAGGCAGCCACGGGCTGCCTCCAACCCCCAGTTGCCTATTTGTACCCGGCTGGGAACCAAAAATATAGGGAAGCCCGTTTTTTTTAATTATTTCACTTATTTCATGAAATAATTAAAAAACAAATGACGTGGGCTTCGCCCCATTTTGTGTCCAGCCGGGTACAACTAGGTAGCTGGGGATTGGAATCCACAGCACAGGTTAGCCCGAGGTTTCTGGGCGCCTCTGCTGCGAATTGCAGCCGCCCCAGAAAATGGCGCTTTCATAGAAGCGCCATCATCTGGTGCTGTATCCAACTCTTCCAACAGCCCTGAAGCCGGGTGGCTTGTTGGGTAATAATGAGTCAATACGAGCTTTGTTTTACTAGCTAGTATTAAGCCAGAGATTCTTAATGTCAGGCACGTTTGACCCGGCCATTTAGGATCTCCAATAAAGGGTTAAAAAAAAGACACCACACAGAGAAAAAATACTTTAATAGAAATAAATACACAAACACATTAGAGACTCCATCTTTATTACCCCCTGTCAGCCCTCCATGATCCATGGTCTTCTGTCTTTCTCGTTCAACAAATGCAGCTCTGCTCCATCACTGCTGCATGGGGGAAGACGCTGCTTCCCGTGCAGCCTTCACTCCGTGAGTGATCAGTGTTGCTGGCTGTCAGCGGTAACAGCGGTAACGCTGACAGACGCGTTACCATAGCAACGGTGCTCCCGGAGCCGCGGTTAGCGGTGACGTCACCTCTAACTGCCTTGCTATGGCAACGGTGATCTCCGTTAATGACCGGCTGTGTCAGCCGGTCCCTAACGGAACGGGGAGTCGACCGTGTGCTAGAGCATGTCGCCGGTACACGGTGATACACAAATGTGCACCGTGTACCGGAGAGTGCAATGACAGGTCCTACATGACGCGTCATAGTCATGTGACCAGTCTGTAGCCAATGAGATAATAGCCACGTGACTGGTCACATGGCTATTTTGATGTTACGATAGGTCCTGCATCACTGCTGGCAGTGCTGGTCACCGGGAGGATTCAGCGATCATCGGATGGAACAGGAGACAGAGTGCAGGAGGGATCGCGGGGACCGGTAAGTGTTATGGCAATGTTTATTAACTGTATGTGTACATTTATAATGCGTTTTTATGTGTTTGTGATTGCCTCCCATTATATCCTATTGGTTCGAGTTCGGTTCGTCGAACGTTCGCTGAACTGAACTCGAACGAGACCTCCGTTCGACGAACCGAACTCGAGCCGAACCACGGCCGGTTCGCTCATCTCTAGATATGACTCTGTCTAGATTTATGTCTATTTATGTTTTTGTGAATTTACTCTTTAAATATGTATGTGTACCATATGCCTGTATGTGTATTTATCTGTGCATGTCTATGTGTGGATGGAGCCCACTGAGACTCTTTTGCCCAGGGCCCACAAAAACCTGGAGCCGGCCCTGCACTGCTGCACAGATCTCCAACAGGGGTAAGAGATGTCAGGCTGTCTGGTCCAGCAGGTGTAAAATAAGGTAATTACTAGGGATGAGCGAATGTGTTTGCCACTATTCGGTATCCGACGAATAATGGGGTATTCGAGGTATTCACTATCCGACGGCTAATATGGTATGCGCTTCGATACTTTCATTTTCATTTCTGCCTTCGTGGCACCTTTTTCCAGCCAATGAACACATCTGATGTTGCTTGCCCTCAGAGTAACGCCAAAGCCATCTTTGTTGTGGTGTTACTGTGATTGGCTTGGCCACACAGCATCATATGGGTTATATAAGGCTGCCGCCATTTCGTGCACGCATTCATTCCTGAGCTGGCAGTGTAGATAGACTATACTGTGTGGGGGAGAGCGTTTATAAAGCAAATTAATAATAGTCCTTGCAAGCGCTGAACAGTGTCCAGCAGCGGCAACCAGCTGTGTAAGCCTGGAAACACATCTATGGGAGTAAAATCGGTCCGAGTTGGCTGAAAAAAACTCGGCTGATTTTAGATCACGTTAGGTCAGAGTGCAATGCAACTGCACTGTGATCCTGAGATTTTTCTCATGATTGCAATGCGTGTGCAATGCATGTGATCCTTTTTTTCTCAGCAGCTGTCATTTGCCATTCAGCTCTGCTACATGGCCGCTGACAGCAGCCACAGACAGCCATGTAACAGAGCTGAATGGCCGGTGACAGCAGCCACAGACAGAGCCGCACGATCAGAAAGAAGGGCAGTGAGCCCCATAGGGGTGAATGGACCCCATGACCATCGTGAGGGTGCAAGGTTAGGAGGGGGTTAATTGGTTGAACTGGGATAGGGGATAGTTAGGACTATTGGATTGGTGGAAGGAAGCTGTAGGGGGATTGGAGGGGAGCAGGGAAGGGGTGGGGGTTGTGGGGGGTATAAGAGAGGGGGGTGGACTGATTACCTCCCCTTTCGTCGCTGAAAAGTTGTGGCCCCAGGACGTTGTGCTGCCGCTGCTATGACTGACCTTAATGCGCTGTTGGAGATGGTGCGGGGGGCCTCCGAGGTCCTCGGCGTGGACGCTCTGCGGCAGCAGCTGGTGGCGGTCTGTGGAGCTGGAGCGGTACAGCCTGCTACTCCTGCGCCCGGACCGCTGCTACGTGCTCGGCGGGCGCGACCGCCGGAGCGCTACTCCCCCAGTGGGAGGGGGAGAGAGAGATCTAGGAGCCCCTACGGGGACCCTCCGGGACAGCGGAGCCCTCCATCTTACCAGGGGGAGCTGCCGGCCGCCGGGAGGAATCCTCGACGGAGATCCCGCGGGTCGGGGGTGGGCGGAGCCTCGGCGGGGCCCACTTCCGGTCCGCGGCCAGCACAGTCCAGGACCGGAGCAGCGATCACAGCAGCCCCCAGTGAAGTGCCGGCTGGGGGTGGCGCTCGTCGGGGTATATCACGGACGGAGACTCCCTGCAGACGGCAGGGGAGAGCAACAGGTCGGAGGATGGGTGATGAGGGGAGCGGCGACGTGAGGAGCGTGGAGGAGGGGTACGGTGGCCCGGAGGCACGGATGAGGTCCACAGTCACGGTCCCCGCCAGCAAGGATCGGGCTGGGGGGGGTTCCCAGCGACGGTCAGATGCAGCACGGCCTTCCTGCAGTCGGCAGGGAGGGAGCCCACTGAGGACGGCGGCAACAACAGCAGCGCAGCAGGTGCCCATGCAGACAGCGAGGAACGACGGCGGCAGGGCGCCACGGCGTGAAAAACGAAAAAGGTCGAGCAGGAGGCGCCCGGAGGAGCAGGGTGCGGTGACCGTGGGGGTTGACGGCCGCCAGGTGCAGGCTGTCCCCTCGCTGGTCCCCCCTGAAGACTTCGGCAGCACGTCAGATTCCGGCGGTGACGATGGAGCAATGGCAGCGGCAGGTCGGGCAGAGCGGCAGCAGGAAGATCGTGGTACGGCTGTGCCGGCGTCGGTTCCACGGCAGCCTGGTGAGCAGACGACTGACATGTTTAATGCTGTGTGTAGTGGGGGCGGGGGTTCCGTCGCGGGAAGTGTGGCACAGGGGGCGAGTGGGGTCGGTCAGGCTGGTTTCCCGGGCCCGGAGTTTTGGGGGCAACTTTTGGGAGCGTTGCAGGGGTTGTCGGCGGAGCGGGTTAGTCGGACTGGGCCGGGGGCTCCGGTGGGGGCGTGGGTGGGCCCCACGGAGGTGGTGCAGACTGAGGCGGCGGTGAGCGGGGTGACGGTGCGGGACCCTGCCTTGGCGGTAGGTGCGGGAACGGCGGCCAGTGGGGCGGCTGACGTGGGTGCGAGCAAGGAGGCGGAAAAGGAAAAAGAAAAGGAGGATGAGGTTGTGCGGTTGGATGATAGGGCACGGAGTGAAATTTACGTGTGTTTTGAAGGGCAGTTAGGGGTTCACTTGAAGAAGGAGGTGAGGGAAAAGATTTGGAAGGGGGAGTATGTGGAAATTTTTTCCTTGCTTCCCTTGGAGAAGTTTAATTTGGATAAGGTGAAACCCAGTGATACAAAAAAGGAGAAAGAGGATGAGGAAAAACGAAGGTATAGATTGATCCCGAGGACGTTCACTAACTGGCTACAGGCCTTTGCGATCTTAGCCAGCGTGATCGGGGAAAAGGAGCCGGAGCATTGTTCCGCCCTATTTGGTTATATGGACGCGATAGGGGAGGCGTATAGAGTGTATGGCGGTTTAGGGTGGCTAAGATATGATGAGCAGTTCCGGCAACGGAAGGCTCTGCGGCAGGGTGTCCAGTGGGGCCACAAGGATATTTCTTTGTGGATGCGGTTAATGACGGCTCCGGCTCAGCCCTTTCGAGGGGGTGCCGGGAGCCCGGGTGCGAGCGGCGGGTCCTCGGCTGGACAGAAAAAGGGGGCTTGTTGGCAGTATAACGAGGGACAGTGTAAGTTTGGGGCCTCGTGTCGGTTTAAACACGAGTGTTCCGGATGTGGAGGGTCCCACTCCTTGGCCAGGTGCTTCAAAAAAGGAAAAGGAAAGGCGGGGGAGGGGTCTGGAAAAAGGGAGGACGCCAGTGAGAGTAGAGGCGATGCTTCCCTATTTAAATAGGTATCCGGATGTTAGGGCGGCGGAGTTGTTGGCAAGTGGTTTTACGGAAGGTTTTCGGATTCCGTTTGAATCTGAGGCGCCGGTGTTTCGCCCGGGGAATTTGAGGTCCGCAAAAGAACATCCGGCGGTGGTGAAGGAAAAGCTGCAAAAGGAGGTGGAATTGGGGAGGATGGCGGGTCCATTCCAGGACCCGCCATTCTCCAATTTAAGGATTTCCCCCCTTGGGGTGGTGCCTAAGAAGGAGCCGAACAAATTTCGGCTCATTCATCATTTATCTTATCCGGCGGGATTGTCGGTGAATGATGGGATATCGCCAGAGTTGTCGGCAGTTTCTTATATATCTTTTGATAAGGCTTTGGAGCTGGTAAGGGTTGCCGGGCGGGGGGCCCTGATGGCCAAGGCGGATGTGGAAGCAGCTTTTCGTTTACTCCCGGTGCATCCAGAGAGCCTTCATCTCTTAGGGTGTATGTGGGATGGTGAATACTATGTTGATCGCTGCCTGCCGATGGGCTGTTCCATTTCGTGTGCTCATTTTGAGGCATTTAGTACTTTTGTGGAATGGGTAGTCAAAGAGGTGGCAGGAGTCCATTCAGTGATTCACTATCTGGATGACTTCTTTTGCGTGGGTCCGGCGGGCTCTTCGGTCTGCTCCTTGTTGTTGTTCACGTTAGAGCAGATCGCGCGGAGCCTAGGTATCCCGTTGGCAAAGGAAAAAAACAGAAGGGCCGGCGACGGCCCTATGTTTCTTAGGGATCGAAATTGATACACTGGCAATGGAATGCCGATTGCCGGAGGGGAAGCTTCTGGATTTGAAGGCGTCGGTGCGGGTTTTGTATCAGGCCAAGAAGGTGCGGTTGCGGGATTTGCAGTCAGTGCTTGGAAAATTGAATTTCGCTTGTCGCATTATGCCAATGGGGCGGATCTTTAATAGGAGGCTGGCAAGTGCAACCGCGGGGGTGAAAGCTCCAAATCACTTTGTCAGAGTGACCAAAGTGATGAAAGGGGATTTGTTGGTTTGGGAGAGGTTCTTGGACCGGTACAACGGTCGGACCCTTTGGATGAGCGAGGCTTTGTCCAATAGCCAGTTGGAGTTGTACACGGATGCGGCTGGAGCGACCGGTTTTGGGGCAATTTTTCAGACGCACTGGTGTGTTGGAAAGTGGCCACGGCTTTGGGTGGAAGCAGGTCTGGTGAGGAATTTGGCTCTGCTGGAATTGTTTCCCATCATTGTAGCAGTGGAGTTATGGGGCCCTGTTTTTTCCGGAAGAAGGGTTTGCATGCATTGTGACAACATGGCGGTGGTGCATTCCATCAATGCGCTGTCGGCAAAATCCCCGCCGGTTGTGGGGTATTTGAGGCACTTGGTGTTGAGGTGTTTGGAGTTGAACATTTGTGTGGTGGCCCGGCACGTGCCAGGGATTCGAAATGAGGTGGCTGACGCGCTATCACGATTTCAGTTTTGCAGGTTCAGGAAGCTGGTGCCGGGAGCGGACGTGGATGGAGAACCTTGTCCGGAATGGCTGTGGGACCTGGCATCGGTGTAGCATTTGAGGGGATTAGGAGATCGGTGTCTGAGGCTACTTGGTGCCGATATCAGGCGGTGTGGAAGGAATGGGCGGAGTTGGAAAGAGGGGATTTTATGGAGTCGGGTTACAAGGGCCGAGTGTTGGGGGTCCTGGTGTTCATTAGTGGGGATTTTTCGGCAGGTCGGTCCGTTTCGGTGATTGGTTGCAAGTTGGCGGCATTGGCCTTCTTGTTTCAGATGCAAGGGGTTCGGGACGCGACTAAGGATTTTCTGGTGCGGCAGGCAATGAAGGGTTTTCGAAAAGGGGCCCAGTCGCGTGACATGAGGCGGCCGGTGTCATTGCCATTGTTGGGTCGGTTAGTGGGGTGTTTGGGGGAATTGTGTTTGTCTCCTTATGAGCGGGTGTTGTTTTCGGTAGCTTTTGTATTGGCGTTTTTTGGGGCCTTTCGCATTGGTGAATTGGTCAGCCCGACCAAGCAAGCGATGGGTGGGTTGCTGTTGGAGGATGTTATGCTGGGGGAGGATAGAGTGGAATGTCGCCTTCGTTTTTCGAAGACGGATCAGAGGGGCCGGGGGCGCTTAGTAGTGTTGTTTGCTTTACCGGGGCACCAGTTGTGCCCAGTGGTACAAGTGTCAGAGTTTTTAAAGGTGCGCGGCGGTTTCCCTGGCGTTTTTCTTAGACATGCGGATGGATTGGCTTTGTCGCGGTACCAATTCAATGCGGTGCTGAAGATGGCTTTAGTAAGGGTGGGGGAGGAGCCACGTGAGTACGGGTCTCACTCCTTCCGGATTGGGGCGGCGACGGAGGCCGCCAGGTGGGGTTTGAGTGAGGATTGTATCCGGCGGATTGGGAGGTGGGAGTCTTCCAGGTTTCGCTTGTACATTAGGCCTCACTTAGTCAGGTGATGGTCAGGGGTGGGGGATTCCTGGTTTGTGTTGATGCTGGTTTGTTGTGATTTTCTTGTTCTGTTGCTGTTTTTATTCGTGGTTTTTGTATTTGTAGGTCCATGCCTTGTGTGGATCCTCGGGCACTCCTATGTGTATTGGGGAGCGTTGCGAGCGGATGTGCGTCGTGACGGTCGGCAGCTTGGAGTGTCGGTGTCGGAAGCCCGAGTAAAGTGGCTCGGAATTCGGGGCATGACCTGGGGTAGAGTGCGCCCAGAGGTGGCTTATTATAGCCGTATGGATTGTGACCCTGATGTGTTAATTTTGCACGTGGGTGGGAACGATCTGGGAGTAAGGTCGGCAAGGGAATTAAAAAGGGACATAAAGTTGGACCTGTTACATTTGTGGAGGGCGTTCCCGGGCATAGTTATCGTTTGGTCAGACATTATAGCTCGGACGCAGTGGCGTTTTGGTAGGTCGGTGGACCGGATTAATAGGGCTCGGAGCAAGCTGAACCGGGCGATTGGTAGGTTTGTGGCGAGGAATGGTGGGTTGGTGGTGCGGCATAGAGAATTGGAGGAGTCCACGGAGCAGTATCTAAGGAGAGATGGGGTTCACTTGACCGATGTGGGTCTGGATTTATGGATGTTGGGTTTGAGGGATGGCCTGGAGCAAGCACTGGGGGTGTGGGGGGCCCGGGCCAAGTAAGGGGTCACTTGGCCGGTCTGTGGCGGGGTGATAGGTCCGTCTGAGAGGTTGGGAGTACCGACAGTTGGTTGGTTGGTACGAAGTCGCTCAAGGGGAGTGGCTTCGGATTGGATGGGAACTTGTGGGCGGAGGTCCCGCAGGTTCTGGGAAGGGGTAATTAACGATGGAACGTTCTTACCCCTCACCTTTGGGCCGGGTGGTTACGGCCGAGGTGGTCCTCTGGGCCGGTTTGGAGGTTACGGCCGGGGGGTTATGAAGGATGGTTGGCCTCTTGGACGGATCTATCGGTGTGTATGGTTATACGGGTATATATGTATAAGGTTTAAGTAACAATTGAGTGGCATGTTGAGCCACGAGTTTTGGTATACATATATACGGTTTAAATAAAACTGTGGCCATTCCTGCAATAAAGTCGTGGTTCTAGTCTTTATTTTATGTAGATATGGTTGGGTGCTTTGTATGGTAACCTGCTTATCCCTGATAGATGCGTCATGAACTCTGGTGAACTTCACCCGACTTCATTGTCATGCCGCGGCTCTGTCTGTGTCGCGTCCTGATTAGCGGTCACCCGTACAGGACTCACCAGTGACCGCTAATCTCCTGAGTGACTGAATTGAGCAGTGCGATTAGCGCTGCTGTCACTCAGGTTACACGCGGCCAGCTCTATTCTCCCCTCGTGACCGCAACTCACCTGTGACTTCATCGCTGTCACTTGGGCGACTTGCTGTCACTGTTGGAGGATTCAGCGGTGGCAACGAGTAACCTGAGTGACATCTGCTGATTGCGCTTCTCAGCTCAGTTGCTGCGTGGAGGTGACAGAAGCGGCGGTGTCTTCTGCAGCTCTCAGTATGAGAGAGGGGGGGTGAGGGATAGACCGACATGGACAGAGAGTGAGGGACAGAGATAGTGACCGACCGACAGACCGACCGACACAGAGAGAATAGAGACCGAGAGGGAGAGACCGACTGACAGAGAATAGTGATTGACAGACATTGTGAGACATCACTCGTTTCCAGTGTTTAAGGAAACATGCGAGAAATGTATTTAGAAAATCGGATGTCACTAGGATGGTGTGAGTGCCGTCCCGTGACATCCGATTTTTTATACGCTCCCACAGACTTGCATTGGGGAGACTCGCAGTAGAAACTCGCAAAAAAGCAGCATGCTGCGATTTTTTTCTCAGTCCGATTTGGACTGAGAAAAAAAAAATCGCAAATGCGAGCTGAATCATTCACTAACATGTGTCCGATTCCAATGCGAGATTTTCTCGCATTGCTCTACTGCGATAAACTCGCAAGTGAGAAGCAGCCCTAAATCATAGAACCAGGTATAGGAACTGTGCAGTGCGTTCTATGAGATAGCGTCCCTGCTGCAAACTCCAAAATAGTCCTTTTAAGGGCTGAAGATAGTGTGCGTAAGGTGCTAGTAGAAATCGCAGAAATAGCTATAGGGTCAGTGGTAGTGCATTGCTTTTTTCAGTGAGATCCATTCCTGTTTTAAACCGCCCGAAAAAAAAAATCCTCTTATAAGTGCTGCATACAGTCTGTTACTGCAGTGTGTGATTTAGGCCAGAGTCACACTTGCGAGTGATTCACGCATATCCGAGATACGCATGAGTCACTTGCAAGTGTGACTCCGGCCATAGGGAGAGCTTCACAGGCAGGGAGAGCTTTAAATCTGTCCTGATATCTGCTACCGTACTAATAATCAACAATCCCAGCACTGCTACATCCCTTGTGTGTGTTCTACTGTTGAAAATGAACAGAAAAAAAAAATAGATATTACAGAGATAGATAGATGATAGATAGAGGGATAGATGGATTGATAAATAGATATAGATAGATAATAGATATTTAGGGGAATAGATAGATAATAGAGGGATAGATAGATATACATAGATAGATAATAGATATTTAGGGGAATAGATAGATAGATAAATGATAGATAGATAATAGAGGGATAGATAGATGATAGATAGATAGATAATAGATAGATAATAGAAGGATAGATAGATAGATAATAGAAGGATAGATAGATAGATAAATAGATAGATAAATAGAGGGATAGATATTCCAGCTTTATTTATGATGTTTCCCCCCACACATACTGCACTTCTCGCGGCCGGTAGTGTGTTCACATTACCGGCCGTGAGAAATGTCCTGTAGTTACCCGCAGCCTCGCTCAGGAGCCGCATTCAGCACTCGCTCCCTGACCGAGGCTGCGTGGAGAACTGTCACACGCGGCTGGAGCAGAGCTGGAAGTGCCGCGGGACATCGCTGTGGATTACGTCGGAGCTGTGTGTTTGGGAGGGGTTAATAAACTGGAGAAAGAGGGGCTTTTTGTCTTTTATTCAAAATAAAGAATTTTTCGGTGTGTGTGTGAGTGTTTCTTTACTTTCACTTACAGATTAGTGACGGCGTGTCATAGACACTGCCATTACTAATCTTGGACTTATCGGCAGCTATTGGTTGCCGTTAACTCATTACCTGAATGGCCACCGCATCACGGCATCTGGAAGAGTCGGGGACACTCCGGGACTGTCGCATAATGGATGCGATAGTCCCGGGGCAGCTGCGGCTGATATTCTCGGCTGCGGGAGGGGGGGGGGCATTAACCCTGTCCCTCGCCCTCCCCAGCCTGAGAATACCGGGCCGCCGCTGTGTGTTTACCCAGCTGGAAGGTAAAAATACAGCGGAGCACACACTTTTTTTTCTCTTCTCTTCCTCTTCCTGTCCTAGTGACATCACTTCCCTGCAAAGCGCAGGGCACAGATGTAAACTATATCACGAAAAAGGTGAAATACTGCGGGAATAACACAGGAATAACGCACATCACTTGCTACCTGCGTTATTCCTGCGCTATTTCATGATTACATTACAGTCAATAGAGTGAAATAACGCAGTTAGCTGCAGAAAAGAAGTGACATGCTCATTCTTTTTCTTAAGAAAATCTACTGAAAGAATTTTCTTAAGAAAAAAACGCAGTGTGCGCACAGCTAATTTTTCTTGCCATAGGTTTTGCTGGGGAATGTCTGCAGAAAGGTTACAAGAATTTCTCAAGAAATTTCTGCAGCAAAAACGGACCAAAAACGCAGGTAAAAAAAAGCAGTGTGTGAACATAGCCAAAAAGTCAAATAAACTATCAGAAAAAACACCCCATGTCTGAACCCATGATGGGGTACTTGTACAGAGATTCTTTTTCACAATACAAAAAAATGCACCAAAAGTAATATCTTGTAACACACAGCTATTGATGCAAAAGCCGTGCGCAATGGATCCTTCAAATAGAAGCTATATGGTGCTAATAAAATAACATTGCCATATCTGGCACCACTATCTAGACCCCAATTCCTAATCCCAGCTAAATGGTAGCAAAAAAGACCCTATAATAAGGGAAAGCAAAACCAGTACAACACTAAATACATATGGACCACATCCAAATCAGAGCTATCCAAGCAAGGTATATAAACATGCTACTGTGACGCCCTGGCAAAACCAGAGAGTCACATATACATCTAATCCTCCTTGGTAATTTGATCCCACACTGGTACAGTTCTACAGACAAACCCTTCCCCCCAGTGTAAGAGCTAAACTGAGCAGCAGGGGAGGGGCTGGTGCAGAGTGTGAGAGGAGAGGCAGCAGAGCAGACAGGAGTGTAAAAGCTCCCGGCTGCTATGGAGTTTGGAAGCGAGCTCCAGGATTGCTAGAAGGAGTAGAGCGGTGGGAAGGAGCCAAGGTGGCCGGGGCAGGGTAGTGGCCCGCCGGCATAGTAATCAGGCCCCGGATCGTCGCTGGGGAGTGGGCTCCCCGTTCCAAGCCGAGGAGTTGAGGAGGCTTCCTATAGTAGTGGACAGAGCGAGAAAGGGCCATGCTGTACCGGGTGTGGGATCCGAACACCCTCCGTACCAAAGGCTATGGACACCAGCAATTTCTGGTTAATTACTGACTCTGTGTGAGTTTTCTTGCAAAGCAAACTGTGAGTAACAACATCCCCCGGTCGAACCGGGCACGCAACTCTCAGACGGTCGCCCATCTCCCTGCACTACAAAGCCCAACGGGTCCCGGGGCCACCATCCCTACCCACGGAGGGGTTAACATCTCACTGCATCACCATCGACCCCGGGGTACCCCCAAAACTGCAGCGATGGTGTCCACCTTCACCACAACCCGTGGGTGGCGTCACGAACTTTACCAAAATCTCCCCTGTATATAATCACCCTTTAGTTGTGGTGCCTGGGATAAGAGACCGGGTCACGCCACCGTGATACCCTCAGAAGTGACCCCTTGGCCCGGATCTGAGTACCCCTTGTCCCTGGGCGACACAATTTGGCGTCATGAACAGGATCCATACCCATCCACTTACCTGGAGGAAGTGCGCTTTATTCTGGACTGTCAGCGGTGCTCCGCTGCAAAATTTCAGAATCCGCCATCTTGCCGCTATTTTTGAGCGCTAAAAATTCCCGCTCGAGTCTTCTCCGAGCGGTAAGAGCGCGAAAGTGAAGCCCTGCCCCCTGAGAGCGGAGTGCTGCAGAAAGACCAAGGGGGGGGGCGGGTGAAGATCGTGCCCCATGTGACCACGGGGATAAAGAGCAGGGACGCCAGGACTCTGCACCCATCTGGTTCCTGGAAGCAGTAGCCGCAACCCCGATGACATCTCACCCGGCTCCAGCAGTCCGCCCAGCCGCAACGGTGATGACGTCGGCTCCGGCAGTCCGCCTGGCTGCAACGGTGATGACGTCGGCTCCGGCAGTCCGCCCGGCCGCAACAGTGATGACGTCGGCCCCAGCAGTCCGCCCGGCCGCAGCAGAGGTGACACCCGATCGGAAGTCTGCCCCAGATGCGGCGCCGGCCGCTCCCAGGTACCCTGTCCCGGCTGTGGAGCAGCCGGAGTGCACCTGCAGAGAGGAGGAGCAGGCCACTTAGCGATGGGGCCCTCGGCAGTTAGCAAGGCCGGTTGTAGCCGGCGATGAGGGCATCCGAGTGGGCCTGGCTCCTGAGCAGGAGGCAGAGCACGGGACCCGTGCCCCGTACTGGGAGTGGCGGCAGCAGTGGTAGCAGAACATGGACGGCTACCCGCAAGTTAAAAGTTGACTGTTTTATGGACCGTCACCCCTGTTGAACGTCCTCAAGTTCCCAGAGGAGGCCATCTGCACAGCAGGTAGGGGGTGGCAGGATAATTAAAGGTTTAAGAAAACGTACCTCCCGATGTGGGAAGATGCACGGCTGTAATGTGTAAACTTTTTCTTTTTCCCGTTACAATAAATGTCGGTGCCCGGACAGCCCACGGACGGGCTGTGTTTAACCAAGGGGGAATGTGACGCCCTGGCAAAACCAGAGAGTCACAGATACATCTAATCCTCCTTGGTAATTTGATCCCACACTGGTACAGTTCTACAGACACACCCTTCCCCCCAATGTAAGAGCTAATCTGAGCAGCAGGGGAGGGGCTGGTGCATAGTGTGAGAGGAGAGGCAGCAGAGCAGACAGGAGCGTGAAAGTTCTCGGCTGCTATGGAGTGTGGAAGCGAGCTCCAGGATTGCTGGAAGGAGTAGAGCGGTGGGAAGGAGCCAAGATGGTCGGGGCAGGGTAGTGGCCCGCCGGCATAGTAATCAGGCCCCGGATCGTCGCTGGGGAGTTGGCTCCCCGTTCCAAGCCGAGGAGTTGAGGAGGCTTCCTATAGTAGTGGACAGAGAGAGAAAGGGCCCTGCTGTACCGGGTGTGGGATCCGAACACCCTCCGTGCCAAAGGCTACGGCCACCGGCAATTTCTGGTTAATTACTGACTCTGTGTGAGTTTTCTTGCAAAGCAAACTGTGAGTAACAACATCCCCCGGTTGAACCGAGCACGCAACTCTCAGACGGCCGCCCATCTCCCTGCACTACTAAGCCCAACGGGTCCCGGGGCCACCATCCCTACAAACGGAGGGGTTAACATCTCGCTGCATCACCATCGGCCCCCGGGTACCCCCATAACCGCAGCGGTGGTGTCCACCTTCACCACAACCCGTGGGTGACGTCACGAACTTTATCAAAATCTCCCCTGTATATAATTACCCTTTTGTTGTGGTGCCTGGGATAAGAGACCGGGTCACGCCACCGTGATACCCTCAGAAGTGACCCCTTGGCCCGGATCTGAGTACCCCTTGTCCCTGGGCGACACACTACTTAAGATCGTATAATACAACCTGCTGGGAGACAAAGAGGGCTAGAAAGTGTAAAAGCCAAGGATCAATGAATACATGGGGTGTTTCCCCACGCATATCGCCACTGAATGTGGCTTCCTCAAGGCCAGAAAAGCAATCAGCAAGATAGTCACTACTCCAGTGCATTATATACAAGATTCTAGGAACTTACCAGCTGTGGCTAATAATACTGCAGCGCAATCAGGTGTTCGGGGAACCTGGAAGGAGCCTGTCAGCAGAGATCACTGGGCATGCTCATATGATGAAAAGAGACACTTAGAATCTAAAGCTGTGTAACACATATGCCCAGAAAAAGAAAAAAAAATAAATCAAGGTATGCGCGATTTAAGATAGAGAGTTTCAGCGTCACTATCAGGAAGTACTGCATTAGTGCTCATTGCGCATGCTCATATGAAATAAACTGAGGATGAAATAATGATAACTAGAGATGAACGATGTTCGAGGTTCGCCAATTTCATGTTCGAGTGATTTTGGGGGGGCTCGAGATCGAACTCAAACGCAAGCTTTTTGCTAAAAGCTCGACAGCTCGAGTTACGTTCGATAATGGTTCGATCAGCAAAAAGCCTAGCTAGTTTAGTTACTAGCTGACTTTTCACTGTAATAGTGTGAGTCACTCTGTGATTCACACTATTATCAAATTTCAGCGTATAGTGTGGGGGGGGATGCGTTAAGATCTGTGCTGCTGGGAGAATGGCGATCGCCATTTTTTTTTTTTTTTTACCTGAGCGCGCGTGCATTGGGGCGGGCTAGCATGTCAGCCAATCCCAGACACACACAAAACTAAGTGGACTTTTTGCCAAACAAGCAAGGGCATGTGTCATAGACTGTGAATTTCACATGTCCTTGCATTATAAATACGGCCATTTTCCCTCACGGCGCCATTATCTGCCTTCTGCGTGTGGGTGACAGTCACCGCTCACGCAGCTCCTATCGCCGCTCCTGCTGTGTACGCTACAGATTAGGGACAGAAGTTTATTTCAGCCCTTTTCAGGGCTGATTTCCTGGGGCTTAGAGCAATAGCTGACGGGCAGGTCCATGGAAACGCTGTATACAGCTTTAGATAGCGTCTGTGTACCTAAGCTCAGGGAATTCCTTGATGCATTTCATTATTAGGAGGGATAGAAAGTGAGGCTTCCTTTCCTGTCCACTGACCCACAGAACCCGGCCACTGTACCCACCTGCCCACTTTTGCCATGCTATTTTTATAGCAAACAGTGCTGAAACTTAGTGGCATCCAAAAAGTGGCTGCTATACTCCATTGTTGTCCCACTGGTGCCAAGCAATTTCCAGCACCTCTGCATTCTACCCTCCTGCCCATGTTTGCTACGCTATTTTAATAGCAAATAGTGCTGAAACCTAGTGGCATTCAAAAAGTGGCTGCTATACTCCATTAATGTACCACTGGTGCCAAGCAAGTTCCAGCGCCTCTGCATTCTACCATCCTGCCTATGTTTGCTACGCTATTTTAATAGCAAACAATGCTGAAAGTTAGTGGCATCCAAAAAGTGGCTGCTATACTCCATTGTTGTCCCACTGGTGCCAAGCAATTTCCAGCACCTCTGCATTCTACCCTCCTGCCCATGTTTGCTACGCTATTTTAATAGCAAATAGTGCTGAAACTTAGTGGCATTCAAAAAGTGTCTGCTATACTCCATTAGTGTACCACTGGTGCCAAGCAAGTTCCACCACCTCTGCATTCTACCCTCCTGCACATGTATGCTACGCTATTTTAATAGCAAACAGTGCTGAAACTTAGTGGCATCCCCAAAGTGTCTGCTATACTAATTTAGTGTCCCACTTGTGCCAAGCAAGTCCCACCACCTCTGCATTCTACCCTCATGCACATTTTGCTACGCTATATTAATAGCAAACAGTGCTGCCAGTTTTAGGGTCATAGTTGCATTGTCAGGGATAGTCAGTGTTGGTTCTTCGGCTGTCAATAAAGCTAGACCGCCTCTGCAATCTACACCACCTCTCAATTTTTGCTACCACATTTTAAGTGGCTAATCTTGTGACTAACAAAATGAGTGGCAAAAGGATAAATGCTGGTGGAAAGGGGAACAGGCGTGTTGGAAAAGGAAAATATGTTTGTGTCCGTGGGGAAGGTGGCAAAGCTACATTAACATCTGCTGAAGATAAGCCATCTTCCAGCAAAAGTAAGATGTCTACTACTTTCCGTGGACAATCCAATGTGCTCCCTTTTTTATGGACCCGAACAACTGCAAGAAAGGTAGATGATGCACAAAAAAGAACATGCTTGAATGGATCTCAAGTGCTCCAACAAGTGCCCTCACCTCCACCTCAACTACCACATAAAAAAACAGTCCTCTGAGTTGTCATCCCAATCACACTTGCTTTCTCCCAGCTCTCAAGTCTCCACCCGCCCTGTACAGTATGGTGTAATAGAGATGGCTGAGTCTGCAGAGCTGTTCAGTCACACTATAGCATGGGAATCAGAGGTCTGCTCCCAAGCTACAGTGAGTACAGACCAGGAAATGGCCTGCAGTGATGCCAAGAAGCTTTGTGACTCAGATTCAGGCCCTGATGACCAAGTTTCTGAGCATAATGTAGACCCTCAATCACAAACTGTAACACCTGATGGTGTAGACAATGAGGAACATACTGATGACGATGAGACGCAGATACCAGATTGGGATGACAACTTAAATATTCGGTCAGGGCAGGAAGAGGCTAGGTCTGAGGGTGCGGGGAGTGCAAACACAACGCTTGATGATGAAGTTCTAGATCCCACTTACTGTCATCCCACAGTCAGGCACTTGAGGAGGTCAACAGAGGCGATGGAGGAGGATGCAACTGACGACGAAGTTACCTTGCGCCCCCCTGGACAGAGTCAGAGTACTGGTAGCACGTCTACAACTGCATCCTCAGCCACCACTCTGCCTCTGAGCACTAGTCGGAGTGGCTCAGCAGGTCACATGTCCTCTAAGCCTTGCCTAGCCTGGTCCTTTTTTGACCTTGCAAAGGATTGCCCAAATCATGTGATCTGTAAAATTTGTCGGGAATCTGTTAGTAGAGGAAATAACCTCAGCAGTTTGACAACTTCTTCCATGAATCGTCAGATGAATAAATATCATATGTCCCAGTGGGAAGCTCACCATGCTGCAATGCGGCCTAGCGGAGCAAACCATCCACCGCCTGCCCCTTGCAGTGCATCCGCACGCTCTTCATCATCTATGACTGTGAGGACAGCTGTCACACCTGTTTTTCCACGCACACCTTTCACCACTGTAACCGCAACAGGCAGTTTGCTTGGTAGGTCATCAGTTGGTTTGGAAGGGGAAACGAGTGTGGGTGTACAGCTCTCTCAGACATCGATAGCACCAACTTTGGATGAAGGCAACATCATGTCTCCGCCAGCACTTTCCTCACAAACCTACATTTTTCCAGGGACACACTACTCACCACCGTCTCCACACAGCAGCCAGATCTCTGTCCCTCAGATGTGGACAAATAAAAGGCCATTTCCTCCGACCCATGACAAAGCTAAGAGGTTGACTTTATCCCTCTGTAAGCTCTTGGCTATCGAAATGCTGCCTTTCCGCCTGGTGGACACACAGGATTTTCGAGACCTTATGTCCGTTGCTGTGCCCCAGTACCAGATGCCCAGTCGCCACTACTTCTCTAAGAAAGGTGTGCCTGCGCTACACCAGCATGTCACACACAACATCATCGCTTCCTTGAGAAACTCTGTGTGTGAACGGGTGCATTTCACCACCGATACTTGGATCAGTAAGCATGAACAGGGGCGTTACATGTCGCTGACTGGGCACTGGGTAACTATGGTGATAGATGGAGAAGGGTCTGCTGAACAAGTCTTGCCGTCCCCACGACTTGTGCGTCAATCCTCTGTATGTGAGATTACTGTGGAAAGATAAGGTGCAAATAGGGTCTTACCCGGTATACACGTGGAAGTGAATACTGGCAGGTACACTCACCTGGTTTGGTTGTGCCAGTCACAACCCCTTTCAAAGCATGTAAATCACAATATGATGGTGTGGGAGGCAGCGGTCCCGCGGTGAAGAGACAGTTCAAAAAGTATGGGAAAGCAGGTTGATATACCGCGCCACACCACAGAAGTCAAAAATGTTAAGAGTAAATCCCTTTTTCTTTATTTTCACAGGTCTACGCGTTTCTTCCTCAGGACAATGTACAGAAAATACTATCCTGTCATATCATAGTATTTTCTGTACATTGTCCTGAGGAAGGGGACGGATATGTCCCTGAAACGCGTAGACCTGTGAAAATAAAGAAAAAGGGATTTACTCTTAACATTTTTTACTTCTGTGGTGTGGCGCGGTATATCAACCTGCTTTCCCATACTTTTTGAACAATCCTCTGTATGTAGAAGTTCCTACAACGCTTCTGCCTCCTCAACCTCATCTGGGTCCTCCACCTCCGCCCCAAGCTTGCCTGGTCAGGCCACCAGCGTTGTAACTGCGCACAAGGAATCACGCACACCTCATTACTATGCTGGCAGCAGAGCGCAATGGCATCAGGCGGTCTTTAGCTTGAAATGTCTTGGAAATAAGAGTCACACAGCGGCTGAGTTGTAGGCAGCTCTGCGGTCCGAGTTTCGTAAATGGTTGTCTCCACTCAACCTGCAGTCAGGTAAGGCCATGTGTGACAATGCTGCAAACCTGGGTGCGGCCCTTCACCTGGGCAAGGTGACACACATGCCTTGTATGGCTCACGTGTTGAACCTTGTTGTCCAGCAATTTTTAACACACTATCCTGGCCTAGATGGCCTTTGCACAGGGCATGAAAACTGTCTGCTCACTCCCGTCATTCAACCGCCACAGCTGACCGACTTGCATCGCTCCAGAAGTCTTTCAGCCTGCCAATTCATTGCCTGAAATGCGATGTGCCGACACACTGGAATTCGACTCTCCACATGTTACAGCGACTGTGGCAGCACCACCGAGCACTGGTGCAATACGTCATGACGTATAGCCTGGCCCAACGAGATGCAGAGGTGGGGCAGATCACCCTGATGGAGTGATCTCAGATCAAGGACCTATGCACCCTTCTGCACAGTTCCGACATGGCGACGAATATGTTTAGCGCTCACAAAGCCATCATCAGCATGAAAATTCCAGTCATTTTCATGCTGGAGCACACGCTAAACACTATTCGGAGTCAGGGGGTGGGACAACAGGAAGGGGAGGAAGTACAGGAGGATTCATATGCGCAAGGGATAACAACATCACCAAGGTCCAGACGTTCATCATCACCAAGGCGGCAGGCAAGGGACGATGGGGGAGAGGGATTAACAAGGGCGCATGGTAGCAGGCAAAATGTTGAGGAAGGTGCAGAAGAACATGAAGAAATGGAGGACGAACTGTCCATGGACAAGGAAGACTCAGCAGATGAGGGAGACCTTGGTCACATTTCAGTTGAAAGAGGTTGGGGGGAGATGTCAGAGGAAGAAAGAGAACGGTTAGCACCTCTATGCCACAAACACAGCAAGGACTTGGTCCGCATGGGTGCGCAAGACATATGAGCGCCTTCTTGCTGCACTACCTACAACATGACCCTCGGATTGTCAAAATTAGAAGTGATAATGACTACTGGGTTGCCACACTATTAGATCCCCGGTACAAGTCCAAATCCAGTGGTGCACGGAGTGAATCTCCCAGTTGTAACTTGACAAACATGGAACTGTCTCATTATCAACAGTCTAACCGTACCAGCAGCACCGTATCTGTTGCTGGTAACAGCAATTTTATTGAATCGTTTCATAATTTATTTAGACCATCCTTTGCAAGGCCAACAGAGACAGGAAGTCTGACACATAGTCAACGGTTGTAGAGGATGATACAGGAGTATCTCCAAATGAACATCGATGCCATGACTTTGCAACTGGACGCTTGCTCATTTTGGGCTTCAAATCTTGAAAAATGGCCTGAGCTCTCCACTTACACCTTGGAGATCTTGTCGTGTCCAGCTGCCAGCATTGTCTCAGAACGTATCTTCAGTGCTGCTGGGTGTGTGGTGACATATAAGCGAACGCGTCTGTCCAGTGACAATGTGGACAGACTAACGTTCATCAAGATGAACAAGTCATGGATCCGCAAGGACTTTCCTACCCCTGTGTCATCCTGGGGAGTGTAAATGTGCTTGATGCAAATGTACCTGTCAAGTTTGCAACTGGGGCACGAATGATGCCACTGAAAGGGTGTCTGTGTGGCCCAATTTTTTGGAAAAAAGGGCGCCTCTGTTTGGAGTCCCCCTGCTGTGTTTTTAAAAATGAGCCAAGATGAACAAGTCATGGTTCAGCAAAGACTTTGCTACCTACCCCGGTGTCATCCTGGGGACAGTTAAGGCTGGCATATTTTAGAATGTGCTTGATGCAAATGTACCTGTCAAGTTTGCAAATGGGGCACAAGTAATGCCACTGAAGTGGTGTCTGTGTGGCCCAATTTTTAGAAAAAAGGGAGACTCTGCTTGGAGTAACCCTTGCTGTGTTTTTAAAAATGATCCAAGATGAACAGATCTGGGATCAGCAAAGACTTTGCTACCTACCCCGGTGTCATCCTGGGGACAGTTAAGGCTGGCGTATTTTGGAATGTGCTTGATGCAAATCTACCTGTGAAGTGTACAACAGGGGCACAAGTGATGCCACTGAAGTGGTGTCTGTGGGGCCCAATTTTTGGAAAAAAGGGAGACTCCGCTTGGAGTAACTCTTGCTGTGTTTTTAAAAATGAGCCAAGATGAACAAGTCATGGTTCAGCAAAGACTTTGCTACCTAGCCCTGTGTCATCCTGGGGACAGCTAAGGCTGGCGTATTTTGGAATGTGCTTGATGCAAATCTACCTGTGAAGTGTACAACAGGGGCACAAGTGCTGCCACTAAAGAGGTGTCTGTGTGGCCAAATTTTTGGAATAAAAAGGGAGACTCTGCTTGGAGTCCGCTTGCTGTGTTTTACATGATTTTAGAAGGGCATGCCATGCCTCTATCTGTGCCTCGTCCTCTTTTTTTTCCTCGTCCAGCTGTTTTGTTTTCACAGGAGTATATGTCCTTGTCACTTTCCTATGTGTTTGTGTTGTCTTGGAAGTTTTTTGTCACCTTTTGGACACCTTTTGAGGGTGTTTTCCAGGTGTTTTTAGGTGTTTGTGATTGCCTCCCATTGTTTCCTATGGGGTTCGAGAGGTTTGGCAAACGGTTCGTCGAACGGGGCACCGTTCGACGAACCAAACCGAACTCGAACTCTAGGGTGGTGGCTCATCTCTAATGATAACAAACACCCGATAGTCACCGGTATGCACCGCACTCATCCAGGAAGCACATTGACAACCCACATGATACATGAAATAGTGTACAAGGAAAGCGCGGCGAAGCAACCTATTAGTACCGCGCATGTCAGGTATCATAGTAACAAAAGGTATACAAATCTAAACCCATTTAGAAGTCATTGAGACATACTGCGAGTGCTCCTATGATAATAACTGCAGATGATATAGCAGTAGCCATCACCCGGTAGTTGCCGATATATGACGCGCACATCAAGGAAGCATATTAGTAGCCCACATAATACATAGAATGGTCTGGAGAAATAGTGCGGTAGAACAACCTATCAGGTACGCGTATGTCTGGTATAGCAACAAAGAAATACAAATCTAAAACCCGGTAGGAAGTCATAGAGACATACTGTGCATGCTCATATGAGCTGAACTGCAGGTGATATCGTAGTCGCTATCACCTGGTTGTTGCCAATACACGCTGCACACTTCAAGGGAGCATATTAGTATATAATCAATATAGGCAATCAATAGGCACCACCGTTTACCTGGACACATAGGATCTTTACCTTTCTGATCCCTGCCACAGCAGGTTGATCAGTCTTGTGGTCCCTGCCATTGCAGGTTGATCATTTGTTTTTGGTCTCCCCTGAGGAACTCTTGCCATTTAGAGGGAAACGCGTCGGGAGGACGTTCTTGTTTGTTTTTGCATGGTTGCGGGGCAGACAGCTCATTTGGGTGCTGCCCTTGTCAGGGCGGAAGCACAATCATGGGGCACGACAGGGGTTAGTACATCATCTCCCAATGCCTTACCCCAGTTCTTCCAGCCTGTGACCAACTCTGGATCGGTGTGTCTTCTTACCCTTGGATAACATCTGGGTGAGATCATTCTAATATGTAGCCAAATTGGCACTAATCTTTTACTGCACTATTATGAAAATTAATATCGATTTTATTGATTATATATTTAAAGTTAAGTTTTAGTCCCCGCTATTATCTTTGTATATTGGACTATTGGGCACTATCTTTCTGTTGTCAGATTCTGCTATTATACGGAGTATATTAGTAACCCACATAATACATAGACAGGTTTAAAAGGATAGTGCGGCAGTGCAGCCTATTAGGACCGCACATGGCCGGTATCCTAGCTACACATATGAACGAATCAAAATCTGGTCATAAGTCATAGGGACATACTGCACATGCCCCAAATAATTGAATACGCGCATTTACAGCAAAGTGGCATAAGAGCATAATGTTTTCACCAAGAGTATTTTTATAACTGAAAATACAGCAATATATAAATACTGAATACCCATTAGTGGAGCAATATCTATTTAGTAGAGATACCCATATACCAGATTTATATTGTACTGAGCACAATAGGCATATATTGCATATATCTTGGGGGGTATATCCTTATTTAGAACTACATACCCAAAGTGTTTATATAGTAGATAAAGGGCGACGAAAATTGTAGATCCAATTTATTTTATTTATACCCAAAGATATAGAGATATACAGATTGACAACGCTTGCGTCTGGGGTGATACATCAATACCTCTTAATTATCATTTAATTTGCTTGACTGCAAACATATTAGTGCATAGATCGAATATTTACGACGCATGTAACATGCAACTAAACACACTTGAGGTGTATACATTGAAGCCAAAGTATGGGTGTCTAAAAAGATACATCATACGAAGGACATGAAAACGTATATCAAATCCCATGATCAAAATAGAATTTGATCCAAACGTAGTAGTCAGATCTGATATCCCTATAACTTATAAGTATCCCCCTGGACTTCCTGACATGGTGCTCCCTATACCAAGCAAAGATGTATATAAAAATTGCAACATATGCTCTTTAAATCCGCATAGAATTAAACAGTTGAAAAAAATGAAGACAAGACATTACACATTTCATACAAAGCAAAATATATAGATGGTGGTGCCGGATAACAAAAGGCCATATACTACAGTACAAAAGAACGTGGAACACATTTCCGACGATTGAAACTGGTTATCGATCATTGTCATTGGATCCTTCTTCAGAAGACAGAACCTGCTCTGTCCAATTCCCTGGATAATGTCCATTGATAGGATCTCAAGCATGATCTAAAAAAAATAGTCAAGATATTAAATCAAAACATCACATGATTTTATATAAACCAGTTTATAGGAGATCCTCATTGAGTCCATGAGGTGCCAGGCTCCGTTGTTCAAAAATTTTTCTGGACTCTCGACAAAGTAGTTCCTCATCCCCCCCAGTGTTAAAATTGGAGGAGTCGATCACCATGATCCTAGGCCACCTGGACGTGCTGAATGGCAGTCTAGGAAATGTGAGGTCACAGATGAAATGGCCTTACCTTTGTCTCTTATCTGTTTTGGCCATGCCAATGTTTGACAGATGTTGCTGTAGCCTTCTGCACAGCTCCTGTGTTGCCTGGCCTACGTAAAGTTTTGGGCAAGCACAAATTAACAAGTAGATGACATTTTGTGAATGACAATTGTGATATCTCCTGACCTTAATGAGTCTGACAAGAATAGGAAGTTCCACATGATCTCAGCCACCATAAATGGACAAACATTATAGTAACCACAGGGATACGTACCCTTCAGTCTTGCTCCTGAACCAATTCTGGTCACTGGTCTCCTGAAATGACTCGTAGTCAGGAGGCTTTTCAAATTGTCAGCCCATCTGGCAATCAACTTGGGTCGCGTGGAGATAAATTGTATCAACCCCCCATCACTCTGCAAAGTACCCCAATTTTGAGTCAAAATATTCTGGATACTTTCCCACTGTGTATTGTAAGTGGTGATTAAGTTCACAGTACTGAGTTGGTTCCTTTCTCTCATGGTCCAAAGTTCAGATCTACTCACATTTTTGGAGAATTGGAATGCCCTCGATACGACCTTCCGTGGGTAGCCCCTCTGATGAAGTCTCCAGGTCAAATCCTGGGCATGACAATTGAAATCTTCCAGATTGCTAAAATTTCTCCTGATGTGCATAAATTTGGGCTTTTGGGATTCCCTTCGAACATGTCGGGGGTGGAAGCTCAAATAATGCAATATACTGTTCGTGGCAGTTAATTTGCGATGCTAGGAAGTGACCAATTTAGAATCTTGTAAGGAGATTTTTAAATCCAAAAAATCAACTGAAGAATTTGAGATCCTTGAAGTCAGAACAATGTTGTAGGGGTTCACACATTCAACATATCGTTGAACTGCTCATACCTCTCCTGCGGACCTGTCCAATTAAACAGGACATCATCAATATGACGAAAGCACTGTAATACATATCTCTTGAATAGGTCTTGAGTGCGTACTATTGTGTCCTCCCACCACCCCATGAAGATAACTCCTGGAGTTATTGGAGGAGAACTCCAATGGGGATACAGGTAGGCGACCCGTTTTTACGGGTAGACTATTGTTACAGGCTACACCATCATTTCACTTATTCCTGGCCATATAAATATTTTTTGACAAGACATGTAAAGATATTTTGGGTCTGAGGGAAGATGTCAATGGACATGGTAACCTTACACGTGAGGAATGTGAAATTCTGTCCAAACTCAGGAATAATGATTCATTCCTCATAAGGGAGGCGGACAAGGGTGGCACTATAGTTCTGGGGCCCATAGAGCTATATCTTAAGGAAGCCAAAAGACAGCTGACTAACCCTTTTTGTTATCCGGTGCTGCCCTCCAATCTTACCATTGTTTTCAAGAAGAATTTAGATCAACTAGGGGCGGCATGGTAGCTCAGTGGTTAGCACTGCAGTCTTGCAGTGCTGGGGTCCTGGGTTCAAATCCCACCAGGGACAACATCTCAATGAGTTTGTATGTTCTCCCTGTGTTTGGGTGGGTTTCCTCCGGGTTCTCCAGTTTCCTCCCACACTCAAAAGACATACAGATAGGGACTCTACTTTGTGAGCCCCAATGGGGACAGTTGCCAATATATGTAAAGCACTGTGGAATTAATAGTGCTATATAAATGAATAAAATTATTAATTATTATTATCAACTATTGGATACAGCGTTCAATAAGAACATTATTACTAATCAAAAAAGTCTGTGGAGCCTCTGTTAGGAGTCTCAACACAGAAACCAGCCAGAAATCCCTCCGGGAAGGACCCAGCCAAGGGGTGGCTCTTTTTAGGAGACCACCATAACCACCATATTAAGTGGCCCTTTTAGTCAATATCCCACTTTTTGACAAGTCTAAAGATATGACAAGGGAAATACCAAGGCCAGGTATCCATCCACAGACAGCTGTTTTGGGGTATTGCCCCTCATCAGTGTGGAGTAGGATTCTGGTCAGGTGGGAGCAATGCCTAGTAGACCAACAAGACAAAACAATCACTGATCTCGGGGAGACCAGCGAGAGAAAACACTGCCGGCAGCCAGCGAGGGCGCTCAAGACAGTGAAATCCTAGGTACATTGCCCCCTGGGAAATATGCAAATCAAAAAAGTCTGTGGAGCCTCTCTTAGGAGTCTCAACACAGAAACCAGCCAGATATCTGGGAAGGACCAAGCCAAGGGGTGGCTCTTTCTAGGAGACCACCATAACCACCATATTAAGTGGCCCTTTTAGTCAATATCCCACTTTTTGACAAGTTTAAAGATATGACAAGGGAAATACCAAGGCCAAGTATCCATCCACAGACAGCTGTTTCGGGGTATTGCCCCTCATCAGTGTGGAGTAGGATTCTGGCCAGGTGGGAGCATGGGTTTCCTCCGGGTTCTCCAGTTTCCTCCCACACTCAAAAGACATACAGATAGGGACTCTAGATTGTGAGCCCCAATGGGGACAGTTGCCAATAGATGTAAAGCGCTAGAAACCACTAGGTAACTCCAAAAGGAAATTACTAAAATGCCACAATGTCATAAAACAAAAAATTTTATTGATACACTTTTCTTAGAAAATGACAATTTTACTTTTGGCACAATAGGACAGTGTAAACCACAAGTGAGTCCCTCCTAACATGGGAGGGGTAAGTGCGGACGCAACTAGACCATCAGTACAGGTCAAATATTATACAGAGTAACCATATACATAATATTTATATGGCCTACCATGCTTACACTGGCTGACCACGTGCTACTTTACTTTGGCACCTGTGGCTGTACCATGTGAAAGTATTTCAGGAATACTCTATGGGTATATGAGGTTGGTCCATGGGGTTCTATAGACCACATGGTAGGCCATATAAATATTATGTATATGGTTACTCTGTATAATATTTGACCTGTACTGATGGTATAGTTGCATCCGCACCTACCCCTCCCATGTTAGGAGGGACTCACTTGTGGGTTTACACTGTCCTATTGTGCCAAAAGTAAAATTGTCATTTTTTAAGAAAAGTGTATCAATAAAAATTTTTGTTTTATGACATTGTGGCATATTAGTCATTTCCTTTTGAAGTTACTTAGTGGTTTCTATGGTTATGATGCCGTCTGGTGGATATTAAGATGTGGTATCTGTGGTTTATATGTAAAGCGCTGTGGAATTAATAGCGCTATATAAATGAATAAAATTATTAATTATTATTATTATTATTATCAACTATTGGATACAGCGTTCAATAAGAACATTATTACGAAGAAAGAACTGAAATTCATGACAACAAAGACGTCCGTTACGCCTACCTTCAACCTTCCGAAAGTTCATAAAGATCTGGTTGAACCTCCAGGTAAGCCCATTATCTAGGGGATTGGAAGCCTTTTTGAGTGCCCCTGTGTCTATCTGGATTATTTTTTGCAACCCTTTGCCCAATCATTGTCATCATATGTCAGGGATTACACCCATCTTATTTTGCAACTGCAAGGGGTGACCATCCCGGTGGGTGGTCTACTCATCACTTTAGATGTGGAATCCCTGTACACTAACATTCAACATGATTTGGGCTTTGGCTTTTTCATGGATCTTCAGTCATCCAGAGACAGGAGGCACGACTCTTTTCTGCTGGACCTGTTACGTTTTGTGTTGGAGAAGAGCTACTTTGTGTTTGACCACACCCTCTATAGGCAGGCGGCTGGCACAGCGATTGGGGCATGGTGTTTCCCAGCCTATGCTAACATCTTCATTGGGTGGTGGGAGGACACAATAGTACGCACTCAAGACCTATTCAAGAGATATGTCATACAGTAGTTTCGTTATATCGATGATGTCCTGTTTATTTGGACAGGTCTGCCGGAGAGGTGTGAGCAGTTCATTGATATGTTGAATGTGAACACCTACAACATTGTTCTGTCTTCAAGGATCTCAAATTTTTCAGTTGATTTTTTGGATTTAAAAATCTCCTTACAAGATTCTAAATTGGTCACTCCCTTGCATCGCAAATTAACTGCCACGAACAGTATATTGCATTATTCGAGCTTCCACCAAAGGGCCAAATTTTGCGCATTAGGAGAAATTGTAGCAATCTGGAAGATTTCAATTGTCATGCCCAGGATTTGACTCGGAGACTTCGTCAGAGGGGGCTACCCACGGAAGATCGTATCGAGGGCTTTCCAATTCTCCAAAAATGTGAGTAGATCTGAACTTTGGACCACAAGAGAGAGGAACCAACTCAGTCCTGTGAACTTAATCACCACTTACAATACACAGTGGGAAAGTATCCAGAATATTTTGACTCGAAATTGGGGTATTTTGCAGAGTGATGAGGGATTGATACAATTTATCTCCATGCGACCCAAGTTGATTGCCAGACGGGCTGACAATTTGAAAAGCCTCCTGTCTATGAGTCATTTCAGGAGACCAGTGACCAGAATTAGTTCAGGAGCAAAACTGAAGGGTACATATCCCTGTGGTTACTGTAGTGTTTGTCCATTTATGGTGGCCTCAGATCATGTGGAACTTCCTATTTTTCCCAGACTCATTAAGGTCAGGAGATATCACAATTGTTGCTCACGTAATGTCATCTACTTGTTAATTTGTGCTTGCCCAAAACTTTACGTAGGCCAGACAACACAGGAGCTGTGCAGAAGGCTACAGCAACATCTGTCGAACATTGGCATGGCCAAAATGGATAGAGACAAAGGTAAGGTCATTTAATCTGTGGCCTCACATTTCCTAGACTGCCATTCGGCACATCTGGGGGGGCTTAGGGTCATGGTGATGGACTCCTCCAATTTTAACACTTGGGGGGGTGAAGTCACTAAGGAACTACTTTGTCGAGAGTCCAGAAAAATGTTTGAACTACGAAGCCTGGCACATCATGGACTCAATGAGGATCTCCTATAAACTGGTTTTTATAAAATTATGTGATGTTTTGATTTGATATCTTGACTATCTTTTTTAGATCCTGCTTGAGAGCCTATCAATGGACATTATCCAGGGAATTGGACAGAGGATAGTTCTGTCTTCTGAAGAATGATCTAATGACAATGATCGATAACCAGTTTCATCGGCAGAAATGTGTTCCATCGTTCTTTTGTACTGTAGTATATGGCATTTTGTCCGGCACCACCATCTATATATTTTGCTTTGTATGAAATGTGTAATCTCTTGTCGTCATTTTTTTCTACTGTTTCATGCTATGTGGATTTAAAGAGCATTTCTTGCAATTTTTTATATATCTTTAATTGGTATAGGGAGCACCATGTCAGGAAGTCCAGGGGGATACTTATAAGTTGTAGGGATAATATCAGATCTGACTACTACGTTTGGGTGAATTTCTATTTTGATCATGGGATTTGATATACGTTTTCATGTCCTTCGTATGATGTATCTTTTTAGACACCCATACTTTGGCTTCATTGTATATTCCTCAAGTGTGTTTAGTTGCACGTTAGATGCGTCGTAAATATTCGATCTATGCACTGATATGTTTGCAGTCGAGCAACTTAAATGATAATTAAGAGGTATTGATGTATCACCCCAGACGCAAGCGTTGTCAATCTGTATATCTCTATATCTTTGTATATAAATAAAATAAATTCGTCTAAAATTTTCGCCGCCCTTCATCTAAAATATACACACTTTGGGTATGTAGTTCTAAATCAGGATGTGCCCCCCAAGATATATGCAATATATGCACTATGCCTTTTGTGTGCTGTACAATATAAATCTGGTATATGGATATCTCTACTAAATAGATATTGCTCCACTAATGGGTATTCAGTATTTATATACTGCTGTATTTTCAGGTGTAAAAATACTCTTGAGTTAAAACATTATGCTCTTATGCCACTTTGCTGTAAATGAGCATATTCAATTATTTGGGGCATGCGCAGTATGTCCCTATGACTTATGACCAGATTTTGATTCGTTCATCTGTGTAGCTAGGATAACGGACATGCGTGGTCCTAATATGCTGCGCTGCCGCACTATCCTTTTAAACCCGTCTATGTATTATGTGGGCTTCTAATATTCTCCCTTAAAGTATGCGGCGTGTATTGGCAACAACTGGGTGATAACGACTACGATATCACCTGTAATTCAGCTCATATGAGCATGCACAGTATGTCTCTATGACTTCCTACCGGGTTTTAGATTTGTATTTCTTTGTTGCTATGATACCAGACATGTGCGTACCTGATAGGTTGTTCTACCGCACTATTTCTCCAAACCATTCTATATATTATGTGGGCTACTAATATGCTTCCTTGATGTGCGCGGCATATATCGGCAACAACCGGGTGATGGTTACTGCTATATCATCTGTAGTTATTATCATAGGAGCACGCACAGTATGTCTCAATGACTTCTAAATGGGTTTAGATTTGTATACCTTTTGTAATTATGATACCTGACATGCGCGGTACTAACCGGTTGCTTTGCCGTGCTTTCGTTATACACTATTTCATGTATCATGTGGGTTGTCAATGTGCTCCCTGGCTGAGTGCGGTGCATACTGGTGACTATCGGGTGTTTTGTTATCATTGTTTCATCCTTAGTTTATTTCATATGAGCATGCGCAGTGAGCACTAATGCAGTACTTCCTGATAGTGACGCCGGAACTCTCAATCTTAATCGCGCATACCTTGATTTATTTGGGCTTTTTTTTTTTTTGGGGGGGCATATGTGTTACACAGCTTTAGATTCTAAGTGTCTCTATTCATCATATGAGCATGCCCAGTGATCTCTGACATGCTCCTTCCAGGTTCCCCGAACACCTGATTGCGCTGCAGTATTATTAGCCACAGCTGGTAAGTTCCTAGAATCTTGTATATAATGCACTGGAGTAGTGACTATCTTGCTCATTCTTCTTCTGGCCCTTGAGGAAGCCACATCCAGTGGCGATATGCGTGGATCAACACCCCATGTATGCATTGATCCTTGGCTTTTACACCTTCTAGCCCTCTTTGTCTCCCACCTTTTTTGGATAGCTCTGATTTGGATGTGGTCTATATGTATTTAGTGTTGTACTGCTTTTGCTATTTTCCTTATTATAGGGTCTTTTTTGCTACCATTTTGCTGGGCTTAGAATTTGGGGTCTAGATGGTGGTGCCAGATATGGCAACGTTATTATATTAGCACCATATAGCTTCTATTTGAAGGATCCATTGTGCACGGCTTTTACATCAATAGCTGTCTGTTACAATTAGAGATGAGCGAACCGGTCGCGGTTCGGCTCGAGGTTGGTTCGCCGAACGGACCTCCCGTTCGAGTTCGGTTCGTCGAACGTTCGACGAACCGAACTCGAACTGCATAGGAAACAATGGCAGGCAATCACAAACACAGAAAAACACCTAGAAAACACCCTCAAAGGTGTCCTAAAGGTGACAAACAACTCAAACACATTGGAAAGTGACAAGGACATATACTCATGCGAAAACAAAACAGCTGGACAAGGAAAAAGAGGAGGACACACAGATATAGGCATGGCACGCCCTTCTAAAATCATGTAAAACACCGCAAGGTGACTCCAAGCGGAGTCTCCATTTTTTCCAAAAATTGGGCCACACACACACCCACCCCTTCAGTGGCAGCAGTTGTGCCCCAGTTGTACACTTCACAGCTACATTTGCATCAAGCACATTCAAAAATACGCCATTCTTATCCGTCCCCAGGATGACACCGGGGTAGGTAGCAAAGTCTTTCCTGATCCCAGCTCTGTTCATCTTGGCTTCTTTTAAAAACACATCAAGCAAGGGTTACTCCAAGCGGAGTCTCCCTTTTTTCCAAAAATTGGGCCACACAGACACCCACCCCATCAGTGGCAGCACTTGGGCCCTAGTTGCAAACAGGATGTTTTGATTTGCATCAAGCACATTCAAAAATACGCCATTCTTATCCGTCCCCAGGATGACACCGGGGTAGGTAGCAAAGTCTTTGCTGATCCCAGCTCTGTTCATCTTGGCTTCTTTTAAAAACACATCAAGCAAGGGTTACTCCAAGCGGAGTCTCCCTTTTTTTCCAAAAATTGGGCCACACAGACACCCACCCCATCAGTGGCAGCACTTGGGCCCTAGTTGCAAACAGGATGTTTTGATTTGCATCAAGCACATTCAAAAATACGCCATTCTTATCCGTCCCCAGGATGACACCGGGGTAGGTAGCAAAGTCTTTGCTGATCCCAGCTCTGTTCATCTTGGCTTCTTTTAAAAACACATCAAGCAAGGGTTACTCCAAGCGGAGTCTCCCTTTTTTTCCAAAAATTGGGCCACACAGACACCCACCCCATCAGTGGCAGCACTTGGGCCCTAGTTGCAAACAGGATGTTTTGATTTGCATCAAGCACATTCAAAAATACGCCATTCTTATCCGTCCCCAGGATGACACCGGGGTAGGTAGCAAAGTATTTCCTGATCCCAGCTCTGTTCATCTTGGCTTCTTTTAAAAACACATCAAGCAAGGGTTACTCCAAGCGGAGTCTCCCTTTTTTCCAAAAATTGGGCCACACAGACACCCACCCCATCAGTGGCAGCACTTGGGCCCTAGTTGCAAACAGGATGTTTTGATTTGCATCAAGCACATTCAAAAATACGCCATTCTTATCCGTCCCCAGGATGACACCGGGGTAGGTAGCAAAGTCTTTGCTGATCCCAGCTCTGTTCATCTTGGCTTCTTTTAAAAACACATCAAGCAAGGGTTACTCCAAGCGGAGTCTCCCTTTTTTTCCAAAAATTGGGCCACACAGACACCCACCCCATCAGTGGCAGCACTTGGGCCCTAGTTGCAAACAGGATGTTTTGATTTGCATCAAGCACATTCAAAAATACGCCATTCTTATCCGTCCCCAGGATGACACCGGGGTAGGTAGCAAAGTCTTTCCTGATCCCAGCTCTGTTCATCTTGGCTTCTTTTAAAAACACATCAAGCAAGGGTTACTCCAAGCGGAGTCTCCCTTTTTTTCCAAAAATTGGGCCACACAGACACCCACCCCATCAGTGGCAGCACTTGGGCCCTAGTTGCAAACAGGATGTTTTGATTTGCATCAAGCACATTCAAAAATACGCCATTCTTATCCGTCCCCAGGATGACACCGGGGTAGGTAGCAAAGTATTTCCTGATCCCAGCTCTGTTCATCTTGGCTTCTTTTAAAAACACATCAAGCAAGGGTTACTCCAAGCGGAGTCTCCCTTTTTTCCAAAAATTGGGCCACACAGACACCCACCCCATCAGTGGCAGCACTTGGGCCCTAGTTGCAAACAGGATGTTTTGATTTGCATCAAGCACATTCAAAAATACGCCATTCTTATCCGTCCCCAGGATGACACCGGGGTAGGTAGCAAAGTCTTTGCTGATCCCAGCTCTGTTCATCTTGGCTTCTTTTAAAAACACATCAAGCAAGGGTTACTCCAAGCGGAGTCTCCCTTTTTTTCCAAAAATTGGGCCACACAGACACCCACCCCATCAGTGGCAGCACTTGGGCCCTAGTTGCAAACAGGATGTTTTGATTTGCATCAAGCACATTCAAAAATACGCCATTCTTATCCGTCCCCAGGATGACACCGGGGTAGGTAGCAAAGTCTTTGCTGATCCCAGCTCTGTTCATCTTGGCTTCTTTTAAAAACACATCAAGCAAGGGTTACTCCAAGCGGAGTCTCCCTTTTTTTCCAAAAATTGGGCCACACAGACACCCACCCCATCAGTGGCAGCACTTGGGCCCTAGTTGCAAACAGGATGTTTTGATTTGCATCAAGCACATTCAAAAATACGCCATTCTTATCCGTCCCCAGGATGACACCGGGGTAGGTAGCAAAGTATTTCCTGATCCCAGCTCTGTTCATCTTGGCTTCTTTTAAAAACACATCAAGCAAGGGTTACTCCAAGCGGAGTCTCCCTTTTTTTCCAAAAATTGGGCCACACAGACACCCACCCCATCAGTGGCAGCACTTGGGCCCTAGTTGCAAACAGGATGTTTTGATTTGCATCAAGCACATTCAAAAATATGCCATTCTTATCCGTCCCCAGGATGACACCGGGGTAGGTAGCAAAGTATTTCCTGATCCCAGCTCTGTTCATCTTGGCTTCTTTTAAAAACACATCAAGCAAGGGTTACTCCAAGCGGAGTCTCCCTTTTTTCCAAAAATTGGGCCACACAGACACCCACCCCATCAGTGGCAGCACTTGGGCCCTAGTTGCAAACAGGATGTTTTGATTTGCATCAAGCACATTCAAAAATACGCCATTCTTATCCGTCCCCAGGATGACACCGGGGTAGGTAGCAAAGTATTTCCTGATCCCAGCTCTGTTCATCTTGGCTTCTTTTAAAAACACATCAAGCAAGGGTTACTCCAAGCGGAGTCTCCCTTTTTTCCAAAAATTGGGCCACACAGACACCCACCCCATCAGTGGCAGCACTTGGGCCCTAGTTGCAAACAGGATGTTTTGATTTGCATCAAGCACATTCAAAAATACGCCATTCTTATCCGTCCCCAGGATGACACCGGGGTAGGTAGCAAAGTCTTTGCTGATCCCAGCTCTGTTCATCTTGGCTTCTTTTAAAAACACATCAAGCAAGGGTTACTCCAAGCGGAGTCTCCCTTTTTTTCCAAAAATTGGGCCACACAGACACCCACCCCATCAGTGGCAGCACTTGGGCCCTAGTTGCAAACAGGATGTTTTGATTTGCATCAAGCACATTCAAAAATACGCCATTCTTATCCGTCCCCAGGATGACACCGGGGTAGGTAGCAAAGTCTTTCCTGATCCCAGCTCTGTTCATCTTGGCTTCTTTTAAAAACACATCAAGCAAGGGTTACTCCAAGCGGAGTCTCCCTTTTTTTCCAAAAATTGGGCCACACAGACACCCACCCCATCAGTGGCAGCACTTGTGCCCTAGTTGCAAACAGGATGTTTTGATTTGCATCAAGCACATTCAAAAATACGCCATTCTTATCCGTCCCCAGGATGACACCGGGGTAGGTAGCAAAGTCTTTGCTGATCCCAGCTCTGTTCATCTTGGCTTCTTTTAAAAACACATCAAGCAAGGGTTACTCCAAGCGGAGTCTCCCTTTTTTTTCCAAAAATTGGGCCACACAGACACCCACCCCATCAGTGGCAGCACTTGGGCCCTAGTTGCAAACAGGATGTTTTGATTTGCATCAAGCACATTCAAAAATACGCCATTCTTATCCGTCCCCAGGATGACACCGGGGTAGGTAGCAAAGTCTTTCCTGATCCCAGCTCTGTTCATCTTGGCTTCTTTTAAAAACACATCAAGCAAGGGTTACTCCAAGCGGAGTCTCCCTTTTTTTCCAAAAATTGGGCCACACAGACACCCACCCCATCAGTGGCAGCACTTGGGCCCTAGTTGTACACTTCACAGCTACATTTGCATCAATCACATTCAAAAATACCCCATAATTAACCGTCCCCAGGATGACACCGGGGTAGGTAGCAAAGTCTTTGCTGACCCATGACTTGTTCATCTTGGCTTCTTTTAAAAACAATGTAAGCAAGGGTTACTCCAAGCGGAGTCTCCCTTTTTTCCAAAAATTGGGCCACACAGACACCCACCCCATCAGTGGCAGCACTTGGGCCCTAGTTGCAAACAGGATGTTTTGATTTGCATCAAGCACATTCCAAATCCACAAGCATTTACTCTCCCCAGGATGACACAGGGGTAGTAAATTCCTTCTGGATCCATGACTTGTTCATTTTGATGAACGTCAGTCTGTCCACATTGTCACTGGACAGACGCGTGCGCTTATCTGTCAGCACACACCCAGCAGCACTGAATACACGTTCAGAGACAACGCTGGCAGCTGGACACGACAAAATCTCCAAGGCGTAACTGGAGAGCTCTGGCCATTTTTCTATGTTTGAAGCCCAAAAGGAGCAAGGCTCCAGTTGCACAGTCATGGCATCGATGTTCATTTGGAGATACTCCTGTATCATCCTCTCCAGCCGTTGAGTATGTGTCAGACTTGTTGTCTCTGGTGGCCTTGCAAAAGAGGGTCTAAAAAAATTATGAAAAGATTCCATAAAATTGCTGTTACCGGCACCAGATACGGTCCTACTGGTACGGGTAGACTGGTGAAGATGACGAGACCGTCCCATGTTTGTCAAGTTACAACTGGGAGATTCCCTCCCTGCACCTGCACGGTTGTTTGGTGGAAAAGCCGAGCTAAGATCGAGTAACAGCTTCTGCTGATACTCCTGCATACGTGCGTTCCTTTCTATGGCTGGAATTATGTCACAAAATTTGGACTTGTACCGGGGATCTAATAGTGTGGCAATCCAGTAGTCATCATCACTTCTAATTTTGACAATACGACTGTCATGTTGGAGGTAGTGCAACAAAAAGGCACTCATGTGTCTTGCGCAGCCATGCGGACCAAGTCCACGCTGTGTTTGTGGCATAGAGGTGCTACCCGTTCTTTCTTCCTCTGACATCTCCCCCCAACCTCTTTCAACTGAAATTTGACCAAGGTCTCCCTCATCCGCTGAGTCTTCCATGTCCATGGACAGTTCGTCCTCCATTTCTTCATGTTCTCCTGCACCTTGCTCAACATTTCGCCTGCTACTATGCGCCCTTGTCGATCCCTGTTCCCCATGGTCCCATGCCTGCTGCGTTGGTGATGATGAACGTCTGGACCTTGGTGATGTTGTTGTCCCTTGCACATATGAATCCTCCTGTAGTTCCTCCCCTTCATGTTGTCCCACCCCCTGACTCCGAATAGTGTTTAGCGTGTGCTCCAGCATGTAAATGACTGGAATCGTCATGCTGATAATGGCATTGTCAGAGCTAAACATATTCGTCGCCATGTCGAAACTGTGCAGAAGGGTGCATAGGTCCTTGATCTGAGACCACTCCATCAGGGTGATCTGCCCCACCTCTGCATCTCGTTGGCCCAGGCTATACGTCATGACGTATTGCACCAGGGCTCTGCGGTGCTGCCACAGTCGCTGTAACATGTGGAGAGTTGAATTCCAGCGTGTCGCCACATCGCATTTCAGGCGATGAACCGGCAGGCCGAAAGACTTCTGTAGCGATGCAAGTCGCTCAGCTGCGGCGCTTGAACGCCGGAAGTGAGCAGACAGTTTTCGTGCCCTGTTCAGAAGGCCATCTAGGCCGGGATAGTGTGTTAAAAATTGCTGCACGACAAGGTTCAACACGTGAGCCATACAAGGTACGTGTGTCACCTTGCCCAGGCGAAGGGCCGCACCCAGGTTTGCAGCATTGTCGCACACGGCCTTACCAGGCTGCAGGTTGAGTGGAGACAACCATTTATTAAACTCGGACCGCAGAGCTGACCACAACTCCTCAGCTGTGTGACTCTTATTACCAAGACATGTCAAGCTAAAGACCGCCTGATGCCGTTGCGCTCGGCTGCCAGCATAGTAATGAGGCGTGCGTGATTCCTTCTGCGCAGTGAGAACGCTGGTGGCCTGACCAGGCAGGCTTGGGGCGGAGGTGGAGGACCCAGATGAGGTGGAGGATGCAGAAGCTGTGGCGGAACTTGGACAGACAGAGGATTGACACACAAGTCGTGGGGACGGCAAGACTTGTGCAGCAGACCCTTCACCATCTATCACCATAGTTACCCAGTGCCCAGTCAGCGACATGTAACGTCCCTGTCCATGCTTACTGGTCCAAGTATCGGTGGTGAAATGCACCCGTTCACACACAGAGTTTCTCAAGGAAGCGGTGATGTTGTGTGCGACATGCTGGTGTAGCGCGGGCACACCTTTCTTAGAGAAGTAGTGGCGACTAGGCATCTGGTACTGGGGCACAGCGACAGACATAAGGTCTCTAAAATCCTGTGTGTCCACTAGGCGGAAAGGCAGCATTTCGGTAGCCAACAGCTTACAGAGGGATAGAGTCAACCTCTTAGCTTTGTCATGGGTCGGAGGAAGTGGCCTTTTATTTGACCACATCTGAGGGACAGAGATCTGGCTGCTGTGTGTAGACGGTGTTGAGTAGGGTGTCCCTGGAAAAATGCAGGTTTGTGAGGAAAGCGCAGGCGGAGACATGATGTTGCCTTCATCCAACGTTGGTGCTATCGATGTCTGAGAGAGCTGTACACACTCACTTGTTTCCCCTTCCAAACCAACTAACGACCTTACAAGCAAACTGCCTGTTGCGGTTACAGTGGTGGAAGTTTTGCGTGGAAAAACAGGTGTGACAGCTGTCCCCACAGTCCTAGAAGATGAAGAGCGCGCGGATGCACTGGAAGGGGCGGGCGGTGGATGGTTCGCTCCGCTAGCCGGCATTGCAGCACGGTGAGCTTCCCACCGGGACTTATGATATTTATTCATGTGACGATTCATGGAAGAAGTTGTCAAACTGCTGAGGTTTTGACCTCTACTAACAGAATCATGACAAATGTTACATATCACATGAGTTGGGCGATCTTTTTCGATGTGAAAAAAGGCCCAGGCTAGGCAAGGCTTAGAGGCCATGCGACCTGTTGATCCACCCCGAATAATGCTCATAGGCAGAGTGGTGGCTGAGGATGCAGTTGTAGACGTGCTACCAGTGCTCCGACTCTGTCCAGGAAGGCGCAAGGTAACTTCGTCGTCGGTTGCATCCTCCTCCACCGCCTCTGTTGACCTCCTCGAGTGCCTGACTGGGGGTTGACAGTAGGTGGGATCTAGAACGTCATCATCAATTGTTGTGTTCGCACTCCCCTCCCCCTCAGACCGAGCCTCTTCTTGCCCTGACCGAATATTTAAGTTGTCATCCCAATCGGGTATCTGCGTCTCATCTTCATCAGTATGTTCCTCATTGTCTATAACCACAGGTGTTACAGTTTGTGACAAAGGGTCAACATTATGCTCAGAAACTTGGTCCTCACGGCCTGAATCTGAGTCACAAAGGTTCTGGGCATCACTGCAGACCATTTCCTGTTCTGTACTCACTGTAGCTTGGGAGCAGACCTCTGATTCCCAGGCTATAGTGTGACTGAACAGCTCTGCAGACTCAGCCATCTCAGTTCCACCATACTGTGCAGGGCTGATGGAGACTTCAGAGCTGGGAGAAATCAAGTGTGATTGGGATGACAACTCAGAGGAATGGTGTTTTTTGGATGCGGTACTTGAAGTGGCTGAGAGGGCACTTGTTGGACCACTTGAGATCCATTCAAGCATTTTCCTTTTTTGCCCATCATCTACCTTTGTTCCTCTTGTTCGTGTCCGTAAAAAAGGGAGCACATCGGATTGTCCACAATAAGTAGTAGACATCTTACTTTTGCTAGTAGATGGTCTATCTTCAGCAGATGATAATGGAGCTTTGGCACCTTCCCCACTGACAAAACCTTTTTTGCCTTTTCCACCACGCCTCTTCCCCTTTCCACCAGCATCTGTCATTTTGCCACTCATGTTGATTGCGACAAGATTGTGGACTGAAAATGTGGTAGTAAAAATTGAGAGGTGGTGAAGATTGCAGTGGTGGTCTAGCTTTATTAACAGCAGAATAATAAAGAATAAATATCCCTGACAATGTAACTTAGTTATAATTCGTTGGAGTGTGCAACGCAGGCAGACGTGCTGCAAATGTCTTGGCACTAGTGGGACTATAGCAAAGTCCAATAGCCACGTATAGGATGCCACTAGGTTCACTGAGTGTGTGCTAGTATAATGGCTTAGTTATAATTAGTTGGAGTGTGCAACGCAGGCAGATGCGCTCTGCAAATGTCTTGGCACTAGTAGGACTATAGCAAAGTCCAATAGCCACGTATAGGATGCCACTAGGTACACTGAGTGTGTGCTAGTATAATGGCTTAGTTATAATTAGTTGGAGTGTGCAACGCAGGCAGACGTGCTGCAAATGTCTTGGCACTAGTGGGACTATAGCAAAGTCCAATAGCCACGTATAGGATGCCACTAGGTACACTGAGTGTGTGCTAGTATAATGGCTTAGTTATAATTAGTTGGAGTGTGCAACGCAGGCAGACGTGCTGCAAATGTCTTGGCACTAGTGGGACTATAGCAAAGTCCAATAGCCACGTATAGGATGCCACTAGGTACACTGAGTGTGTGCTAGTATAATGGCTTAGTTATAATTAGTTGGAGTGTGCAACGCAGGCAGACGTGCTGCAAATGTCTTGGCACTAGTGGGACTATAGCAAAGTCCAATAGCCACGTATAGGATGCCACTAGGTACACTGAGTGTGTGCTAGTATAATGGCTTAGTTATAATTAGTTGGAGTGTGCAACGCAGGCAGACGTGCTGCAAATGTCTTGGCACTAGTGGGACTATAGCAAAGTCCAATAGCCACGTATAGGATGCCACTAGGTACACTGAGTGTGTGCTAGTATAATGGCTTAGTTATAATTAGTTGGAGTGTGCAACGCAGGCAGACGTGCTGCAAATGTCTTGGCACTAGTGGGACTATAGCAAAGTCCAATAGCCACGTATAGGATGCCACTAGGTACACTGAGTGTGTGCTAGTATAATGGCTTAGTTATAATTAGTTGGAGTGTGCAACGCAGGCAGACGTGCTGCAAATGTCTTGGCACTAGTGGGACTATAGCAAAGTCCAATAGCCACGTATAGGATGCCACTAGGTACACTGAGTGTGTGCTAGTATAATGGCTTAGTTATAATTAGTTGTAGTGTGCAACGAAGGCAGACGTGCTGCAAATGTCTTGGCACAAGTGGGACTATAGCAAAGTCCAATAGCCACGTATAGGATGCCACTAGGTACACTGAGTGTGTGCTAGTATAATGGCTTAGTTATAATTAGTTGGAGTGTGCAACGCAGGCAGACGTGCTGCAAATGTCTTGGCACTAGTGGGACTATAGCAAAGTCCAATAGCCACGTATAGGATGCCACTAGGTACACTGAGTGTGTGCTAGTATAATGGCTTAGTTATAATTAGTTGGAGTGTGCAACGCAGGCAGACGTGCTGCAAATGTCTTGGCACTAGTGGGACTATAGCAAAGTCCAATAGCCACGTATAGGATGCCACTAGGTACACTGAGTGTGTGCTAGTATAATGGCTTAGTTATAATTAGTTGGAGTGTGCAACGCAGGCAGACGTGCTGCAAATGTCTTGGCACTAGTGGGACTATAGCAAAGTCCAATAGCCACGTATAGGATGCCACTAGGTACACTGAGTGTGTGCTAGTATAATGGCTTAGTTATAATTAGTTGGAGTGTGCAACGCAGGCAGACGTGCTGCAAATGTCTTGGCACTAGTGGGACTATAGCAAAGTCCAATAGCCACGTATAGGATGCCACTAGGTACACTGAGTGTGTGCTAGTATAATGGCTTAGTTATAATTAGTTGGAGTGTGCAACACAGGCAGACGTGCTGCAAATGTCTTGGCACTAGTGGGACTATAGCAAAGTCCAATAGCCACGTATAGGATGCCACTAGGTACACTGAGTGTGTGCTAGTATAATGGCTTAGTTATAATTAGTTGGAGTGTGCAACGCAGGCAGACGTGCTGCAAATGTCTTGGCACTAGTGGGACTATAGCAAAGTCCAATAGCCACGTATAGGATGCCACTAGGTACACTGAGTGTGTGCTAGTATAATGGCTTAGTTATAATTAGTTGGAGTGTGCAACGCAGGCAGACGTGCTGCAAATGTCTTGGCACTAGTGGGACTATAGCAAAGTCCAATAGCCACGTATAGGATGCCACTAGGTACACTGAGTGTGTGCTAGTATAATGGCTTAGTTATAATTAGTTGGAGTGTGCAACGCAGGCAGACGTGCTGCAAATGTCTTGGCACTAGTGGGACTATAGCAAAGTCCAATAGCCACATATAGGATGCCACTAGGTACACTGAGTGTGTGCTAGTATAATGGCTTAGTTATAATTAGTTGGAGTGTGCAACGCAGGCAGACGTGCTGCAAATGTCTTGGCACTAGTGGGACTATAGCAAAGTCCAATATCCACGTATAGGATGCCACTAGGTTCACTGAGTGTGTGCTAGTATAATGGCTTAGTTATAATTAGTTGGAGTGTGCAACGCAGGCAGATGCGCTCTGCAAATGTCTTGGCACTAGTAGGACTATAGCAAAGTCCAATAGCCACGTATAGGATGCCACTAAAAAACACTTAGTGTGTGCAAGTATAATGGCTTAGTTATAATTAGTTGGAGTGTGCAACGCAGGCAGAGGCGCTCTGCAAATGTCTTGGCACTAGTGGGACTATAGCAAAGTCCAATAGCCACGTATAGGATGCCACTAGGTACACTGAGTGTGTGCTAGTATAATGGCTTAGTTATAATTAGTTGGAGTGTGCAACGCAGGCAGACGTGCTGCAAATGTCTTGGCACTAGTGGGACTATAGCAAAGTCCAATAGCCACGTATAGGATGCCACTAGGTACACTGAGTGTGTGCTAGTATAATGGCTTAGTTATAATTAGTTGGAGTGTGCAACGCAGGCAGACGTGCTGCAAATGTCTTGGCACTAGTGGGACTATAGCAAAGTCCAATAGCCACGTATAGGATGCCACTAGGTACACTGAGTGTGTGCTAGTATAATGGCTTAGTTATAATTAGTTGGAGTGTGCAACGCAGGCAGACGTGCTGCAAATGTCTTGGCACTAGTGGGACTATAGCAAAGTCCAATAGCCACGTATAGGATGCCACTAGGTACACTGAGTGTGTGCTAGTATAATGGCTTAGTTATAATTAGTTGGAGTGTGCAACGCAGGCAGACGTGCTGCAAATGTCTTGGCACTAGTGGGACTATAGCAAAGTCCAATAGCCACGTATAGGATGCCACTAGGTACACTGAGTGTGTGCTAGTATAATGGCTTAGTTATAATTAGTTGGAGTGTGCAACGCAGGCAGACGTGCTGCAAATGTCTTGGCACTAGTGGGACTATAGCAAAGTCCAATAGCCACGTATAGGATGCCACTAGGTACACTGAGTGTGTGCTAGTATAATGGCTTAGTTATAATTAGTTGGAGTGTGCAACGCAGGCAGACGTGCTGCAAATGTCTTGGCACTAGTGGGACTATAGCAAAGTCCAATAGCCACGTATAGGATGCCACTAGGTACACTGAGTGTGTGCTAGTATAATGGCTTAGTTATAATTAGTTGGAGTGTGCAACGCAGGCAGACGTGCTGCAAATGTCTTGGCACTAGTGGGACTATAGCAAAGTCCAATATCCACGTATAGGATGCCACTAGGTTCACTGAGTGTGTGCTAGTATAATGGCTTAGTTATAATTAGTTGGAGTGTGCAACGCAGGCAGATGCGCTCTGCAAATGTCTTGGCACTAGTAGGACTATAGCAAAGTCCAATAGCCACGTATAGGATGCCACTAAAAAACACTTAGTGTGTGCAAGTATAATGGCTTAGTTATAATTAGTTGGAGTGTGCAACGCAGGCAGATGCGCTCTGCAAATGTCTTGGCACTAGTGGGACTATAGCAAAGTCCAATAGCCACGTATAGGATGCCACTAGGTACACTGAGTGTTTGCTAGTAAAATTGCTTAGTTTAAAAAAGTTGTAGTGTGCAATGCAGGCAGACGTGCTCTGCAAATGTCTTTGCACTAGTGGGACTATAGCAAAGTCCAATAGCCACGTATAGGATGCCACTAGGTACACTGAGTGTTTGCTAGTAAAATTGCTTAGTTTAAAAAACTTGGAGTGTGCAATGCAGGCAGATGTGCTCTGCTAATGTCTTTGCACTAGTGGGACTATAGCAAAGTCCAATAGCCACATATAGGATGCCACTAGGTACACTGAGTGTGTGCTAGTATAATGGCTTAGTTATAATTCGTTGGAGTGTGCAACGCAGGCAGATGTGCTCTGCAAATGTCTTGGCACTAGTGGGACTATAGCAAAGTCCAATAGCCACGTATAGGATGCCACTAGGTACACTGAGTGTTTGCTAGTAAAATTGCTTAGTTTAAAAAAGTTGTAGTGTGCAATGCAGGCAGACGTGCTCTGCAAATGTCTTTGCACTAGTGGGACTATAGCAAAGTCCAATAGCCACGTATAGGATGCCACTAGGTACACTGAGTGTGTGCTAGTATAATGGCTTAGTTATAATTAGTTGGAGTGTGCAACGCAGGCAGACGTGCTGCAAATGTCTTGGCACTAGTGGGACTATAGCAAAGTCCAATAGCCACGTATAGGATGCCACTAGGTACACTGAGTGTGTGCTAGTATAATGGCTTAGTTATAATTAGTTGGAGTGTGCAACGCAGGCAGACGTGCTGCAAATGTCTTGGCACTAGTGGGACTATAGCAAAGTCCAATAGCCACGTATAGGATGCCACTAGGTACACTGAGTGTGTGCTAGTATAATGGCTTAGTTATAATTAGTTGGAGTGTGCAACGCAGGCAGACGTGCTGCAAATGTCTTGGCACTAGTGGGACTATAGCAAAGTCCAATAGCCACGTATAGGATGCCACTAGGTACACTGAGTGTGTGCTAGTATAATGGCTTAGTTATAATTAGTTGGAGTGTGCAACGCAGGCAGACGTGCTGCAAATGTCTTGGCACTAGTGGGACTATAGCAAAGTCCAATAGCCACGTATAGGATGCCACTAGGTACACTGAGTGTGTGCTAGTATAATGGCTTAGTTATAATTAGTTGGAGTGTGCAACGCAGGCAGACGTGCTGCAAATGTCTTGGCACTAGTGGGACTATAGCAAAGTCCAATAGCCACGTATAGGATGCCACTAGGTACACTGAGTGTGTGCTAGTATAATGGCTTAGTTATAATTAGTTGGAGTGTGCAACGCAGGCAGACGTGCTGCAAATGTCTTGGCACTAGTGGGACTATAGCAAAGTCCAATAGCCACGTATAGGATGCCACTAGGTACACTGAGTGTGTGCTAGTATAATGGCTTAGTTATAATTAGTTGGAGTGTGCAACGCAGGCAGACGTGCTGCAAATGTCTTGGCACTAGTGGGACTATAGCAAAGTCCAATAGCCACGTATAGGATGCCACAAGGTACACTGAGTGTGTGCTAGTATAATGGGTTAGTTATAATTAGTTGGAGTGTGCAACGCAGGCAGACGTGCTGCAAATGTCTTGGCACTAGTGGGACTATAGCAAAGTCCAATAGCCACGTATAGGATGCCACTAGGTACACTGAGTGTGTGCTAGTATAATGGCTTAGTTATAATTAGTTGGAGTGTGCAACGCAGGCAGACGTGCTGCAAATGTCTTGGCACTAGTGGGACTATAGCAAAGTCCAATAGCCACGTATAGGATGCCACTAGGTACACTGAGTGTGTGCTAGTATAATGGCTTAGTTATAATTAGTTGGAGTGTGCAACGCAGGCAGACGTGCTGCAAATGTCTTGGCACTAGTGGGACTATAGCAAAGTCCAATAGCCACGTATAGGATGCCACTAGGTACACTGAGTGTGTGCTAGTATAATGGCTTAGTTATAATTAGTTGGAGTGTGCAACGCAGGCAGACGTGCTGCAAATGTCTTGGCACTAGTGGGACTATAGCAAAGTCCAATAGCCACGTATAGGATGCCACTAGGTACACTGAGTGTGTGCTAGTATAATGGCTTAGTTATAATTAGTTGGAGTGTGCAACGCAGGCAGACGTGCTGCAAATGTCTTGGCACTAGTGGGACTATAGCAAAGTCCAATAGCCACGTATAGGATGCCACTAGGTACACTGAGTGTGTGCTAGTATAATGGCTTAGTTATAATTAGTTGGAGTGTGCAACGCAGGCAGACGTGCTGCAAATGTCTTGGCACTAGTGGGACTATAGCAAAGTCCAATAGCCACGTATAGGATGCCACTAGGTACACTGAGTGTGTGCTAGTATAATGGCTTAGTTATAATTAGTTGGAGTGTGCAACGCAGGCAGACGTGCTGCAAATGTCTTGGCACTAGTGGGACTATAGCAAAGTCCAATATCCACGTATAGGATGCCACTAGGTTCACTGAGTGTGTGCTAGTATAATGGCTTAGTTATAATTAGTTGGAGTGTGCAACGCAGGCAGATGCGCTCTGCAAATGTCTTGGCACTAGTAGGACTATAGCAAAGTCCAATAGCCACGTATAGGATGCCACTAAAAAACACTTAGTGTGTGCAAGTATAATGGCTTAGTTATAATTAGTTGGAGTGTGCAACGCAGGCAGATGCGCTCTGCAAATGTCTTGGCACTAGTGGGACTATAGCAAAGTCCAATAGCCACGTATAGGATGCCACTAGGTACACTGAGTGTTTGCTAGTAAAATTGCTTAGTTTAAAAAAGTTGTAGTGTGCAATGCAGGCAGACGTGCTCTGCAAATGTCTTTGCACTAGTGGGACTATAGCAAAGTCCAATAGCCACGTATAGGATGCCACTAGGTACACTGAGTGTTTGCTAGTAAAATTGCTTAGTTTAAAAAACTTGGAGTGTGCAATGCAGGCAGATGTGCTCTGCTAATGTCTTTGCACTAGTGGGACTATAGCAAAGTCCAATAGCCACGTATAGGATGCCACTAGGTACACTGAGTGTGTGCTAGTATAATGGCTTAGTTATAATTCGTTGGAGTGTGCAACGCAGGCAGATGCGCTCTGCAAATGTCTTGGCACTAGTGGGACTATAGCAAAGTCCAATAGCCACGTATAGGATGCCACTAGGTACACTGAGTGTTTGCTAGTAAAATTGCTTAGTTTAAAAAAGTTGTAGTGTGCAATGCAGGCAGACGTGCTCTGCAAATGTCTTTGCACTAGTGGGACTATAGCAAAGTCCAATAGCCACGTATAGGATGCCACTAGGTACACTGAATGTTTGCTAGTATAATGGCTTACTTAGAATGAGTTGGAGTGTGCAGAGGACAAGAGGGTACAGTGGCAGGATTGTGGTGCTCTGGGTAGAGGAATGGAAGCCTGCCTTTCTATTCCCTCCTAATGGTGAAATGCAGGGAGGAAATCCCTGACCTGGGCTACACAGACGCTGTTGCTGTTTGCAGGACCTGTCACTTATGGCTCTCTGACCCTGCCGCTTTGAGCCCTTAAAAGGACTGCTAGAATGTGCTCTCCCTAAGCTGTCTAACGCTGTGTATGCAGCGCATACAGCTGTATCGGCTATAGGACTCAGGAGGACGGAGCTGCGACACTGATGTCTGACACCAAAGACGCAGAAGGCAGATAATGGCGTTCGTGAAGAAAATGTCCGGTTTTATAATGCAGGGACATGTGACATGCAGATCCTATCACACATGCCGTTGCTTCTCTGGCTCAAAGTCCACTTAGGTGTGTGTGTGTCTGGGATTGGCTGACATACTGGCCCGCCCCACAAGACGCGCGCGCTTAGGGAAGGAAGACAAGAAAAAAAAAAAAAAAATGGCGATCGCCATTATAGAAACAGCAGTGATCTGAAGGCGCTGTTCACGCACACTATACACTGAAATGTGATAATAGTTTGATTCACAGAGTGACTTACACTATTACAGCAGAAACCAAGCTAGGATTTAGCTGTTTTTTGGCTGCTAGAACCGTTCTCGAACGTTTCTAGAACTATCGAGCTTTTGCAAAAAGCTCGAGTTCTAGTTCGATCTAGAACATGCCCCAAAATCACTCGAGCCGCGAACTGGAGAACCACGAACCACGAACCGCGCTCAACTCTAGTTACAATATATTACTTTTGGTGCTTTTCTTTGTATTGTGAATAAGGATCTCTGTACTAGTACCCCATCATGGGTTCAGACATGAGGTGTTTTGTGATAGTTTATTTGACTTTTTAATTGTTTTTAATGAATTCATTTCTTACTTTTCTATTTTTGTGTTTGCATAAACTTTTTGTACCAATAAAATTTATTTTTTATTCTGTCCACTGGTTGATCTCGTTTGTACAGCAATTCTTTCTCCTCAATTTTGACATATTTCTCTGTTGCTGGTGGAGAGCCCAGTAGGGAAAAGATGCCCCGTATTTCTTGAAATCTACTAGGAATAGGTATTACAACTTCCTAAAAGAAAGGTCCCAAAGTTGACAAAATAACGGGTTCAGGTGTTGTGTGGTGCCTTTCAGCCACCATCTCAATTCATACCAGCACAGTTGCGTCCTTGTGTTGGCTTCATAGCGTACATAAACTCCATAGTACCCTACTGCTAAAAAAAGTGTAAGTTTAAAAAATTTTTTTAAAAAATTGCTGTTACAGCCTGTAGTTTTGCCTGAAGCCAAATACCATAATATATAGCATCCTGGTGGCGGCTTCATATCTTACAGAACCTACATAGTGGTCTGCTCTAACTAAAACACAGTGTCAGTGTTACCAAATTTTAATTAATACTTGGTGTCAGTGGCTCTACTTGTGCCTGAAGGCCACTACCTTACTAGCAGCAACCTAGCATACTGGTGGCATCTTCCTATCTTACAGAACCTACATAGTGCCCTGCTCTTAATAAAACACAGTCTGAGTGCCAAAAAACTATACTAAAATAAAAGTGGTGTCAAACCCTGTTTTCTTTTAGGACTGAAAGACATTCACAACATCTTTGTCGACTCCTCCAAGTGGTACTTTGTCCAATAAAGGTACCTTGCGGTTTTTAGACTTACAGAAACAGCTATCGTGGGAAACAATTAACACAAGTTTAACAACCCGGCATCAGTGTCGTTCCACTGCCTGTACAAAAGGTCACGTTACAGTATTCACCTTCAAATAATCAAATAAAAAAAATGGGAAAAAGAAGCGGTAAGGGCCGTGGACGAAATGGTGGTCGCCGAAGTAGTGTGACCAATCCAAAAAAAACAGGTTCCTGCTCTATCTATCTCTGCCTTCCTATCCCAATTTTCTTGTCTATATGGAAAACCACTCTTTTGCCCTGAACAGTGCGAACAGGTAATGAGTTGGCTAGCAGAAAATGCCTCCAGTTACTTGTCGAGTAGCAAATCCCAAGGGTCCACACAGACAGACTTGAGTAGCCCACAGGCTGGCCCATCGAATCCTCAGCCTGGTCCTCCTTCTTCACAACATCAGTATTCTAAGCATATGACACCAAAGCAGGTTACTCTGAGGAACTGTTTACGGGACCCATTGACATTTCTTGCCTCTCACCGCGCAACACCACCTTTGCAGGTGAGGCCATGGTGTGCAGTGATGCACAGATCTTTGAGGCCAGAAGAAAGCCATGTTATTGGCCGTGACATGCTGGGCAATCAGGTGGAAGTGTTGGAGGATGATGACACAGTTGCCCTCAGGTCAGCCTGAAACCTCAATTACTGAAGATGTTGACCTTCAGGAATTTTAAGACGACCTGGTCGATGATGAGGTGACTGATCCAACATGGACGGGTGGCATGGATTGCGAGAGCAGCAGTGCAGAGGAGCATGTGCCTATAGTCCGCAAAAAGGCTGTAAGTGATAGGGTTTCGATCACTGCCAGAGGTCAATCAACTGTGCACATAACACCACCACCTGTGGCATCTCAGAGTCCAAGGGTCCGTGCACCACCATAAGAAACCATTAGTTAGCCAAGCACACCACTAGGTGGTTGACAGCTCTAGGTGAAAAACACAATTTCCAGACTCAAAACTCTGCCACTTCCCCTGGGCTGCCTGCTTCCCAAACTGGTGTGCAAGAAGGTGGCTCTGATGCCTCCTTCTCCCAACCTGATGTGGGCCAAACTCAATCATCAACGACCACATCCGCTTCAGTGTCTTAGCGTTCCGTTCAGTTTTCCATACCACAGACCTTCGAAAAGAAGTGAAAATACCCCGTTACGCACCCAAGGGCAGAAACCATACCTGCACATATTGCACGATTGATAGCCAATTGACATGTTGCCGTATCGGCTTTTGGGGACAGAGGCTTTCCGCGACCATTTGGCGGTGTTAGAAAATCGGTACTCTGAGCCTTGCCACCACTATTTTTCATGTTGTGCCGTCCCCGCGCTCCACAATCACATTGTCCGTAAACATCAACGAGCTCTCACCAACGCCATAACAGGGAAGGTCCACTTAACCACAGACAAGTGGACAAGCTGAAGGGGACAGGGACGCTACATCTCACTGATGGCACACTGGGTGAACCTAGTGGCGGCTGGTACAGAGTCTGAGCCGGCAACATCCCATATAATTCCCAAACCCAGTATAGCGGGCCCCACTTCAATCACAGTTTCAGTAGCCTCCTACACAGCGACAACTCCTTCCTCCTCCTACTCTTCTTCCGGCTCCTGTGCATCCTCCTCAACATCTGCCAGTGTCCAACTGTCCACATCATCCCCAGCTGGGATCTCTGCAGTACTGCCTCGGCTAAGCGTCAACATGCTCTAATGAAGCTCCTCTGTATCGGTGACAAATCGCACACGGCACCTGAGCTTTTGAAAGGAATGACTGAGCAGACAGAGTGGCTTGCACCGTTGGACCTCCGTCCAGGGTTGGTAATGTGCGATATTGGTCGTAATCTGGTGGCGGCTTTAAAGCTTGGAAAGCTTGTACACATTCCTTGCATGGCCCACGTTGTAAATTTAGTAGTTCAGCACTTTCTCAAAAAAATACCCTGGTATACCAGATCTACTTACCAAGGTACGACGTATTGGCGCCCATTTCCGCAAGTCATCTCCCTATTTTGCTGGCCTGGCAGTGCTGCAGCAGCGCTTACACTTGCCTTGTCTCAGAGAAATATGCGACCGCCATACAAGATGGAATTCAACCTATCATATGTTGGCCAGGGTCCATGAGTAGCAGAAGGCAGTATCCCAATTCCAGCTGGAACATGCCCGTCAGACGCAGCTGCCAGACATAAGTACTGCAGAGTGGGTGTGGATTGCAGAAACTTGTCAGGTCCTACTGAATTTTGAATACTGTGCCAACATTGTGAGCAGTGATGATGCTCTGATCAGCATCACCATTTCACTGATTTGTTTATTGAAACGCTCTCTGGATGGTCTGACTGACCAAAGTGTTAATGCATCCGAATTGTCTGTGGATCCAGACTTCACAATGTTTGCTAGTAATCCACACAACCTCAGCCAACAGGCTCAGGCCACCTTTTGGTCAGCATCATGAGGATGAGGAGGATGATGAAGAGCAGGAATGCTTTGAAGTTGGTAACCAAGGGATTGATAACCCAAGCTTTAGGGCTGTCCAGCATGGATGGCCTGAGGAGGAGCAGGAGGAGGAGAGAGAGACTGAAGATTAGAGGAGGTTTAGGGAGACAGAATGTATTCTTAGCAGTGACACACAAATGTTTCCAGTTCGGAGTCTGGGACAAATGGCACAGTTCATGTCACGCTAACTTTCCCATGACTGTCGGCTAGTCCACATTTTGGCAGACAACAAATACTGGTTATGTACCTTCCTTGGCCCACACTACAAAGACAAATGTGGCACCCTGGACAAGCCAGGTCGTCACAGAACTACACCAACACACCCTACACCCCGGTTAGGCACACCGAAGTCAAACACAAAAAATCCTTGTTGCCTTCCTCCAGGGGCTGATGTCCACACTAGGGGGTGGGCCAGGCGGTTGGTCCCGTCCACCGAGGAGTTCACAGTCCTGGAGGCGGAAAAAGGAGTCAGAGAGTTTAGATCAGTTTGGAGTTGGAGGAAGTGAAGTGGTAGAGGAGCAGTCTGACGGCGTCCGGGTGTGTGGCCCGGATGGTACAGCAAGGTTGGCCGACGGTGGTGACTGTCTGCAGGAGAGGCTAATTGGAGCGAACCGTAAGGACCGTGGATGGGCGGTGGCCCGACGGTACTGGATCGGAGAGCAAAGAGAAGCCAGCACCACTCGGCAGGGCTTACGGACCCCGACCGGCTAGGAGTCGCCGTAAAACTGGTCAAATCCGTTAGCAAAGGGAACCTCCGGGGTTTCCCAGCAGTCAAGACCCGATTGAAGGCAACAGCTCAAACCGTAAAGGGAAACACAGTCACCGCCAAGGCTACAGTTCCCAGGGCCAGAGCCTGCGGGCAAAAGGGGCTCCTTCAGCATCCATCCAAGCTGGGGAGCGGGTTACCGGTGGGAAGCCATTGGAACCGTAACACAACACAGGTGCAGGGAAGGGCAGTCACCATCAACCTACCGGGAGGAGAACAACCGCAGCCGCCTGTGGGACCCGTCCATCCAGCCGTTTGTTTGACTGGAGACTCCGTGTGAATTACTGGCTGAGTGAGTACCACCGTGCCGTGCGGCACAGCGCTGCCCCCACGACCCTGCACCTCACCAGGCCCCGTAACCCGCCTGCCATCCATCCCTACCCCTCACCAGGCCCCGGGACAACCAACCCCCCTACCCATGGAGGGGAGAACCAACATCCAAGCTGCTCCCTGTCATCGCTCCCGGGATCCCCGTTCAGAGCAGCGGTGGTGTCACAACCTCACCACAACCGTGGGTGGCGTCACGGACAATATCCCTAAACCAAACCACCCCCTTTCACTCACGGGCGAGGAACGCCGCTCGAGTCCCCGGGATCCGGCCAACCGCTCGAGCCACTGAGCAGCAGCAGCAGAGCAGCCGGACCCGAGCAGTGGGTGAGCGCAGCGTCCCCTCCTCCGCCCGCAACACAAACTTGCTTCACTACTTGTCGAGGCAAATAAAGATTGTACTACGGAAACATTCAAGAGGGCTGTAATAGAGCAGTTGATGAAACAATTACCCTCAGATCATGCTGGCATCAGAGGTAGCGTGTCATTTCACGCAACAGGATTACAAGAGAGGGTTATGCATAGGAGGAGCAACACAGGCAGGGGACTAATGTGCCAAAACTTGTCCATTTTCCACAAGCCGTCAACTTCCAATCAGATATCGGTTGGGGGAACTATGACTAGGAGGAAACAGTTAAGTAAGATGGTGAGGGACGATGTAGGTGACCGTATCAGCGTGGTTTCAGTGTCTACAGTTCCCTTTAACTATTGGATTTCCAAGCTCAACACTTGGCCAGACCTCGCGTTATACGCTTTGGAAGTGCTAGCTTGCCCTGCTGCGAGTGTGTTGTCTGAGCGTGTTTTCAGCTCAGCGGAGACAATAATAACAGATACTCGCACACGACTATCCATGGAAAGAGCAGACAGTTTGATGATGATCAAAATGAACCATAGATGGATTTCCCAAGAGTATCTCAGGCTGCCTGTTAACAAGACCCAATAATAAGTGTAACCCCAAAATTTGTATTTCTTAAGTTCAAATAAGTTCCATTGTTTCTCATTCAAGACTATTTTGTCTTCTATCATCTAATGAGACCGCATGACTAATCTAACTTGTTATGCTGCTGCGATGTAATTGTTTGGCCCAGTCACCCAGGGCAATATTTTTTAAGTCTTTCTACTTTATGCACTGGCACAACCACTTTCGAGGCTACACTGTCTATAACAATTGGTCAAGCAGTCTCTATTTGTGTTCTTTATTGATTTTTGCTCCACAGTGTGTTACACATGGCCCCCTCCGGAATCAGAATTTTTTTTTTAGCTCCTTGGCATGTTATGCCCTGTTGCTTATGCTACCAATTTTTTTAAAAAAAGCTGTTAGAAGCTGTTTTGAGTACTTTCTGATGCTGTGCTCCATGGTGTCTGAACCATTATTCCCTGGGGAAACTGAATTTATTAAACTCCTTGGCATGTTATGCCCTGTTGCTTATCCTACCAATTTTTTTTAAAAAAAAAGCTGTTGGGAGTACCTTCTGATGCTGTGCTACATGGTGTTTGAACCATTCCCCCCTGGGGAAACTTAATTTTTTTAAATCCTCGGTGTTAGCTAATCGAATAAAGCCTGAGTTCCAGAGTGAAACAACTGCCACTTCCACGGTGCTGCATGCTTCACAAACTGCGGTCTAGGAAGCAGGCGATGATGCCTCCTGCTCCCAACCTGCTTTTTTTCAGATGCAATCATCATCAATGACATCAGCTTCGATGTCCCAGCGTGGCGTTCATTTGTCCATATACTGTAACATACATTACTGAATCATTTGAATAGATTTGAATAGAGGGACACTTTAGCCGGTAGTGTTGGTGGAGGAGGTGGATAAGGGCAAGGCCAACACCCAAATGGCCACATTGGCAATAGCACTGTAAAGTGTTATGGAGTCTGTATTCCAACTTTCACACTAATGATATAGGGGACGCAGAAAACTACAAATGACTGCTTCCCTCCCCAATGTATGTTACAGCGCCCACCTGAGAGCCCTAAGAAGTCTGAGATTTGAGGACAGCCAGAGGCCCTTGCTACATTTGAGTAGAGGGCCACTGGAGTCGGTTGTGCTGGTGGAAGAGGAGGAGGGCAAGGTCAACATCCCAACGGGCACATTGTAGCTGACCTTTTAGGCTATGTGCCCACGCTGCGGATTTTGCCGCGGATTTGCCGCGGATTTCCAAAAATCTGCAGCAGCGGCACTTCCAAGCCATTTCAATGGCATTTTGGAAATGCTGTGTCCATGCTGCGGATTTTTCCGCGGCGGATTTGCCGCGGATTTTGATCCGGAAAAATCTGCGGCATGTCAATTATTGTTGCGGATTTTGGTGCGGATTTTGGGTATAGAATGGGGAAAAAAAAAAATCTGCATCAAAATCCGCAGCAATTTCGCGGTAATCCGCAGTAAATCCGCAGCAAATCCGCGGCAAAAAAAGGTGCGGATTTGCCGAGAAAGTCGCGGATTTTCATGCAGAAAAATCCGCAGGTACATTCTACGGTGGGCACATAGCCTTAAAGTTCTGTCAAATATGTCCCAAAAAAGGAGGTGTGAGACAGACACCAATATAATGTATAAGTTACAGCCCCTTCTAATCGAAAAAGGAGGAAAAATGTAAAAAACGAAACGTGTGAACATATGCTAAAGTGTTTTTTTGGGAGGTCGGGGCTTGATTTGACGTTCTATTACAGTGATTAGGCACTAGAAACTGTTTCTTAGCAATTTCCCATCTTTTACTTTGGTTTGAGAGCAGTTCTGTAGACTACGTAAACGCCGCGTGCTGCTCTGACCATGTTATTCAAAGACACCAGAAATGCAGTGAGGCACCTTCTACAGGCTGTGCCCATACTGTTTCAGCCTGTTCCCATCAATTTCAGCCTTTTCCTCAGTCACCACAGGTCACCGTTGGGTCCAATGTAAAATTATTCTGGTCGCCCATAGACTTACATTGGGGGTCGAATATTCGCGAATAGTCGAATAGGCGAGGTATTCGCAGGATATTCGGCGAAGCGAATATTAGCGTATTCGATCATCCCTAGTAATTGCGAGCATTGCTATACCTACAAATTATATATTTATGCCATTACTCTTATATACCAAGTGGTTGGTTAAAAATGATTTGATTGTTTTAACTATTTTGGTATGCATCTATTTTACCTTAGTTCACTGGTAACGGTTTTGGCATAGGTTTATTCTATAGTATTGATCCTCTGGTCATATGCTCCTACTTTGACTGGGGAATAGCTAATAATCCTTGCTGGACATAATTGCAATATTGTTATTCTTGAAGCAGTATATTTATTTCTGGGCCTGACTCCCCTTGAGAGATATAGTTATTGAAACACTGTTTGCTATTTTAATATGCTTTTTTTAATGTATTATTATTTTTCAATAAAAAACATATTTTTATCTTTATGAATGTTGTTGTCATTTCTATATTTTCAGTCAGTATCTTGATTGAATGTGGAGATGTTGTATTGCTTTTGAAGTGCTTTACAACTGTATTACTGTTAAGATTATTGTGGCATACAGCTCCCAGCTTGGCAGTGATACCAATCTTTTCTTGACCCTGGAATTGTAGATTCCGGCCAATAATAATTAGGCACACACACCCCTTTTCCAATTCCCCCTTATCTGCTAATAACCACTCAGACACCAATTTATCTTTGGATAATTTTGGCCATAGCAGCCATTTATTAAACAAATACATAACATGTAAAATTTTGCATTGTGGTAAGGTCCTTGAAGCTAAAACCCTGGTGATTCCCATAACCAAGCCATATAACCAAATTGCTCCCAGCCGTTACCCACACTGGCTCAGGAGCACCAAAGTGTAAGGGTTATTCCTTCATTAACCACCAAAAACACCCACGGGGGCCCCGACATACCCCGTCGGGATCCCCCAAAAATCACCAGGTGACCAACCATTCTGCCAATGAGGGGATCCATACCCGGATGGGTTCCCCGAACCAATTTAGAACCAACTTCAAGGACCCACCAAAAACCTGCCACCAGGCCACTACGACCCGATAAACTTCCATATCGCCTCCCACAAAACTTGCAGCCCATTGCGAACTCAAAGTCTTTAGGGAGGGCGGGTGGGACTCTCACTGGTGTCCCAGAGCGGGAAAAGTGCCGCTCCTCCCCCAGCTTCACCTTTTTACTATACCCTGACTTACTCCCCCTCCCCTACCCGTGACATCATGACCTCCACTCCAATCAGTGTCATGCTGGCCTCCACACATGCCCGGGGGGAGGGGGGGGTCAGTGCTCCGGCCATTCTTGACCCTGGAATTGTAGATTCCGGCCAATAATAATTAGGCACACACACCCCTTTTCCAATTCCCCCTTATCTGCTAATAACCACTCAGACACCAATTTATCTTTGGATAATTTTGGCCATAGCAGCCATTTATTAAACAAATACATAACATGTAAAATTTTGCATTGTGGTAAGGTCCTTGAAGCTAAAACCCTGGTGATTCCCATAACCAAGCCATATAACCAAATTGCTCCCAGCCGTTACCCACACTGGCTCAGGAGCACCAAAGTGTAAGGGTTATTCCTTCATTAACCACCAAAAACACCCACGGGGGCCCCGACATACCCCGTCGGGATCCCCCAAAAATCACCAGGTGACCAACCATTCTGCCAATGAGGGGATCCATACCCGGATGGGTTCCCCGAACCAATTTAGAACCAACTTCAAGGACCCACCAAAAACCTGCCACAACGAGGGCACCTTGATAACCTTCAAGTGCCTGAGACCCCCCCTCAATAGCAAAGCTCGCTCAATACCTCCCTGCAATCCAAGTGCCCACAATCAATCCGTACTGCATTCAAATGCACCCCATCCGCCTACCAAAATTCGTCATCCTCTCGCTCCAGCTCAAAAAGCCGAGCTGCGACTCCCACATTGCAGCCCCCAAATTTTTTGAGATAACCCTATTAACTTTCACCCGCACCTTATTCAGCTTCTCCACAGACCATGCTTTCCGCCCAAACCCTTCTTGGAACAATGTCCCACCACACAATTATCACGCCTGGAAAAGACACCCATAACCGCAACAAGTCATGCTTAGTATCTTTATCAAAGTCCGAGAAAGCCGCTCACCCACATAGGTCCCTCGACGCGTAAAACCAAAATGTCAGGGGGCCTGCCCAAATGAGCATAGTTATGCACCCCCTGCAACACCGTATTCCACCCCATACCCCTGATTCCAACCCATCCGACAGGAGCCCTATCCCTCCGACAAAATTTAGCTGTCTCCTGTTCCTTCTCGTATCCGCTCTCTGTGTTCCCCAGCACACATTAGAATGGCCCAAGATCCAGACCAGGCTGGAAAAACGGGGGGGGGGGGGGTGTCTGAAAAACAAAGCACTAACAAAATTACCAAGTAGCTCCAATACCACCCCAAAGAATGACACCCCCCCACCCCCCCCCTCCATCAGAACCAGTCTTCCGATCAATTGCCCCTGAAACATTGCGAACCCACGACTTACAACGCTGAGACTTCCATCGACCAATCTGTTTAACTGTCTTAGCAGGGAGACCACACCCAGAGGTTTCCACTGCCGTCCCAAGATGAAAAGAATGCAACGCAAACCTCGCCAACCAGACCCAATGATTTCAAACATGCCCACAAAACACTAATGAACTAATATCTGGACAAAAAGACCCGTCCTCGAGACATAACAATGGGCCATCCTGACTCGGGTGGACCTTTGCAAAGCTCAAAACGCACTGCCAATGGCACATACCTGATGCCATAACCTTCCCTAAACGAACCCGCCTGCCCCCACTTTATCCATTTTTGATTTCTGGATCCAAAATTCGATCCCCATGCTCCAAAAATAGGACGTCACTATTACCCAAGCCCCCGGGGCACGTCACCCTGGGAAATACCAATTCGCCAATACACCAAGCCCCGAAAAACCGCCAACGAAAAGCCAACCGCAACAATGATACCTTAATTCCCTACCCAAACATTCCAATAAGCTAAATCACACAGGCTGTCTACCTATGGCCCCTATGCACACCCTTCAACGCCTGAACAACCCAAAAATTTGTTCCCAATCCTGTACACCTCGCAACCGGAAACCAAATGCCAACCCTGTAATCAAATGACTCAACTTCGTGGAAGACCAACCTGTTATCGCCACTCACCCGATTTCCCAGGAACAGTCCTAACTGGGAATCCTCATTCATCATGCCACCACCCAACCACCACTCCCAGGAACCCATGTGGCCTAATACGCCGCCCACGTGGTACCAGTCAAACTGCCTGAATCCGTGGTCTTGCTGCTTGAAGACCACGCTCCAAAGCTGCGCAGGGGACTACAAGCTGCTGCCGTCCGCCACTACCGCAAAATCCCGGAAACAATCTCACTGAAACAGGAAAGGCAATCCGCTATTAGGTCCTCTATACCTGGTACCTGAGCTGCTGTGACCCGTATTAATTTCCCAACAAATAAAAACCAACCGCCGCAACACCCGAACAACTTGGGTAAAATATGCCGAGCCGTTATTAATCACTAGCACCACCCCCATATTGTCCCAGTTGAACCGGATCTACTTATTCCACAACTGGTCACTCCCCAAATGGAGTGCGACCATCATCGGAAAAAATTTCCAATAGCGACACATTCCTTGTCAACCCCTCCGCCATCCAACTTTCTGGTCACCAATCCGCACATCACTGACCCTGAAAAAAGGCCCCGAAACCTGAGTCACCCGCAGCATCCGTAAACAATTCCAATTTGAAATTAACCACTACCTCATCCTTAAGCAACGAACCACCATTGTCCTGCTCCCCAAAAAATTCTCCCCAAACCAACAAGGCCGCTCAATGTTCCTCCGACAAACTTATGTAGGGGTGAAGAGCAAGCACTCCAGCTGTCGCGCAAGCTAGCCGACGTGAAAACTCGGCCCATTGACCTTACCCGACACGCAAAATTAAGTTTCCCCCAATAGCGATTAAACCTCCTTTAATTGTAACTTCCTCACCCGGCATGCCCTTGCTACCTCAACCTTAAGCGTGGCAACCTGTCGTCAGGAAGCCGAACCTCCCAAATCACTGAGTCAATTACAATGGCCATAAACTAAATACAGGTATTTGGCCGAACCGTTCTTCCCCAGGTGCCAAAGGCACCCCAAAGCCTCTCGCTATCCATTCCATTGCTGCTAGAATTCTTGTGCCTGTGCCGAAACAGCCAATCCCACACACCGACAATTCATCCCGGTAAGGTACCAGTGATGCCAAACCAGAAACATCACGCCCCCCCCATTCTAAAAAAGAACAAAAGGTTTCAACAAATGTGCACGATACTGCACTACCCATTGGCAAGCAGGGGTCTCCAAAACAATTTCCCTTCCAAAAACAAACTAATAACGAACACAATTTTGGATGAACTGGTAAGAGCCGGACAGCTGCCTCAATATCCATCTATTGCCATCAACATACCCCTCCCACAACTCTTTACCTACTTTGTAGCCTCATCAAACGACGTATACAACACCTAACGAAGCTCAGCCAGTATACCATCATTCGCTGACCTACCCCTGGGATGAGACAAATGGTGAATTAGCCGAACTTTACCTGGCTCCTCCTTGGGCCCCCCCCCCGAATCACGAAACCACAAAATAAGAAAAGGTAGGGGGGTGACTAACTGTGCCCCCCATTCTCCCCAACGCCACCTCCTTTCCTAACTTTCCACCTACCAGCGCCAAATGCTGATACACCGAGGGAGATTCCTGGTTGTCCCTGGAACTTCAAAAACAGGGGAAGGAATCCTGAAACCCTCCCCAAAACCCAACCTCAAACCTCAGCTTTGGCCATAACAGGATCCCTATTTAGGTACGGCAGCATCGCAACTAAGCTCACCGGTGTCTGACCCTTGGACATCCCATGGGATGCTCCGTTACAATAGGTGCGGAGATGTCCAAACAACGACAAGTGGCACTGACTTGCCTTCCCCCTCATTAACTTACCAACACGAACTTGACTTCTAGGACCCTGTCTGTCCGTACTGACCACCGGCACCCCAGCTTCCTGACCGGCCGGGGAACCCTGCCCCGCCCCGAAATGACTGCCCATATCTGGCTGCCGCCATCACCCGCAACCACAAGCCTATATCCTTCTGATCCCATCTTATGGATGGACGGTCGCCATCCTCTGATGACACTGCTCCTCATAACGGATCCAGGTCTACCCCCCATAAATCCTATAGACCTCACCAATCGAGCCCATATAGCAAAACCACTGAAAACTATTCTCTGGCGCCTGTCGCCAATTACTCTTGCCCAAACTGCAACGCCTTAAACCTATTAGCATAAGTCTGAGGAATCAAGTGCCATCGCCACTTCTCCCCATCTTCCTTCTTGCTATCGTCTTTTCCCCCTTTGTCAAAATAAATTTTTGCCACCTCCTTACTCCTTTCAGTCTGAACTGCCACTAATACTGGGGAAGAGACACTCCCAACTGGACTCACTAGCCGCAATGACGGACAAATTAACCCAAGCCGCCACTGGCGCCGGGGTTTTCCTGGCCCCTAATCCGGGCCCGCAACTGGCGAACGCAACTTCAATTCTGACAACTCCCCACTCAACGCATTCCCCCTAACACCCGCTGGCACCCCCAAACCGAACCCCAGCTGACCCGTCACCCCCCCTTTACTGTGTACCTAAACAGCATGTGAAGACAAACAAAACATGTAATCATACTCACCAGGCTGCACAAAGGTATAACCTCGCCAGCCGGACCACCTGTATCCTGACGTCCCTCCTGCCGATCTAGCATGACTTGGCTCCTCCCATCCGACTCTGCTCCATTGCTGTTTTAGCCGCGCGGCCCGAGGCCCCGCCGGCCGCATACCCTGGACATGACGATCAGTAGCGCCGACCAACAGGGGGAGCTGCATATTATCCTCAGGGCTCTCCAAGCACGGCCCCCCCTGCTCCGCTCCATGTGGCCCCTCTCCCAGACAGGGCCTCTGTAGCCGCAGGCCCTGAATGCCAGGCCCGATGTAGTTCCGACCGCAGCCGCCTGGCTCCGCCCACCTCACAGGGATCCATCCGGGATACTATCGCTGCAGGGAGGAGAGGCTCAGGGCGCTCGGCCGGTACATCACCAGAGCGCCCCGCCGCACCGCCGACGTCACTCGCCGACAAGGCAGCAGCAGGCCCCGCCCCCAACTCCAGCGTAGGCCTGCCGACTGCCGCCGGGCCCAGCCGCCCGTCTGAATTCCTCCCAGGCCGGGGCCTGCCGGACCTCGCAGCTCGCAGCGTCCGGCCTGGAGGGTCCCCGGAGGGGGCTTCTGTGGCGACGCTGGGCCCTGGGAGTCAGGTCAGGTGACCGCCTCTCTGCCAGTCCAGACCCCCGGGGGCGCCGCTGTCGCAGGGGTGCCGTCCCTGCCCCCCCCCGGACTCCCACCGAAGATCCTTGCTATCAGGCTCTGCAGCCACCTGGGGGGATGGTCCCAGCAGCAGCTCTCAGCCGCTCCAGGAGCTGATCCCCGGCGTCCATAGCAGGTACAGGGATGGGGACTCTCACTGGTGTCCCAGAGCGGGAAAAGTGCCGCTCCTCCCCCAGCTTCACCTTTTTACTATACCCTGACTTACTCCCCCTCCCCTACCCGTGACATCATGACCTCCACTCCAATCAGTGTCATGCTGGCCTCCACACATGCCCGGGGGGAGGGGGGGGTCAGTGCTCCGGCCATTCTTGACCTCTATACAATTTCTTGCCTGCACCTGTCTCTTGCACCACAAAAACTTCACTAGAATCTGCACCTTTCTCACCATAGAAACTACAAAAAGCCTTACCGTGGCCCTGATCCACTCCTGCCTTGACTACTGCAATTTTTTATTAATTGGTTAGATTTATGGGATATCAGAATGGCTTGAGCTAGAGCAGCATGGTGTTAAAGATCTATATGACGATCACATGTGAAATTTCCCCAGAAGCCTGATCTCGGTGCAGGCATATTGCATAAAACTCTTTTGAACATGGGACTTTTCAGTTCATGACTAAGATCACTGCGATGGTTGAAATGCATAGCACATTTCCCCCTCCCTGCGTGAAGTGGGTTTTTTACTGTTGAAGTTTGAAATAATCCTCAAGTCCGTGGTGCATTGCTGGAGGAAAAAAACTTTGTTCGTCTTTCCTATCGCCACGTACCACAAAGTGTGTACCTCCGAGCTGAAGCAGGAACAGAATGCAACAGCGTACTAGGGTGAGCTGACTCAAACTGTGTGTTTTTCGCAATCCTCTGGAATGCTCTGCTCCAAGAAACCAGGATGAACCATAGCTTGCTCAGCTTCACACGCTCCCTAAAAACACATCTTTTTAGGGTGGCCTATCACACTCCCTAACCTATTTATATAATTGCCTTATTCTGTCTGTCTGTCTGTCTTGCTCCAAAATGACGCCATTACAGTAATAACCGTCGCATTGGCCGCTCGGCTCGGCCAGGCCCCGCCCCCCACAGGGATTGGCCGCGCGGCCCGGCCCCCTGCACACATTGGCTGCTCGGCCAGGCCCCGCCCCCCTCACACATTGGACGCTCGGCCTGGCCCCGCATGCATTCCCCGAACCCACACGGAGCCCCGACTCCCAGGTGACTGCTGCACCCCCGGGAGCCCACACCGGCAACCCAGCCGAGACATACTCTTGCGTTGCTGGGATCGTGCCGGAGTCGTTGTACGCTGGTAACCATAGTGCACATCGGGTAACCATGGAAACCACTTTGCTTAATTACCCGTTGTGTACCATGGTTACCAGCGTATGCCGCCTCCCTGCCCATTCAGATTGTTGGTCTCCCGCTGTCAAGCACGCCAATGAGTGCTGCACAGCAGGAAACCAACAATCAAAAAATGAACCAGCACTGTCACTTTGAATAGTTACCTGATGTGTACCATGGTTACTAGCTTATCCCGGATCTTGTGCCAGAGCCGGCGTACGCTGGTAACCATAGCACACATCGGGTAACTATGTAAACCGCACAACACCCACACAGCACCATACACACACAACGCTGCAGACACACAGCGCTCTACAAAAACGCAACACACACAACGCAACACACAAACACCGCTCTCCGACACCCCCACACCCAGACAACACCCAGAACATTTACAGCGCCCTACACAAACACTTGGCAACTACACACAACAACCTCTATATATAACAAAAATCATACATTAACTACACAATAAATTCTAGAATACCCGATGCGTTAGAATCGGGCCACCTTCTAGTCAAATTATATTCACATAGTCCCTCCACGACTTCTCACAACATAACTCTCCATCAAACTCCACCACATCCAAATGCATCTCAAAGATTGGCTGACTGGTTCTCTGAGATGGCTGGATTGTCATTTAAATAAGCATCTGTACCTTTGTCCCCTCAGCCACCTCATTGTAGATAGTAAGCTCTCATAAGTAGGGTTGTCATTTTTGCTATAATTATTGTATTTTCTATAAATGTTACTTATATATGAACCTCTGAATTGTAAGGTGCTGCGGAATATGTTGGTGCTATGGAAATAAAGACTATTTTTATTATTATTATTATTATTATTATTATTATTACTGGAGTGCTTGGCTGCCATGTGGTTCCGCATACTGTTGGTGCTCAGGTTGCCTTTGTTCTGGCCTCTGCTTAACTTAGTATAGTAGATGCTACAAATTACAATATTTTTCTCTGAAGGACTTTCAGAAAAAAAACTTCCATATAGATTCTGAACACCCCCTTTACCTGACTTGGGCCACAGTGGGGGTGCTCTTCATAACAGGTGAGCCAGTTCTCACTGTAGACAAACCACTACTCCTTGGTGCCTGTGTTGGTGCTACTTATCCATCTTTCTCTGTGCTGCTGTGCTGGCTATGCATGTCAACGGTCCAGGTCTGATCAGTAGACTCATCATCGACCACCTCACCTTTCATCTCATCCTCCTTCTCAGTTGAGATTGTCGGCTAACCTGATGGCAATTGTATCTAATCATCATCAGCCTCCACCTCTTGAGACAGTAAATCAGGTTCCTCAAACTGGCTTTCTTCTGACTATAGGTCCTCAAATACTTGTGCATCAACACACACCACCTCCTCACGTCCCTCTTCAATGCTGCACGGTGAGAGTCCAGAGCCAACCAAAGGATATGAACAAAACAGATCCTCAGAGTGGCCAAGCTTAGGGTCATATGTCTCCTGTGCTTGATGGGGTAGGAAGGAGGACCAGGTTGAGGATTGGATAGGCCAGCTTTCTGTGTATCCACTTTAAACTGTGTGGTCGTAGAAGATTTGTTGCTGCTTGAAAAATGCGAAGAGATCTTGTCTGCCCTCCAAGATAAAATGTGCTCTCGCTCTTCTGGCTTCCACACACGTTTATATTCCAGACCGGGAAATTTGGCAATGAACATAGTGGATGCATTATGCTTCTTCTGACCTAACAGAGACTCAGTGCCTTGTCGCCCACCACTGACAAGACCACGCCCACATCCACGTCCCTGTCCCTTAGCAACTGGCTTTTTTGTCATTTTGAGTTTTGGTGACATATTTGCAGATGTTGCTGGCCCAAGCCAAGCAAACTCTGACCCCAAAATATTGTGGAAAAAGTACCAGTGAGTACTTTGCACCAGGCAGCCCAAAATGCTAGTAGTACTGCTTTGTATTTGGGAAGCCCACTATCACTATATTAATGTGGCTAATATGGATGACACAAGCCAGGTTGTGCCCCCCTAAAATGTGCGCATTGCAAACTGCTATGGAATATGTATTCCACAATCTGAGTGTCAATGAGGGAGGGACTGCCCAAATGTATAAGAAGCAGCAGTCCCTCCCAAAGGTATGTTACTGGGCCACCTGTTGGTGCTCACCAAACTCAAGTTTCCTGACACCTGCAAGGCAGCTGAAAACGTAAATTGAGGGCTGCAGAATGACATGGTGATGTAGGAGGAAAAGGGTAAAGCCCACCGCCACAATAGGCACACTGTTAACTGCTATAGAATATGTATTCCACTATCTGAGTCTCAATGAGGGAGTGACCACCCTAATGTATAAGTAGGAGCAGTCCCTCCCAAACATCACGGTCCCTTGAGGAAGTCACACGAAACACGTGTTGGGACTTGTCCCCATGTGGGGCCACATGCAAGATGTTTTATCTTGGTAAGCTCCCTCACTTTAAGTGTAGTGCTGTGGTGATACTCATGCTTTAATGTCTTGCAGCATGCAGCCCTCTGACTTTGTTCAGTGTATGTAGTAAGGTGCTTTGCTGCAAACGGCTTTCTTACTTGTATATGTGATTTTCTCACTCAGCACTTTTTTATCAGGGAGCAAGTATATACATTGTCTTGACATGTGGCCCCACATGGGGTATTTTTCACCTTTTTGTGTCATTTTCCTGGTCATGATATATTTCTCTGTACTTTTATATCCCATGTACTCTATGTTCTAATAAATGTTCTAATGTTCATTATAGAGCTTTTTCCTGTTTATCTTTGTGATCATGGGATGTATGGATATATTTAGGCAAATTTAAAGACTTCTGTCTTTTCTTATATATTTACACTAATTGAAGTTGTTGCCTGTGTACTTTCAATGAAATCCACTTTTGCTGCTCAAACTTTTTCTAATATGTTACTGGGCCACCTCTTGGTTCTCACCAAGCTTAGGATTCCTGAAATCTGCAGGCCCTCTGAAAACTTGAATTGAGTGCTGCCGAATAACATGGTGGAGGAGGAGGCTAAAGGCCACCTCCACAATGGGCGCACTGTAAACTGCTATGGCATATGTATTCCGCTATTTGAGTCTCAATGAGGGTGTGACTCCCCAAATGTATAAGTAAGAGCAATCCCTCCCAAACGTATGTTACTGGGCCACCTCTAGGTGCTTACCAAACTCAGGTCTCCTGACACCTTCAGGCCCTCTGAAAACTTGAATTGAGGTTCGTACAATGACATGGTGGAGGGTGAGAAGGAGAAGGGTAAAGCCCACCGCCACAATGGGCACATTGTACACTGCTATGGAATATGTATTCCACTATCTGAATCTCAATGATGGAGGGACTGACCAAATGTATAAGTAAGAGCAATGCCTCTCAAAAGTGTTACTGGGCCACCTCCAGAATCTGGATGCGAGAAAAGCTGACTAACTGCTCTCCCTCATTGACTAACATTGGTCAGAGTGCAATGCCAGATTTCTTGCATTGCACTCATCCGATTTCAACACTCGTGTGAGCGTACCCTAAAAGTGTATATAACGGAGAGTTTGGCTAATGGACACATTAGGCCATCTTCGTCCCCTGTGGCAGCGGGTTTCTTCTTTGTAAAAAAGGAGGATTGTTGACTTCGTCCATGTCTGTATTTCTGGGAGCTCAACCAGATTATGGTTCAGGACCTGTATCATATGCTGATAATCAAGGACCTATTTAATCAGATTTCCGGTACTAAATGGTTCTCCAAACTTGATCTTAGGGAGACCTGTAATCTGATTTGGGTTCAACAGGGTAATGAGTGGAAAATGGCATTCAATACACCAGAGGGATACTTTGAAAATTTGGTTATACCGTTTGGTTTGACCAACGCACCTGCGGTTTTTCAGTGCTTTGTTGGTTTGCTGGTGTTCTCACACTCCTGTCCCAGTCCTTCCCTTAGGTAGGTGGAAAGGAGATATACACCATGTGCAGAATTATTACTCAAGTTGTATTTTAGAGGATTTTTTTTATTATTGATCAACAACTATGTTCCCAATCAACCCAAAAAGTCTCATAAATATCAAACCTTAATATTTTTGGAAGTTGGAGTGGTTTTTTTTTTAGATTTGGCTCTTATGAGGATATCGGTTTGTGCAGGTAACTATTACTGTGCAGAATTATTAGGCAACTTAATAAAAACCAAATATATTCCCATCTCACTTGTTTATTTTCATCAGGTAAACCAATATGACTGCACAAAATTTAGAAATAAACATCTGACATGCAAAAACAAAACCCCCAAAAATGAGTGACCAATATAGCCACCTTTTATTTATGATGACACTCAACAGCCTATCATCCATAGATTCTGCCAGTTGCTTGATCTGTTTTCGATCAACATTGCGTGCAGCAGCCACCACAGCCTCCCAGACACTGTTCCGAGTGGTGTACTGTTTTCCCTCCCTGTAGATCTCACATTTTATGAGGGACCACAGGTTTTCTTTGGGGTTCAGATCAAGTGAATAAGGGGCCATGTCATTATGTCATTATTTTTTTCAGCTTTTAGACCTTTACTGGCCAGCCACGCTGTGGAGTAGTTGGATGCATGTGATGGAGCATTATCCTGCATTAAAATCATGTTTTTCTTGAACAATACCGACTTCTTTATATACCACTGCTTGAAGAAGTTGTTTTCCAGAAAGTGGCAGTAGGTCTGGGAGTTGAGCTTCACTCCATCCTCAACCCGAAAAGGTCCCACAAGTTCATCTTTGATAATACCAGCCCATACCAGTACCCCACCTCCACCTTGCTGGCATCTGAGTCGGAGTGGAGCTCTCTGCCGTTTACTGATCCAGCCTCTGACCCATCCATCTGGCCCATCAAGAGTCACTCTCATTTCATCAGTCCATAAAACCTTTGAAAAATCAGTCTTAAGATATTTCTTGGCCCAGTCTTGACGTTTTATCTTATGTTTCTTGTTCAAAGGTGGTCGTTTTTTCAGCCTTCCTTACCTTGGCCATGTCCCTGAGTATGACACACCTTGTGCTTCTTGATACTCCAGTAACATTGCAGCTCTGAAATATGGCCAAACTGGTGGCAAATGGCATCTTGGCAGCTTCACGCTTGATTTTCCTCAATTCATGGGCAGTTATTTTGCGCCTTTTTTGCCCAACACGCTTCTTGCGACCCTGTTGGCTATTTGCCATGAAACGCTTGACTGTTCGGTGATCACACTTCAAAAGTATGACAATTTCAAGACTGCTGCATCCCTCTGTAAGATATCTCACAATTTTGGAGTTTTCAGAGCCCGTAAAATCTCTCTTCTGACCCATTTTGCCAAAGGAAAGGAAGTTGCCTAATAATTCAGCACACCTTATATAGGGTGTTGATGTCATTACACCACACGCCTCCTCATTACAGAGATTCACATCACCTGATTTACTTAATTGGTAGTTGGCTCTCAAGCCTATATAGCTTGGAGTGGGACAACATGTATAAAAATTATCATGTGATCAAAATATTAATTTGCCTAAGAATTCTGCACACAGTGTATAGTGTTATGAAGCCCCATAGTCCTCCATATTGTATTATGCATTCCCCATATAGCACAATGCAGCCCCATATAGTATTATGCACCCTAATGTAGTATGCAACCCCCATATAATTTAATGCACCCCCATAATCCTCTTGCCACTGTGATAAATACATACTCACTTCTCCTCGTTCCCCCATTGCTGCGGTCTCCTCAGCATGTCCACTGTTCTGCCACTCTGCATATCTCAGCACTGTATTGAGGTCATCGCGCTATACTCTGCTGAGCTTTCAGAGCGCAGATGTGGCGCCCTGGACAAGCCAGGGGCCACAGAGAACAACACCTACACACCCCACACTCCCGGTCAGGCACATCGAAGTCAGACTAAAACCCTTGTTGCCTCCCTCCAGGGGCTGATGTTCACACCAGGGGGTGGGCCAGGCGGTTGGCCCCGCCCACCGAGGAGTTCACAGTCCTGGAGGCGGGAAAACCAAGCAGTTCAGTGAGGGAAGTAAAAGTGAGAGGAAGGAAAGTGGTAGAGGAGCAGACTGACAGCGTCCGGGTGTGTGGCCCGGGCGGTACAGCAAGGTTGGCAGACGGTGGTGACCGTCTGCAGGAGTGGCCTATCGGAGTTTACCGTAAGGACCGTGGACGGGCGGTGGCCGGGCGGTGGCCCGGCGGTACCGGACTGGTACACAAAGAGAAGTCAGCACCATCTGGCAGGGGCTTACGGACCCCGGCAAGGCTAGGAGTCGCCGTGAATTTGCCAACTCCGGCAGCGAAGGGAACCTCCTGGGTTTCCCAGCAGCCAAGTCCCGACAGAAGGCAACAGTCCAACCGTGAGAGGGAAACACAGCCACCGCCAAGGCTACCATTCCCAGGACCAGAGCCTGCGGGCAAAAGGGGCTCCTCCAGCCCATATCCAAGCTGGGGAGCGGGTTACCGGTGGGAAACCATTGGAACCATTTACCGTACATAGGTGCAGGGAAAGGCAGTCACCATCAACCTTCCGGGAGAAATAACACCGCAGCCGTCTGTCGGACCCGTCCATCCAGCCGTGTGTTTTACTGAGAACTGTGTCCTCATCATTGGCTGAGTGAGTACCACCGTGCCGTGCGGCACAGCGCTGCCCCCGCGACCCTGCACCTCACCAGGCCCCGTAACCCGCCTGCCATCCACTCCTACCCCATCACCGGGCCCCGGGACAACCAACCCCCTACCCACGGAGGGGACAACTAACATCAAAGCTGCTCCCTGTCACCGCTCCCGGGATCCCCGTCCAGAGCAGCGGTGGTGTCACCAACTTCACCACAACCGTGGGTGGCGTCACGGACAATGACCAAATCCCGCACCATCCAATCAATCTCCCTTTTCACTCACGGGCGAGGAACGCCGCTCGAGTCCCCGGGATCCGGCCCACTGCTCGAGCCACCACCGAGCAGTAGCGGCAGCCGCAGCAACAGCAGCGGCCGGACCTGAGCAGTGGGAGAGCGCAGCGTCCCCTCCTCCGCCCGCGACAACTTGGCGTCACGAACAGGATCCTACCGTTCTACCAACTGGTGGAAGTGCGCCTTGTGTGACCGCCGGAGGTGTCCGGCCGAAAATTTGGAGAAGCCGCCATCTTGGGCGCGAAAAATTCCCGCTCGAGCGTCTCCTCGAGTAGTGGAGGCGCGAAGGGCCAAACCTCGCCCCTATAGAGGAGGAGCTGGAAAGAGACTAAGGGGGATGGAAACAAGATGTCTGCGCCCGACGGAGCCGCTGGAAGAGCGGCGGACGCAGCCGCGGGAGCACCCGTAGATGGGAATGGGCCTGCCCAGGTCCCGGCCGTGCTGGTGGGGGGCGCCGCGGCCCCAGCTCTCGCTCAGGTGATGCCGTTCTCTTTGCCCTATGTGCCCGGAGCTGCCTGGCTACCACAATACGACGGGAAACTGATGCCTTGCAGGTTTTCCGGAAGAAACTTAGTCCGCTACTAGAACTGTACCCCCTGACTGATAAGCAACGTGCAGCGCTAGTGCTGGGGCAGCTAACCGGCGCGGCTGAGCAAGAGGCGGAGACCTGGGCCGAGGGGGACCGGTTCTCTGTAGCCACCATATTTGAAAAGCTGCAGACTGCATTTGAGACCCGTACCGAGGCCGAGTTGCGGATGCAGTTCTATCAATGCCGGCAACGGCCCGCAGATAGCATTCGAGACTATGCCCTGCGCCTGCAAACCGCACTCCGCACACTGAAGCGGGTGGACACCATCAACAGTGGGGACAGTAACAAAATGTTAAGTGAGCAGTTTGTGCAGGGGATGAGGTCCTCAGAGGACCGCAAACAGCTTTGGCTGTGGGCCCTAGAACACCCTGATGTGGACTTTGCCGTATTAAAGGAACGGGCCATCAAAGCTCTGCAACCCCCCGCATTTGAAGCTCCTGAGCCAGCCCCGTGGCCGGTTGAGACTGCTCCCGTCGTGGTGGCCCCTACCCCATCAGCACCTCCAGTGCCTGCAGCCCCAAGCGGAACGATGGAAGAGCTCGCCGCTCAAGTTCGCCGCATGGATGGGGACCTCGCTAAGATCCTCGCCGCACTCCAGCCTTCGACCAGATCCCAGGCCCCGGTGAAGATGCAACTCGCCGACAGCCCTGAAGACGTCCCCTGGATGCAGCGGAGAAGGGCCAATGACTCATGGAATGGACCCCCAATCTGTTACATGTGCAGCAAACCCGGCCACTACTCCCGACGGTGTCCGTTAAACGAGCAACCCCTGGGGCCACGGGCCAATCCTCAGGAGTAGAACCCCATGGCCCCCCAGACTGGCGGGGCCGGTACATTGGGGCCCGGCCCATCATCCCCGTGGCTGTGGACGGCATACCGGTGATGGCTCTCCTGGACACTGGATCACAGGTAACCACCATACCATACACACTGTATCAACGGTATTGGGGAAAAGACGAGCTGGCTCCCCCAGATGCCAGTATAACACTGATTGCTGCTGATGGACTCCCATTGACCCAAATGGGATACAAACAAGTGGCCATGACTGTGGGGCGAGCTGAACTGCAACATCAGGGTATGATTGTGATAATGAATTAACCCAGTGATCATAACCCGAAGGTAGTGCTAGGGACCAACGTGATGGAGCACTGTATGAGTGACGTGCTGACCCTACTGCAGCAGCTGGCCGCCACGGCGGCGGGGAGCTGACAGAGAGCTGTGCAGCGTGAGATCCGAGCCTTGATGTACCGCCAAAATGTGAACTCGACAGGAGGAGAGATTGGTGGGGTGAGAGTGATGGATGTTGCCCCTTTGATTGTGCCTCCCAGGCGAGATGATGATTTGGTATAGGGCAGCGGTAGGGCCCCAGGGGCGTGACTACCCCGCCATGATAGAGCCCATGCCCTCTGAACACTGGCCCACAGTAATGGCCGCCCGAGGGGTGGTGGATGTAAAGAAGGGGAGAGTGCCCGTGAGGGTGCTGAACTGCGGGGAGGAAGAAGTCAGGCTTCCCCGGTACGCTACCCTTGCCAAGTTGTTCACCTTGGATCCCCATACCATCCACGAGGCCATCAGCCCAACCTCACCACCTACTGCCAGCACTCACCCATCCCAAGGGGAGTTAGACGAGTGGTGTCGACAACTACACGTAGGCACTGACGATACCCCTACACATCACAAAGAAGGGGTATACCGGGTGGTACGGGAGTATGAGTGGGTTTTTAGCAAACATCCCCTAGACTTTGGGCAGATTAAAGGGGTCCAACACCATATCCCCACCGGTGAGCATCACCCTATCAAAGAGAGGTACAGGCCTATTCCCCCTGCACACTACCAATGTGCCAAGGACATGTTGAGGAACATGAAGGAGGCAGGGGTTATTAGGGACAGCTGTAGTCCCTGGGCCGCTCCGTTGGTACTGGTTAAGAAGAAGGATGGCACCATGCGGATGTGTGTGGATTACCGAAAAATTAACCAGATAACACATATGGACGCTTACCCTCTGCCCCGCATTGAGGAATCTCTCGCTGCGCTGAGAACCGCTAATTACTTTTCCACCCTTGACCTTACCAGTGGGTATTGGCAGGTGGCTGTGGCACCAGAAGACCGAGAGAAGACTGCATTTGCTACCCCCATGGGACTCTGTGAGTTTAATAGCATGCCATTCGGGCTGTGCAATGCCCCTGAAACCTTCCAACGGCTAATGGAATGCTGTCTAGGGCATCTAAACTTTGAGACCGTCCTGCTGTACCTGGATGATGTGATTGTGTACTCCCAGACATATGAAGCCCACCTGGAGCACCTAGCCAAGGTGTTCGCGTCCCTTGCCAAATATGGGATGAAATTGAAGCCCTCAAAGTGTCATCTGCTGAAACCCAAAGTGCAGTACCTAGGGCATGTGGTCAGTGCAGAGGGTGTCGCCCCTGACCCTGATAAAATCACCGCCATTCAGGACTGGTCGAGGCCGACCACGGTAAAGGAGGTGAGGCAGTTCCTAGCCCTGGTGGGGTATTACCGTCGCTTCATCAAGGGGTACATGAAGATGGCTGTCCCCAGGCAAGACCTCCTCGTGGGACAGACCAAAGGTGGTAGACCCCTAGGAGCCCCATTGGTGTGGGAAGAAAGGCATGAGGAATTCTTCCGTCAGCTGAGAGCGGCCCTGACCGGAGAAGAAATCCTAGCATACCCTGACTACAACTACCCCTTCATCCTTTACACCGATGCCAGCAATGTAGGCTTAGGGGCAGTCCTATCCCAGGTCCAAGACGGAAAAGAGAAAGTGATTGCTTATGCTAGCTGAAGGCTTCGACCGACTGAGAGGAACCCCGAGAATTACAGCTCTTTCAAGCTTGAACTCCTGGCATTGGTGTGGGCTATCACCGAGCGGTTCCGCCATTACCTGGCAGCGGCTAAGTTCACCGCTTTCACGGATAATAACCTGCTGACCCACCTGGACACCGCCAAGCTGGGCGCGTTGGAACAGCGGTGGGTGGCTAGGCTAGCCAACTATGATTTCACCATGAAGTACAGGGCTGGCCGTGCCAACGTTAATGCCGATACACTCTCTCGGATGCCCCACTTGTTGGAAGAAGGGCCTGAGGATGACGACCTCGAAGAGATTGAGCTGCCCGCATTTCATCAGTCACCGACTGAGAAGGTGAATGTCTATCAACAACGGGTAAACCTGGACCCGCTGCCCAGCCAGGAGTGGCAAGAAGCTCAGGACCAGGCACCCACTGTCCGCTTAGTCAAGATCTTGGTGGAACAAGGCACTGCCGGAATAGACCCTGCCGCCCCAGCTGAAGCCCAACGCCTGTGGCGAGAACGGACCCGGCTGTATCTACACCAGGGGAAGTTGTACCATGAGCTGATTAACCCGAAGACCCATGAGAAGATCCGCCAGTTGGTGATTCCCCAAGCTAACGTGCCCACCGTACTGCAAGCATACCATGATGATGCTGGACACTTCGGATGGAAGAAACTAGAGATGCTGTTGAGAGAGCGGTTCTATTGGAGTGGAATGCGGGAAATTGTAGAGGCCTGGTGCCGAGAGTGTGGCCCTTGCACGCTGAGAAGGAAGGACGAGGCCAGCCAGAAGGCGCCCCTACACCTGATCGTTACACATCAACCACTGGAGCTGGTTGCCCTGGACCATGTAAAGCTCACCCTCAGCTGAAGTGGGTACACCTAAGCTCTAACCATTGTAGACCACTATTCAAGGTTCATGGTGGTTGTCCCAGTCAAAGACCTAACTAGCCGTACCGCCGCTAGAGCATTCCAGGCTTATTCCTGCCGACCACATGGATACCCTGAGAAGGTGCTTACTGACCAAGGCCCGGCCTTTGAAGCGGAGGTGTTCAATGAATTTTGTCAGTTGTACGGCTGCAAGAAGATCCGGACCACGCCTTACCATGCCCAAACCAACGGCATGTGTGAAAAGATGAACCACCTGGTCCTGGGCCTCCTCAAGACGTTGCCGCTAGAAGAGCGGAACCTGTGGCCGGAGAAGCTACCTGACTTGGTCGATATGTACAACAATATCCCTTCAAGCTCAACAAAATGCACCCCAGCATACCTGATGAGGGCTCGCCCCGGCCGGCTACCGGTGGATCTGGACATGGGACTGGAAGCCCCAGAAGCACTCCCTTCGACAGCTGAACGGAACACTCGGCGGAGGGTGCAGTACCGACAGATTCAGGAATATGTTGAGAAGAACTTGAGTCGGAGTCGGGAACAACAGGAGCAGCGCTTCAACCAGAAGGCGTCTGCTGGTCCTTTCCAGCCTGGAGATGTAGTGCTGAAGCGCAAGAGGAGGACCCACAAGCTGGATGATCAATGGGAGAAAACCCCATATGTCATACAGCCCACAGGATGGGAAGATGGGAGGGCCTACCAGATCAGTCGTGGACCAAGGGGGCACGTTGGCCACGGTTTCCCGAGACCATCTAAAGAGGTGCCCACCAGCATTGAGGGCAGCGGCTGAAGCTCCGGTTCCTAGACCGGCGGAGAAGGCAAAAAAGGTAATCCACACCATGATGGGTGACCTTCCAGCGGACTGGCCTACACAGAATGGCACGGTGATTCTTCCAGTGATACTGTTCCCACAACCCGTGGATGAGGAAGTGATGGAAGTGGTCAACCATGAGCCAGTGCCCAGGGATGAACCTGTACCCAGCTCCCCTATACCTCCGCCTGCCCCACACGATAGCAGGGAAGAGGAACTGATTGTCCCCTCTGCCCCACTGCCTGTCCCCACTGACACTGGACCCCGGAGGTCCACTCGTCCCAACCTAGGTAGACCCCCACTTAGGTACAGTGATACCACTCTTTAAAAGGGGGAAAGATTGTGTGTGTGTTAAAAGTACCGTTTGAAAAAGAATGATAAGTGAATGATTACCGAGAAGATTAATCTGATTTGCTGCTTGATTAGAACCGGTCGTTGCTGGCAACTGGTCCCCGTTGGGACCCCCTTTTCAAATTATGCGTAGAAACTGCTACGAACAGGCCCGAGAACTAGCAGGGCAACCACAAACTTGTGGCATGTAAATAATGTTGTTGTGGCTTTCACCGTTACCGCCTTCGGAGAGGCAGATTGGAGGAAGGGCCCGCAGTGGAGCAGGCTGGGGCCCAGCCACCACGGGAACCGGTGGCGATCCTCTGGGGGTTTCAGGGGTTCCCCATGGACGTGGGTCCCCTGAAAACGACAGAACCCGCTCGGGCAACTTGTGCTGGACTGGGGTCAAGGGGTGCTGCCTGTTTACTTAGGGGCAGCATCAGGGCCAGGTTGCTTGGGTGGGAGAGAGCGGAAGCCGTAACCGTTACGCAACGTTTTAAGTAAGAGTACCTCCCGATGTGGGAAGATGTTATTTTAATTGTAATGTGTTTACCGTTTTATCTTTTCCAGTTGTGAAAATAAAACTGGTGATGGACGGGCAGCCCGCGGATGGTCTGCATTTTACTAAGGGGGAATGTGGTGCCCTGGACAAGCCAGGGGCCACAGAGAACAACACCTACACACCCTACACTCCCGCTCAGGCACACCGAAGTCAGACTAAAACCCTTGTTGCCTCCCTCCAGGGGCTGATGTTCACACCAGAGGGGTGGGCCAGGCGGTTGGCCCCGCCAAACGATGAGTTCACAGTCCTGGAGGCGGGAAAACCAAGCAGTTCAGTGAGGGAAGTAAAAGTGAGAGGAAGGAAAGTGGTAGAGGAGCAGTCTGACAGCGTCCGGGTGTGTGGCCCGGGCGGTACAGCAAGGTTGGCAGACGGTGGTGACCGTCTGCAGGAGTGGCCTATCGGAGTTTACCGTAAGGACCGTGGACGGGCGGTGGCCCGGCGGTACCGGACCGGTACACAAAGAGAAGTCAGCACCATCTGGCAGGGGCTTACGGACCCCGGCAAGGCTAGGAGTCGCCGTGAATTTGCCAAATCCGTCAGCGAAGGGAACCTCCTGGGTTTCCCAGCAGCCAAGCCCCGACAGAAGGCAACAGTCCAACCGTGAGAGGGAAACACAGCCACCGCCAAGGCTACCATTCCCAGGGCCAGAGCCTGCGGGCAAAAGGGGCTCCTCCAGCCCATATCCAAGCTGGGGAGCGGGTTACCGGTGGGAACCCATTGGAACCATTTACGGTACATAGGTGCAGGGAAAGGCAGTCACCATCAACCTGCTGGGAGAAACAACACCACAGCCGTCTGTGGGACCCGTCCATCCAGCCGTGTGTTTTACCAAGAACTGTGTCCTCATCATTGGCTGAGTGAGTACCACCGTGCCGTGCGACACAGCGCTACCCCCGCGACCCTGCACCTCACCAGGCCCCGTAACCCGCCTGCCATCCACTCCTACCCCATCACCGGGCCCCGGGACAACCAACCCCCCCCCCACGGAGGGGACAACTAACATCAAAGCTGCTCCCTGTCACCGCTCCCGGGATCCCCGTCCAGAGCAGCGGTGGTGTCACCAACTTCACCACAACCGTGGGTGGCGTCACGGACAATCACCAAATCCCCCACCATCCAATCAATCATCCTTTTCACTCATGGGCGAGGAACGCCGCTCGAGTCCCCGGGATCCGGCCCACTGCTCGAGCCACCACCGAGCAGTAGCGGCAGCCGCAGCAGCAGCAGCGGCCGGACCCGAGCAGTGGGAGAGTGCAGCGTCCCCTCCTCCGCCCGCGACACAGACACAGCAGGAGAATAATGACAGAGGGAGCACGCCACTCAATCTCTCATCATTACGTTCAATTGTATCGGCAACTGCAATGCCGATACAATTAAAAGTGTGATCCACGGTGGGGGACCCGGTGTCAGTGCTGGCACTGGGTTCCCCTGACTAATAATTAAGCACACCTTATATAGGATGTTGATGTCATTACACCACACCCCTCCTCATTACAGAGATGCACATCACCTGATTGATTTATTTGGCAGTTGGCTCTCAAGTCTATACAGCTTGGAGTAGAACAACATGTATAAAAAGTATCTTGTGATCAAAATGCTCATTTGCCTAATAATTCTGCACACAGTGTAACATCAGAGTTGGTCGGGATCAGGGTCAGCTTGCCGGCTCAGACATCCTCACCTTCAGAGCTAACTCTGACATAAAGGATAGCAAGGTCCCCCCTAGTCTGAGGGCCTGTCTGGGAGCCCATGTCCCCTGCTCTCCGCAATCATCCAGACATATGCTTAGACTTCTAAGAGATCAACCAAATAACGGTTTGGGATCCTTATCCTCTTCCACTCATTACTGGCCTTTTTAATCAGATTGCTGGTGCTAAGACATTCTCTAAACTTGACCTTATGGGGCCTATAATCTGATTCGGGTCAAATGGGGGAAGAGTGGAAAATGGCCTTTAATATGCCTGAGGGGCACTTCGAAAACCTGGTGATGATGTGCGTGCTTGCCAACCAGCCTGCTACTGTATATTCCAACACTTCGTTAATTATGTGTTTTCTCATTTTTTCAGGAAGACTATAATCATTTACTAAGATTACATTCTCATATACTCATGTGATTATGGGTCTCATATGGAACATGTCAGCCAGGTAGAAATTCTTAGCAATAATAGGTTGTATGGTAAACTTGAGAATTGTGTATTCACTGTACAGAAACTTCCATTTTTGGGGTATAAGATTTCGGCAGCAGATTTTCAAAGATCCCACTAAATTACAGGCTATATGGGACCGTCCTGGAAACCTTAAGGCTCTGCAACATTTTTTTGGTTTTGCAAATTATTACAAAAAATGTATTAAGAACTTTTCTGGCATTGCAAGACCCCTCCCTGGTATGACTAAAAAGGTATGAACTTCTCGAGATGGTCTGAGAGTGCTTTGTATGCAATTGACGGTTTTAAGAAATGCTTCTCGTTGGCTCCTGCATTGATATAGACTGGTGCATTGATACAGCCTTTTAAGGTGGCTTTACACACTGCAACATCGCAAACGACATCGCTGTAACGTCACCGGTTTTGTGACGTAATAGCGACCTCCCCAGCGACATTGCAGTGTGTGAAACACATCAGCGACCTGGCCCCTGCTGTGAAGTTGCTGATCGCTACAAATCGTTCAGGACCATTCTTTGGTCCTTTGTTTCCCGCTGTGCAGCTTGATCGCTAGAAAGTCTCAGTGTGTAAAGGGGACTTAAATGTGCAGGCAGCATGAGCCGGCTTCTGCGGACACCACCATGGTAACCACGGTAAACATCGGGTAACCAAGAAGCCCTGTCCTTGGTTATTTACCTTCCTTACCAGCCTCCGCCGCTCTCACTCTCAGTGCCGGCTCCTGCTCCTTGCACGTGTAGCAGAGTACACATCGGGTAATTAACCCCATGTGTGCTGTAACTAGGAGAGCAGGGAGCCAGCGCTAAGCAGTGTGCGCTGCTCCCTGCTCTCTGCACGTGTAGCTACAGTACACATCGGGTAAATAACCCGATGTGTGCTGTATCTAGCAGAGCAGGGAGCCAGCGCTAAGCAGTGTGCGCGGCTCCTGCTCTGTGCACATGTAGCTGCAGCACACATCTGTCACGCTCCCCGGGTCCTCTGCTCCGCTCCCCGGCTCACCTGACACGCTCCCCGCTCTCCAGCCTCCATTGCCCGCGCTTCCCAGGCCTCCTGGTCCCCGCTCCCGGCGCCCGTCGGCTTCCCAGCCCCTGCCTGGCTCTGCTGCGTCCTCCTCTCAGCTTCCTGCCCTGGCTTCTGGCACCCGGGCCGCGCGCATGCGCATTAGGGTGCGCGCGCGGTCACTGACCCTTTCTTAAAGGGCCAGTGTCCAATAACAGGAAATGATGCACTAAGGTACAGGGTATAAAGGGGTTTAATGTCCAAGGGGGCGGGGCCTGTTCTTCGTGTTTCCCAAGCTAGGAGTCAGGTCTCCTTGTGTTCCTGTGAGATACTTACCTCTCTCTCTTCCTAGAGCCGATCCTGCATTGCCATCCGGTCCTGCTGTATCTCGAACCCCGAACGCTGCATATCTGCCATCCTGACAGTCCATACCATCTCTGTTCCCTGCGGTGACCCATCATCTCGCTCCAACGGTTCCGGACCCCGCCTGACATCATCTCGGCTTCCGAACCTGAGCTCCGTCACCCGGACCACCATCAGTGACCCCGTGGTCCCAGGGACTTCTCCATTGTGCTCTAGTGCACGGACTGTTCTGCTACCTAAAGTGCTCCGGCTACCGGACTCCTTTCCCTCATCGGGGAGTTCGGCCCAGTGGATCCACCTCCCGGGTCTGCCCATCCATCTGGCCCTAACAGTAAGAACAGGCCATGGATCCCGCCGAAGCACTAGCGGCCTTGCATGAGGAACTCCAACGCCAGCGTGAAGTCCAGACCCGCATGCTGAACTTTATGACTTCCGTGGACGCCCGCTTGAACACACTACAAGCCTCGGTCACATCTTCAACGCCCCGGGTCTCCACTAGTCAATCCACGGCTCCCGCTCCCGTGGCAGCCTCCTCGGATGCTTCCAGACTCCGTTTGGCCTCACCACCCCGGTACGCCGGAGATCCTAAGACCTGCAGGGGGTTTATAAACCAATGCTCCCTCCATTTCACGCAGCTGCCGCATTTGTTTGCCTCCGACCAAGCCAAGGTCGCCTTCATAATGTCTCATCTGGAGGGCGAGGCACTGGCGTGGATGAACCCCTTGTGGGAGAAGGAGGACCCTATGACCAAGAACCTCCAGGAGTTCCTGCAGGCCTTTCGTGGCACCTTTGACGAGCCTGGACGCGCCTCCGCGTCTGCTTCATCTCTTCTCCGCTTACGTCAGGGAACTCTGACGGTGGGTCAATACGCCATCCGTTTCCGCACCTTGGCTTCGGAACTCGGCTGGAATAACGAGGCCCTAACCGCCGCCTTCTGGGAAGGACTCTCGGGTCGAATCAAAGATGAGCTGGCTGGTCGTGACGTACCGTCCACCCTGGACGCCCTGATTACCCTAGCGACTCGAGTGGACATTCGCTTTCAGGAGCGGTCCAAAGAGGTGTCCCGTGAGAGACGTCCAGTAAGGCATTCCTCCCCTCCACAGAAGCCCGCCGTACTCCAGTCAACGGCCTCTGGTGTCTCCGTCCATGAGCCCATGCAGATTGACCGTGTGCGACAGTCTGAACAACGTCGAGCAGAGCGGCTCACCAAGGGCCTCTGCTTCTACTGCGGAGAAGGCACACACCTGCTACGCTCCTGTCCAGAGAGACCGGGAAACTCCAAAGCCTAGGGTTGGTAGGAGAGGCCACCCTAGGTGCTGGGACTCTCTCAGACCCGGTTACATGGACTGTGCAAGTGACAACGGGAGAGACGCGGTTCACGGCTGAGGCGTACCTCGATTCTGGGGCAGCAGGCAATTTCATCCAGCAGGCCACGGTGGACAAGTACCAGGTGCCTGTTACTCCACTCGCTAAACCTCTTGTGATTGCCTCTGTGGATGGGAGACCCCTCTCTGACACCATCTCCTGGATCACCAAGCCGCTTGAACTGCGTATCGGTGCTCTGCACACCGAGAACATCGCTCTCTACGTCCTCCCACACATGTCACATCAAATCCTGCTGGGACTTCCTTGGTTGCGGACACACGAACCCTCAGTCAGCTGGGGCACTGGTGATATCACTCGATGGGGGTCTTTTTGTCATGAGAACTGTCTGAAGACCATACAACCCATCCGGCGACCTCCGGTTCCAGAGTCCCTACCGGGACTGCCCTCAGCCTATTGGTCCTTCGCGGACGTCTTTGATAAGAAGGAGTCAGAGGTACTTCCGCCACATCGTCCTTACGACTGTGCCATTGACCTGCTCCCGGGAACTACACCACCTCGAGGACGGATATATCCCCTGTCTCCAGCCGAAACAAGGGCCATGTCTACGTACATCACAGAGAGCCTGGCTAGGGGATTCATTCGGAGATCCTCCTCTCCTGCTGGAGCAGGCTTCTTCTTCGTAAAGAAGAGAGAGGGCGACCTACGCCCATGCATAGACTACCGGGGATTGAATCAAATCACCGTAAAAAACAAGTACCCCCTGCCGCTCATCTCCGAATTGTTTGATCGGCTCAGAGGAGCTCGTGTGTTCACCAAGTTGGATCTTCGGGGTGCCTACAACCTGGTCCGTATCCGCTCGGGGGACGAATGGAAGACCGCGTTCAACACTCGCGATGGGCACTATGAATATTGCGTGATGCCCTTCGGCCTGTGTAATGCACCAGCAGTCTTCCAAGAATTAGTGAACGACGTGTTCCGGGACCTTCTCTACGTCTGTGTGGTGGTATATCTGGATGACATCCTTGTCTTCTCTCCGGACCTCCAGACCCACCGAGAGAACGTGCAATTGGTTCTACAAAGACTGAGAGAGAATCGTCTGTACGCCAAGTACGAGAAGTGTGTCTTCGAACAGTCTTCTCTCTCCTTCCTGGGTTACCTCATCACCAATACCGGACTGCAGATGGATCCAAAGAAGGTCTCTGCCATTCTCAACTGGCCTCCTCCTTCTGGACTGAAGGCAATCCAACGCTTTCTGGGATTCGCCAAGTATTACCGCCAGTTCATTCCTCACTTCTCTGCTCTGACTGCTCCTCTCTCCGCCTTGACCAAGAAGGGGGCTAATCCAAAGGACTGGTCACCTGCGGCCGACGCCGCGTTTGGCTCTCTAAAGCGAGCCTTTGCCTCCTCTCCTGTACTCCACCGTCCAGAGTTAAACCGCCAGTTCACCTTGGAGGTGGATGCTTCCTCCTCGGGAGCCGGAGCAGTACTCATGCAGAAGTCCTCCTCCGGGAAGATGGTGACTTGCGGTTTCTTCTCCAAGAGCTTCTCCGCGCCTGAACGCAATTACACCATCAGTGACCGAGAGCTATTGGCAGTCAAACTGGCTCTGGAGGAATGGCGCTATCTTCTGGAAGGAGCAGTGTACCCCGTCATTATTTACACGGACCACAAAAACCTGGAATACCTGCGGTCTGCTCAGCGACTGAACCCACGGCAAGCCAGGTGGTCCTTGTTCTTTGCCAGGTTCGACTTCCAGCTCCATTTCCGACCTGCGGACAAGAATGTATGCGCTGATGCCTTGTCTAGGTCTTTCATGCCCATGGAGCAAGAGGAGGAGACATCCCAACCCATCATCTGTCCTAGTAAGATTATTCCGGTGGCTCCTGTCACCCTGGCCCAGATACCGCCCGGGAAGACCTATGTCTCTGAGACTGACAGGCAAAAAGTGTTACACTGGGGCCATGCCTCGAAAACAGCCGGTCATGCTGGTCAGAAGAGAACATGGAGTGCGATTGTACGTCACTAGTGGTGGCCATCCCTTCGCACGGACGTCGCTTCTTTTGTCTCAGCCTGCTCCTCTTGTGCCAGGAACAAGACACCCAAACACCTGCCATATGGCCGTCTTCTGCCTCTGCCTATACCCTCAGTTCCCTGGCAACACATTGCGATGGACTTTATTACGGACCTGCCATTGTCCTCCGGACACACAGTCATATGGGTCGTGGTGGATCGGTTCTCTAAAATGGCCCATTTCGTCCCTATGGCTGGACTGCCCTCTGCCCAGGAACTCGCGGACGCCTATATACATCACATCTTCCGCTTGCATGGCTTTCCATCACATATTGTGTCTGACAGAGGAACTCAGTTCACCTCCCGCTTCTGGAGGGCTCTCTGTAAACATCTGGGAGTAACTCTGGACTTTTCCTCTGCCTACCATCCTCAGTCCAACGGCCAAGTGGAACGGGTCAATCAGATCTTGACCTCCTTCTTACGTCACTACGTCAACGCCCATCATGACGATTGGTCCACACTTCTTCCTTGGGCGGAATTCTCCCATAATCACCACGTCAATGAGTCCTCCTCCAGTTCTCCCTTTCGTGTCGTCTACGAACTCCAGCCGTCTGTCCCATTGCCTGTATCCTCTTCCTCGGATATCCCTGCTGCTGATGCAGTACTCCGTAACTTCACAACCATTTGGGACTCAGTTAAGGCGTCCCTTGCACGTGCAACTCTGCGGATGAAGAGACACGCGGACAAGAGACGTTTGGATCCTCCATGTTTCTCTCCAGGAGATCTCGTCTGGCTTGCTTCCAAGTACGTCCGATTGAAGCTACCATCCTACAAGCTGGGACCTCGCTACATCGGGCCGTTTAAAGTCCTCAGCAAGATCAATGAGGTCTCCTACAAGCTACAGCTCCCGGCCACGATGAGGATACCCAATTCCTTCCACGTCTCCCTGCTCAAGCCGGTTGTCCTTGGTCCCTTCTCCGCTGCTGCCAGTCCGGCTCCTCCTCCTATTGCTGAGGACGACATCTATGCGGTAAGGGATATCGTGGCCATGAAGACCGTACGAGGTCGACAGTTCTTCCTGGTGGACTGGGCAGGGTATGGTCCTGAGGATAGGTCCTGGGAGCCCAGGGAGAATGTGGGCACTCCTCTGATCCGTGCCTTCCTGTCCCGGTTGCGGGGAGGGGGGAGTGGGGGGGGGTGCTGTCACGCTCCCCGGGTCCTCTGCTCCGCTCCCCGGCTCACCTGCCACGCTCCCCGCTCTCCAGCCTCCATTGCCCGCGCTTCCCAGGCCTCCTGGTCCCCGCTCCCGGCGCCCGTCGGCTTCCCAGCCCCTGCCCGGCTCTGCTGCGTCCTCCTCTCAGCTTCCTGCCCTGGCTTCTGGCACCCGGGCCGCGCGCATGCGCATTAGGGCGCGCGCGCGGTCACTGACCCTTTCTTAAAGGGCCAGTGTCCAATAACAGGAAATGATGCACTAAGGTACAGGGTATAAAGGGGTTTAATGTCCAAGGGGGCGGGGCCTGTTCTTCGTGTTTCCCAAGCTAGGAGTCAGGTCTCCTTGTGTTCCTGTGAGATACTTACCTCTTTCTCTTCCTAGAGCCGATCCTGCATTGCCATCCGGTCCTGCTGTATCTCGAACCCCGAACGCTGCATATCTGCCATCCTGACAGTCCGTACCATCTCTGTTCCCTGTGGTGACCCGTCATCTCGCTCCAACGGTTCCGGACCCCGCCTGACATCATCTCGGCTTCCGAACCTGAGCTCCGTCACCCGGACCACCATCAGTGACCCCGTGGTCCCAGGGACTTCTCCATTGTGCTCTAGTGCACGGACTGTTCTGCTACCTAAAGTGCTCCGGCTACCGGACTCCTTTCCCTCATCGGGGAGTTCGGCCCAGTGGATCCACCTCCCGGGTCTGCCCATCCATCTGGCCCTAACAACATCGGGTAATTAACCCGATGTGTAGTGTAGCTAGAAGAGCAGGGAGCCAGCGCTAAGCAGTGTGCGCTGCACCCTGCTCTCTGCGCGTGTATCTGCGTGCGCTGGTGACCAAGGTAAATATCGGGTTGGTTACCCGATATTTACCTTAGTTACCAAGCGCAGCATCGCTTCAGTGCGTCGCTGCTGGCTGGGGGCTGGTCACTGGTTGCTGGTGACAGCTCACCAGCAACCCGTGTAGCGATGCTCCTGCGATCCCTGCCAGGTCAGGTTGCTGGTGGGATCGCTGGAGCGTCTGACTGTGTGACCTCTCACCAGCAACCTCCTAGCAACTTACCAGCAATCCCTATCAGGTTGTATCGTTGTTGGGATCGCTGGTAAGTTGTTTAGTGTAAAGGGGCCTTTATGGTGGAGGTTGTTGATAGGTTTTATAAAATGAGACATTATATTGCCTTACCATCCTTACTTATTGCTAAGACTTTAGCTCAGGTCTTTCTTCATGAGGTTGTTAAACTCCACAGAGTTCCCTCAAATATTGTCTTGGATAGAGGAACTCAATTAATTGCCAATTTTGGAGAGCGTTTTGCTCTCAGGGATCAAGTTATCTCATTCTTCGATGTTCCACCCTCTGCCTAATGGGCAAACAGAACATGTAGATCAAAATTTGGGTCAGTATTTACATTAGTTTTTATCTGATATTCAGGAAGAGTAGTTCTTCCTCTTCTTGAATTTGTCATTAATAATCGTCATCATGAATCCACTGGAGTATCATCATTTTTTTGTCTATGGTTGGCATCCCCAATTCTTTGCATTTCAGGAGGAGCACTTCTCAGGGGTACCTGGGGTAGATTTATTTGTCTCATCTTGATCACCTACATGTGAAAAGGTTCAACAACATTGGGGTGGCATTGGTTCTAAATATACGCATGCGGCTGACTGTTGTCATGTGCCAGGTCCAGACATCTGTGTTGGTGATCTGATGTGGTTATCAACCAAGAACATTAAACTGAAAATACCTTCATTAACGTTGGGACCCCTCTTTATTTGTCCATATAAAATTACTGCAGTCATTAATCCTGTAGCTTTCCGGCTAGCACTACCGACATCATTCAAAATCCATAATGTATTTCACAGATCTTTGTTAAAAAAATGTGGCTTTTGGAACCTCTCATCCCTTAAACTCTGCCTCTGGTCCTAGCCTGATGGGTCATTAGAGCTTCAGTTTTCAAAAAAGTTTGATTCCCGTTTCTTATGCCATTCATTGCAACATTTGGTTCATCGGCGTGGTTATGGCTATGAGGAAAAGACTTGGGTACCAGCCTCTGATATGCATGTTGATTGTCTGGTAAGGAGTTTTCATCATTCATCATCATTCATCATTCATCATCATTCATCATCATCATCATTCATCATTCATCATTCATCGTTCATCATTCATTCATCATCATTCATCATCATTCATCATTTATCATTCATCATCATTCATCATTCATCATCATTCATCATCATTCATCATCATTCATCATCACCATTCATCATTTATCATCATTCATCATTTAACATCATTCATCATTCATCATTCATCATCATCATTCATTCATTATACATCATTTATCATCATTCATCATCATTCGTCATTCATCATCATTCATCATTATTCATTATCCAAAGAAGCTGGATGCTGAGGGTTCAGAAGTCACTTTTAGCGGGAGGGGTATTGTCACAAGGAGATTTTTGCAAGGATCACCGGCTGTCATGACACCTTGATCTGTGGGAACTACAGATTCTTGCACTCTGTCTTCTAACTGTTCTGATGTCTGTGATCAGTGCAGGGAGACTTGGGTGTCGACCCACAGACTTGAAGTTTATAGGCAGGTTAGCAAGAGTTAATCTTTGCTGGCATGCTTGTTAGTCTCCTTTAGTCACATGCTATGGAAGAGCCAATTACATTAATTCATTTCCTATATATGCTGGTTGGACACTTTCATTAGTGCCAGCTATAGTTTATCTATATTGATCTGGAGGGGTGATTTGATCCAGATTTACTGTCTAAATTTGTGTTGCCACCACACTCCTGCCCCTTCCTTCAATGGTAGGTAAACAGATTAACTCTGGTCAGAAGAATAGCCAGACACGAGACCCAGGCATCTCTACACTTAAGCCTGCTTTACACGCTGCAATGTATCTTACAATGTGTCGGCGGGGTCATGTCGTAAGTGACGCACATCCGGCATCATAAGTACATTGCAGTGTGTGACATGTACGTGCGATTGCGATTGAACGTTAAAACGTTCATCGCATACACATCGTACCTGTCTCTAGAATTGCACGTCAGATTGTTCATCGTACCCGGGGTAGCACACATCGCAGTGTGTGACACCCCGGGAATGATGAACAGATCTTACCAGCATCCTGCGGCTCCCACAATGCAGAAGGAAGGAGGTGGGCGGGATGTTTACATCCCGCTCAGCTCCGCCCCTCCGTTTCTATTGGCCGGCTGCTGTGTGATGTCGCTGTGATGCCGAGCGTCCCTCCCACTCCAGGAAGTGGACATTCGCCGTCCACATCGAGGTCGTATGGACGGGTAAGTACGTGTGACAGGGGTTACTCGTATGTGCGGCACGTTCAACAAATTGAACGTGCCACACATACGATGGGGGCGTTGCAAATCGCATACAAGATCGTATGCGAAATTGCAGCGTGTAAAGCGGGCTTTAGGGATAACCATGAGGTTAGAGATAGACTAGGGTCCTCTAGCATGCTGGACAGTATAGGAGCCCACTGTCTCTTGCTATCCTGCACTTACATCATGTTAATATCTGTGCAGTTCTGCAACTGAATTGTTCTGTTGGCACTGGGAACAGCAATCAGACATTAAAGACCTATCAGAAGGAGAGGATACCAATGTTAATGACCCAGACAAACTCTTTAAAGAAAGTGCAAATAGGTTGCAATAGTGTATCGACCTCTGAGATATTCACCAGATCTGAGAATAAAGAGCTGTGGTTGTGTATTGCATTTATGTTGTAATATGTGATGATTTCTGGATATTTGGGCTACTGCTTATCTCCAACTCCTGCTGCTACTTGCTTTTTCTTATAAATAATAAATGTATGATTGTTCATAATGGTGTTATAATGGCAAGGCATAATGGTACTTATTTAGAGGTTCAGTCTCTTAGGGGCACTTTGCACACTGCGACATCGCAGGTGCGATGTCGGTGGGGTCAAATTGAAAATGACGCACTTCCGGCATCGCATGCGACATCGCAGTGTGTAAAGGCTGGATGATACGATTAACGAGCGCAAAAGCGTCGTAATCGTATCATCGGTGCAGCGTCGGCGTAATCCATGATTACGCTGACGCGACGGTCCGATGTTGTTCCTCGCTCCTGCGGCAGCACACATCGCTGTGTGTGAAGTCGCAGGAGCGAGGAACGTCTCCTACCGGCCTCACTGCGGCTTCCGTAGGATATGCGGAAGGAAGGAGGTGGGAAGGATGTTTACATCCTGCTCATCTCCGCCCCTCCGCTCTGATTGGCCGCCTGCCGTGTGACGTCGCAGTGACGCCGCACGACCCGCCCCCTTAACAAGGAGGCGGGTCGCCGGCCACAGGGACGTCGCACGGCAGGTGAGTGTGTGTGTGAAGCTGGCGTAGCGATAACTTTCGCTACGCCAGCTATCACCACATATCGCTGCTGCGACGGGGGCGGGCACTATCGCACTCGGCATCGCAGCATCGGGCTGCGATGTCGTAGTGTGCAAAGCCCGCCTTAGAATAGTGATGAGCAAATGTACTCGGCACTATTTGTTATGAATAGTATGGTATTTAAGATATTCGCTACTCAACGAGTATTTAGGTCCTCGCTTCACGAGATTTGGGTCTCCTCCCAGCATGTTTGGCGCCTGATTTTAAGCAATTAAACATGCTAGGATTGCTTGCCAATAACAGTAATGCCATAAACATTTTTGCTACTGGCATTAAAGTGATTGACTGGTCAGGTCACGTCATTGTGTCTATAAAAGACCAGCCAACCTGGGTGTGGTTGGAAGAGAGCTGAACAGAAGTTCGATTGATGAGTTACTGGAATGTGATGTAACAAGTATAAATGTCTCTAAAATGTATCGATCGCTAAGGGGGGTGCTTATCTCACGGGAGGATAGTCGGACTTTAAAAGCGTGGGGGAAACAATTGGGAAGGGAAGAAGTGGTGGATGATATACTGAGAGGATGGGTACAAGTGCGGAAACATATTACCAATGAGAGATGGAGAGACACTCAATTCAGGATTCTACATAGGGCCATTATAGGTTTCAACATACCAGGTAGGGATAGGTGGTGTCCTAAGTGTCAAAAAGAGAAAACGGATATGCTGCATGGGCTATGGGAATGTGAGACAATCGCTAGGTTCTGGAACCAAGTCAGACTATTTGCCCAGTCAACATGGGGAATTTTCAGCAAACTAGACTTAATGGTGTGGATTTTCCACTCCTTTGAGGGAGGAGTAGGAGGAGGACCGAGCACGCAGGAAAAGAGGAAATACGCAATAACGCATGACATAGCCATGATAGCTAAGCGTTGCATCTTAAAACACTGGATTCAAAGGGAGGGCCCATCCATAAAGGAGGTTGTGGGCGAACTACACAACCTTCTGAAGTGGGAAAAACTAGAAGCAGAGAGGGATAAAGATGGGTTGACAGCCAAGTTTTTTGTGAGATGGAGACATTTTATTGAAAGCCAATTCACACAGGGAGAAATAATTAACCTGATGGCACCTTTTGTTCACTCGGAGTGGTATATCCTGAGCGATATCCAGGACAGCCTGGGTAAACTGAGAATCACCTAGGAGGGGGCTCTGGCGGGAGGGGGAGACGAGACGGTTGGGAATACCAAGACACGCTAGCAAAATTGAAATCATTCAGGGACGACACAGAGATTTAACGAATTGTATTGCATATGTTATATTATATTTCATTACCTATGTTTTGGTTTAATGTTACTGTATACTATCTTAAATCGAACAGCAACATGGAACTCCAAATTGGGGTATCACCCACCTCTATGTCACATTTTGTCAGACGAATGTTCTTCTTTTGCAATGATACTTGTCATGTTTTTACAAATTTGAAAAATCAATAAAAAACGTTTTGGAAAAAAAAAAAAAAGACCAGCCAACACCTTCTTAGGACAATTTGATTATTTCCCAAAGGAGCATTGTAGCTATAAGTCTCCTCACTGGCAGTCAGACTGGTTTGTCCGATCTCCGCAAGGAGAAAAGGTTTCCCTTTAGACCCCACTAGAGCTTCTCATAAAGTAAGATCATATCTCATACTTTGCACTGATGAGGCGCAATCACCCCGAAACACTGTGTCTGCAAATTGAGGTTCTGATCTGGTAAAAATCCTAAGTCTTAAGCGGGCTTTACAGGCTGCGACATTGCTAGTATTTGCTGGCGATGTCGAGCGCGATAGCACCCACCCCCGTCATACGGCTGATATGTGGTGATCGCTGCCGTAGCGAACATTATCGCTACGGCAGCCTCACACGCACATACCTGCTCTGTGACGTCGCTCTGGCCAGCGAACTGCCTCCTTTCTAAGGGGGTGGTTCGTTCGGCGTCACAGCGACGTCACCCGGCAGGCGTCTAATAGAAGCGGAGGGGCGGAGATGAGCGGGACGTAACATCCCGTCCACCTCCTTCCTTCCGCATTGCCAGTGGAGGCAGGTAAGGAGATGTTTGTCGCTCCTGCGGTGTCACACACAGCGATGTGTGCTGCCGCAGGAAAGACGAACAAGATCGCTAATCAGCAGAAACCGATTTTTTGTTTCAGGACGAACTCTCCGCGGCAAACGATTCTGACTGCTTTTGCGATCGTTTAAGGTCGCTCATAAGTGTCACACACTGCGATCTCGTTAATGAAGCCGGATTTGCGTCACAAACACCGTGACCCCGACGATAATTCATTAATGATATCGTAGCGTGTAAAGGCCACTATAGGCCTCGGTTCCACTTGTGTTTTGGACGGATGACTGCAAACTGATAAAACATCATACTGCACTCGTACCAGTGCAAAACAGGGCAGTGTTCATCTGTGATTGATTTCTCATGTTATAGCGGCATGCTGCATGAATCACAGCATGTTGTGTTTGGCAGCGAGTCTCGGCTCACAGACCCCGATACAAGTCTACTGGAGCATATGAAACATTGCACTGCACTCGCATGTTATGCGACTGCAGTGCGATATACGCAGAGACTGGCAGTGCTCCCTCCCTCTTCTCCACAGCTGTGATACGATTGCAAGATTGCATCACAATCACATAACCCGCAACAGAGGGTCACTAGCATATCACTTCCGATGCTCTTGCATCAGAAGCTATACGTTAGTGGAACTTAACCCTTCTGAAAAGGCTCATTAAAGGTCCACTTTTGACTTTTAGGATTGCTACTTCCAATAGGTGGCACTGGAGTTCATCTCCTTCCTCTTTGAAGAGACAATTTGATTAATTCCCAGAGGAGCATTGTAGCTATAAGACTCCTCACTGGCACCCAGACTGGTTTGCAAGGAGAAAAGTTTTCTCGTTAGACCCCGGGAAAGGCAGTGGAACATAAAGTCAGCCAAATGGGCCAGAATCCCAAGAGGCCATACTTCCCTGTCACCAAAAGACTCAATCATTTTCTCCTCCTGACACTTCTGGATTGTTGCTAGTTAACAATTTAAAAAAAAATGCTCAAAAACTCAGTGAAGCATATTATTTACATTACTTACAACACATTAAACTGATCATCTGCCCTCCAAAATTGGGAAAAAAATAAAAAGGCCCTCACAAAATTAAGTGAGGGCTGCCTGAGGGCCCTTCCAAATTAATGGTAAAGGGCCGCCTGAGGGCCCTCCCAAATATATCTGCCAGTCAACATTGAATGGGGATACCCTAGCATCAATTTTGGGTGCCAACCTCTGTGGTCAGACAGGGACAAATCAATGTCAGATTTAGGGAACTCTTAGCCTTTTAGGTTCCTTTGATTAGATGTGTGCTGATCTTGTTCAACTTTGTGTGTGCAGTGGTAAAAGAAACATAACATCCCTGGCCACAAGCCATACCGGTCATTCGGTGGACATTCCAATTAGCGGTGTTGGTGAGGGCATGGGTGATGTTATAAGACACTTGCTGGTGTAGGGTGAAAATGAGTGACGGCTGGGGAGCATGTACCGAAGGCAAGCTGCTGCCATGAGGTTGCAGTATGAAGCTGTGTCACCCAGGGTTATGGGGTACTCGGACCCGGGCGGTGTATAACTGGAAAATGTCACTTTGCTTTGGTGGCCGTTGCCCGGTTCAGTTCCCTGGGTGCTTTTTGTTAAGGGGAATATTTACAGGGGATTGTTGAATAACGTTTATACGTGACACCACTTGCGGTTTGCGGGTATGTGGATGGAGCCGCACAACGTTTATTACTGGGGCTGGTGTTAATGTCAGCCCGGATGTTAGGCCCTCTGCAAGCAAGGCCAGGCCCCAGATGATAGATGTTGCAGGTGGGTGTTGAAAGAAGGTAGGCCACAATGGGAGTTCAGTGTAACTGAATCTTTTACTCACTGCAAGCTGGTAACTGGTCACCCGAGACTGGCTGGTCTTAACCGCAGGTCCCCTTAGTCCCAGTGCCGGTTTAGTGACCTGGTGGCTTCTTTCCCCTGCACCTGTCTTTGTTTGGTAGGTCTCCATGACATGGAGCGGCTGTGGGTCCCAGGGCTGTGGAGTCGGTAAGCCAAACCTTCGACTCCGACTCCGACTCCTCAATTTCCCTTGCACCGACACTGACTCCGACTCCCACATATATTGCTTATAGTTAAGTGAAAAATGTATTGTAGTACAATGTGAACATCAGACATTTAATCATTTTTATAATACAATAATCAAGATATTTAGATAGAACACAGTTTTTTGTGTTCTAAAGTTGTATTCCAATAAATATATTTTATGTTCTTTGTAAATATCTTGATTATTGTATCATAAAAATGATTAAATGTCTGATGTTCACATTGCACTACAATAATTTTTTCACTTAAATATAAGCAATATACTAAATGTTATTATTTAGTATGTTTTTGTTGAAAACTGTTTTTTGCCACTTACATAGTGTATTACATGGTGTTATATAACACCATGTAATACACTATGTAAGTGGCAAAAAACAGTTTTCAACAAAAACATACTAAATACATTTGTGCAGTCTATGAATTTGTTGTAAGAAATAGAATTGCCTCCATCAGATCCTCTTTCATAGATGACCTCAAATCTGACCTAATAATTTTAAGGCTAGATAACAACCTCGCTATAGTAACTTGGGTTGGAGGCAAAGCCGTAACCACATGGGCAACATCTCTAACAATTTCTGGGAATAAAGGAATTGCCTCATGCACAATCAGTTTTGATGAATGGTTGAATTTTTCTATTTCTTTGAGAGCAAGTGAAAAATGTTACTGAAATCTGGTCAATCTGCTGCTATAGGAGACGGAGTGAAATCTTTTCCCTTGCAGCAATGCTTTGCCTGCTATATGTCATCCAAATACTTGTCAAAGTTAAACTCCTCATGTGATGAGGATGAAGATATGGCAGCAGTAGCACTGTCAGGACCCAAGTCCTCTTCCGCCTGGCAGTCCTGTAGCCGCTCATCCTAACTGCTACCTCAGTCAGAGCTTCTTTTCCTTTAGTAAGCTGTTGATCATCAGGCAGTATACGATGACTTGGGTCCACATAAACAGCTGCCAGAAGAATTTTATTTTCCAATAGCTGTGTCTATCTTCGTTTCATTGAAGCAGAAATGCCATCTAGGATTAAACCTCCTCTTTGGGATAGGCAAAATAGCAAGTTCTTCCACTCCCTTATGAAAATGCCAGGAGTTAAATCCTCAGCTTGTAATTTTTTAGTCATGATAAATGGGTGATTAAGCAATTCCTTCAATTCAGCCACCTGTGTCCATTGGCCTTCATTTAAGGTTACTTGAGGGTTCACCATATCTATAAGAAATAATTTTAGTTCAAGCAATCACTCAGTCATTAAATAAGTGCTGCCCCACCGAGTGGCTTGATCAACAATTGCCCCTTTCCCGGCATGTCTCTTCAAGATGGAATCAATTTTAGGGGTTCTGGCGGCAATAACCAATTTCCTCACTTTTCCAATCAGATTTTCAGCATGTCCCACTTGCAGACTATCTCTTATTGCCAGCTGCAGCGTGTGCACAACACAGCGCATGGGATGAATATGAAAGTGTTTTGAAGCAGCTTCAACAAGATCATCTAATCCTAAAGTATCATTTTGCTGTTCTGTTGTAATATCTGTTTGTTCCTCAGTTACATGAGCAGCACTGTGGCCTTCCATCTCACACATACTGAATCCTAAATTTTCTTCTAGATGTTGTTCATTACTCTCATTCATCAGTTTAATTGTACTTATCATGTTTGAAGCTTTGTCCGTTACAATGGCAAGAACCTTTTATTTTTTGAGTTCGTAATCCTGCAGAAGTTTTTCCACTAAGACCTGGAGAATCTGGCCGGTGTGATGAGCTTTAGTATCTTTTACTGCCAGTGTCTTGCTAACAAATTCTTTGTCACAAACATATCGAACATTGATGGCAAAATAATTCAGTGAAATGCAGTGACTCTGGGCATCCCAGCAAAGGCAATGGGTTTCAAGATAGAACATTCAGACACAGCGTTTTGTGAGGATCCGTTTTTGTGCTCAAAACCAGATCCTCACAAAGAATGGACATCTCAGTTTGTGGCGATTTTTTTTTTCATTTTTTTTCATTATTTATGAGCTCAAAAACCTTTCAGGTGATGCGGTTTTTTAAAAAGCTGATCTGGTTTTGCAGCTGAAAAACGTATCCTCAAAAAACGCAGCAAAAACGCTGGGTGCGAATGTAGCCTTAGATCAGGAATAGAACATCCATTTATAGGACATTTCATAACTTTCCCAAATTCCTATGAAACAATATTCAGCACACTCTGCATTGCACTACTGTCCCCAATTTATTATATATTTTAGGAGTCGGAGTCGGTGCATTTTATACCGACTCCACCAAAATGAGCTCCGACTCCGACTCCACGACTCCGACTCCACAGCCCTGGTGGGTCCCCTCCTGGTTGTCTTCTTCAGCAGTCTGTATGACGGTAGCGTGAACCCTGTGGGGTTGGAGTCTCTGGTCCTGTCCCCGGTTCTCCCTTTGCTACTGAGTCCCAAACTTCAAGGTCAGTGAGGTCTTTGATGGTCCCTTCACTGTGCAGATTTTATCAGGTCTGCCTTGAGCTTTTCCCTGATCTAGGATTTTGTACCCCGTTGGTGCGTAGTTCCGGGAGTACTCCACAGTACTCCACCGGCAACTAACCGCCTGGGCCCTCAGGTCACTGTTCACTCCTGTCAGTCCGTCTGCTTAATTTCACTGTCAAACTCTTTCTGACTCCACTGTCTGACTGTCCACTGTCTGCCCCTCCCAGCTGGTTGTTTAGTGGACTGGATTGGCTCCACCTCTAGGCGGCCATCCATTGGTCGGACCCTAGCCTTGTACCATTCTATGGGGGATGTTTGGGGAAAAACAGGGATTTTCTAGAGTGTTTGTGTGTTACCGGCACTGGTCTTCTGGGTCCCTAGGGGATAGGCCCTGCATCCTGGTGGGGATGCAGTACTTTGTAGCTCCCTGATGGCTTCAGGGGCGTCACATGTCCCTCTTGACAAGCCTAAACTGTAACATTTCCAATGCAAGCAGTCTGTAAATATTCCCATTTAGTGTTTGGGCCTGTGGGTGGCTAGGTGGGTGCTTGTTTGAATGGCTGGGTATGTTTGTCTGCATGTCAATGCTTGGGTTAGGGATACCTGAACGCTTGGCTGGGGAAAAAAAATCTGACAACATTGCTGATGGACAGGTACAGAGTGGGAGGCATCTATGCCTGCATTTTGGACAGAGGATTCAGAAGCACATAGCACCCTGTGCACTTTCATCCTTGCAAAGCTTCAACTTTAATTTTGACTATAGAGCGTTTGAGGAGACACGGAAGCAAAATGATTACACTGATTCTGGCGTCATCATCACCATATTCGCTTTTTCCTCAAATTTTTGTACAACTTCACAGATGTCAGAATCTGTCAGCACGGTTTTCTTAGAACCTGTCAGCATGGTTTTGTCATGTAAAGACATGGCTGTACTTGTGGACTGTACATTAGGTCGTCTCCTCGCTGTCTGTGATTTCCTGACTCCTCTGCCTGCCTCTCGTGTGTGTCTGACAGGTCGTTGCTGAAATTTCATACAGAGGAGGCAGGTCATTCACAGACTGGAGGCAGGGAGTGAGGCCAGGGATCACAGACAGGGAAGAGAAGCCTCAGTCCATAATACAGCTCCTGTATATCCAAATCTTATTAGCAGAAAACTTCATCAAATGCTGATTAGAGAAGAAGTATAAAACACATTTCTTCAACAAAGGTATCAAACTAATCAGTATTACAGTGCCATTACAGCCATGGCTTTACATGGCTTTACATGACAAAATACTACTGACAGGTTCTCTTTAAGGCTACTTTCACACTTGCGTTGTGCGACATCCGTCACAATCAGTTGTGTGACTGATGCAACGGATGTGTTGCAGATAGTGGCACAATTGATGTAACTGATGCTGCAAAACAAAGATTTGTTCCTTTTTTTTTTTACTGTTTTACCGGTGGTAGGCTATTGTGAACAATTAGCTGATCGCCCTCAAAAGCCGGGCGATTAGTTGATCGCACTCAAAAGCCGGCCGCCGGTCGATCAGCTGATTGTTTGGCCGCTGAGAGAGAAACATAAAAGCTGAGCATGCGCAGTGAAAAAAAAAAGTATTCTGCAGCTCAAAAAAACGCTACATGCTGCGTTCCTGCCGCCCGACGGTCAGTCGTTCCACGACTGATCCGTCACGCGGCGGATGCAACGCAGACGCATTTGTGGCACCCTGGACAAGCCAGGACGTCACAGGTACTGCAACAACACACCCCACACCCCGGTTAGGAACAGCAAAGTCAGACACAAATCCTTGTTGCCTCCTTCCAGGGGCTGATGTCCACACCAGCTGGGGTGGAGCCAGGCGGTTGGCTCCACCCACCGAGGAGTTCACAGTCCTGGAGGCGGGAAAAGGAAGGCAGTTCAGTTTTGGAGTAGAGTGAAGGAAGTAGTAGTGGAGGAGCTGACTGGCCGTGTCCGGATACGTGGCCCGGGCACAGAAACAGCAAGGTTGGCAGATGGTGGTGACCGTCTGCAGGCGGTGCCGATTGACGCACAACCGTAAGGACCGGGGACGGGTGGTGGCCCGCCGGTAACGGACCGGGGAGCGAAGAGAGGCCAGCGCCATTCGGCAGGGCCTACGGACCCCGACCAGGCTTGGAGTCGCCGTTAAACCGGTCAAATCCGTCAGCAACGGGAACCTTTGGGGTTTCCCAGCAGTAAAGACCCGACTAAAGGCAACCGCTCAACCGTGAAGGGAAATACAGCTACCGCCACAGCTAGAGTTCCCAGGGCCAGCGCCTGCGGGCAAAAGGGGCTCCTCCGGCAAATATACCGCTGGGGAGCGGGTTACCGGTGGGAAGCCATCGGGGCCGAGAACATAACACCGGTGCAGGGAGAGACAGTTATCGCCAACCTACCGGGAGTGACCGCCGCAGCCATCTGTGGGACTCGTCCATCCAGCCATTTGTTTTACCAGAGACTCCGTGTCCGTTACTGGCTGAGTAAGTACCACCATGCCGTCTGGCACTGCGCTGCCCCTGTGACCCTGCACCCGGCCAAGCCTAGCCATCCACCTTACAGCCAACAACTCCGGGCCCCGGGACTACCAAAATCCCCCTACCCACGGAGGGGAGAGAAAACATCCCAGCTGCTCCCTGTCATCGATCCCCGTACAGAGCAGCGGTGGTGTCCCAACCTCACCACACACCGTGGGTGGCGTCACAAACCGACATCCCAAACCCCAACAGACCACCCCTTTCACTCACGGGCGAGGAGCGCCCCTCGAGTCCCCGAGATCCGGCCCACCGCTCGAGCCACCGAGCAGCAGCAGCAGCTGGACCCGAGCCGCAAGCACGGTCGAGCAGCGCACCCCCCCGCCCGCGACACATTAGTCACAATGCGTCGTCAATACAAGTCTATCAGAAATAGCGCAAGCTGTTAACGTTTTCCAAAGCAGCGGATTGCGACTAAGGGGTGCTTCACACACAGCGAGCTCGCTGCCGAGATCGCTGCTGAGTCACGCTTTTTGTGACGCAGCAGTGACCTCATTAGCGATCTCGCTGTGTGTGACAATGAGCAGCGATCTGGCCCCTGCTGCGAGATCGCTGCTCGTTACACACAGCCCTGGTTCGTTTTCTTCAAAGCCGCTCTCCTGCTGTGACACACAGATCGCTGTGTGTGACAGCGAGAGAGCGACAAATGAAGCGAGCAGGGAGCAGGAGCCGGCATCTGACAGCTGAGGTAAGCTGTATCCAAGATAAACATCGGGTAACCAAGGTGGTTACCCGATATTTACCTTAGATACCAGCAGCTCTCACGCTGCCTGTGCTGCCGGCTCCGGCTCTCTGCACATGTAGCTGCTGTACACATCGGGTTAATTAACCCGATGTGTATAGCAGCTAGGAGAGCAAGGAGCCAGCGCTAAGCAGTGTGCGCGGCTCCTTGCTCTCTGCACATGTAGCTGCATTACACATCGGGTTAATTAACCCGATGTGTACAGCAGCTAGGAGAGCAAGGAGCCAGCGCTCAGTGTGCGCGGCTCCCTGCTCCCTGCTCACACTGGTAACTAATGTAAACATCGGGTAACCATACCCGATGTTTACCTTAGTTACCAGTCTCCGCAGCTTCCAGACGGCGGCTCCGTGCAAGCGCAGCGTCGCTTGCACGTCGCTGCTGGCTGGGGGCTGTTCACTGGTCGCTGGTGAGATCTGCCTGTTTGACAGCTCACCAGCGACCATGTAGCGATGCAGCAGCGATCCTGACCAGGTCAGATCGCTGGTCGGATCGCTGCTGCATCGCTAAGTGTGAAGGTACCCTAACGCAAGTGTGTAAGTAGCCTAAAGCGAATGTGTCAGCTGGTTTTTGCTATGTAAACTGATAGCAGCATGATGTAGGAGTTTTATCAGTAGGAGATTAACCCTAGATAACTAGTTACCTAGTACCACTGAGTCACCTGTGTATCTCTGACCCCACCACTAATTTGCAGCTTTTGTTCTTTTCACAATCTACACAAAAAGCTGCTAATCAGTGGTGTGAGCAGGGTTATACAAAGCTCAGTATTCAGAACTCTCTAGCAGATAAAAAAAAACCCAGGGATTGTATTCAAATGAGAGCATGCAGCCCAGTAAGGGGTACTTCTCACATAGCGAGATCGCTATCGAGATCGCTGCTGAGTCACAGGTTTTGTGACGTACCAGTGACCTCATCAGCGATCTAGCTGTGTGTGACACTAAGCAGCGACCTGACCCCTGCTGTGAAATTGCTGATCGTTACACACTGTTCTGGTTCATTTTTTACTTGTTGGTCTCCCGCTGTGCAGCACACATCGGCGTGTTTAACGGCGGGAGACCAACGAGCACAGACTCTGTGTAAGCAGCGTACGCTGGTAACCAGGGTAAATATTGGGTAACTAAGCAAAGCGCTTTGCTTGGTTACCCGATATTTATCCTGGTTACCAGCGTACACCGCTTAGCGCTGGCTCCCTGCACATGTAGCCAGGGTAAATATCGGGTAACTAAGCAAAGTGCTTTGCTTAGTAACCCGATGTGTACCCTGGCTATGTGTGCAGGGAGCCAGCGCTAAGCGGTGTGCGCTGGAAACCAGGGTAAATATCGGGTAACCAAGCAAAGCGCTTTACTTAGTTACCCGATATTTACCCTGGTTAGCAAGCGCAGAGTCGCTGGTGGCTGGTCGCTGGTGAGATCTGCCTGATTGACAGCTCACCAGCAACCATGTAGCGACGCACCCACCAGCGATCCTGACCAGGTCATATCGTCGTCGGAATCGCTGGTACGTCGTTTAGTGAGACGGTACCCTAAGTTATACATCTTTGCAATCAGGATCTCTGCCCCTCATTCATGCTGCTCTGAAATTACATATCAAAAAAAATCATGACAGACTCCCTTTAATCACGCACTGAACAATATGTAACAGATCGTTCAATGCACATAGACTGCCATTGTCCTTGGTAGTGTAACACCCCTGAGACTGGTCGCTACAGGGTATATCATTATATCCTTCCCGAGCAGGTCAAGATGTTAATCTGGTAAGTTTTCACACACCTCACACCACCATACAGCAGGGAGAAGCAGTCACTAGGAAAGGGTTAACAATGTTTCTACAAACACAGTCAGGAAGTGACTCAGCCAGTTCCTAGCAGACCCAGGTCGCCATAACAACTTACAAAGGTGGGGGCATGGTCAGTTAGGAGTAGAGCCAGGCAGAACAAGCTTGGACACGAGACAGAGCAGATGCACAGTGTGCAGTCCCTGAAGGGAGGCTGTCAGGCCTTCAGGGAGGCAGAACAGAGCTGTCTGAATGTAACACCGATCAGACAGCACAACCAAGCTGGGGCCAGTAACACCTACAGACACGGGACCCGGCACTTGTAATTGTGGACTAAAAGGGGAGCACTCACCAGAGCACGGGACTGAGCACAGGAGAGGTACAGCGCCCTAGTTCGGGTGGCCGGGGTGCGGCAGCAGAAAGAGAGAGAAAGAGAGCCTGGGGAGATGGGACAAAGGTCTAAACCACGAGAGGCAAAGGCTGCCAGCACTATGGACCGGGGCCGGGGAAGAGTACAAAGTTGTGCATGGAGGAGAAAGGCCACAGATTACAAAACCTGATCCAGCCTCTGACCTGCCAGGGAAGCGACCGGAGTCTTTGGTAGCGAGGACCAGCACCCGGGGTGCGATACCACCTGAGCCAGTAAATAAAGTGACTGGAACCCGCAACTGGTGGCTCTGTGAGTAGCTGTCACCTCCTTGCTCTCCAATACGATAAAGTCTATCCGGCACACCACAATGTAATGGAAGAATCCTTGATATGGCTTGAAAAATATGTTTTATTGTGTATTTACAAAAAATAGTCCGTCCGACGTTTCGATCCACCTGGATCTTTTACAGGGACATTAGGACTAGTGAAAGAGAAAATTATACATAGAAAATTAGAATACAAATGAAAAAGCAGTAAAACACTGTTATGCTTTCAAATAATACAATACATTATACATGTAGGGGAAATGGCGGAAACCGCAAGGACCACAAAACAACATATACATAGATTTCATAGGCACCAATAGGGGGAACATAAAAAAATAATAATAACTCCATTAGGCTAAGTGACAATCTGTTGAGACATGAAGACAATCATTAGAGAAATGACAATACTTAATATTTGGACACGTACCTATGTGTCAAGAGAGCTGTCAAATTACATCAGTGTGAATAGGAGACAAAAACTGATCGTCAAAACAAATGGAAAGACTGCGCACGCGGTCTATGGTGAAAGGAGATAAGAAAGATGGATTAATCCATGGATTGTATGAATAGAACAGAATTTAGTAAAAAGTTTGATTATCCAAGTCCAAGCAAGATAAAAGGAAAAAGAATTGAAAAGGGGAGGCGTACCTTGTAGGTAAACCTGTGTGTATGATGCTATGCAAAATGCCCATCAATGACGTGCCGTGAATAGGTATGTAACAGAGTAAGTCTCCACATTAGACATACACTACCTTCCTCTATAACCTTTGTATGATCCTCCTTTTCCATTCTTCCTTTCCCTTAAATGCCCCATAATCTCTATGCTCTTATCTTCCTGATTATCATATCTTCTTAAATCACCATTATATGTCCCCTTTCATGCTTTGCTCCACCCACGTTAACATAATCAAACAATCCATTACACACACACATGCCTAATCCCATTATAACCTTTAATGTCTATTTATCCCATCCACCCCCTTAGCTGTCAGCGGTTATTTACAAACAGCACCTCGCTCCATAAGCACACGCTGATTTTCACCCGCTATGCGCATGCGCGAGATTTGACGCTATTGCGCATGCGCGGGCGTGCGGTTCATCAGCCTCACTGCGTTCCACTCCTAAACAGGAAGTGGACGCAGCTGTGATAACCGGCCACACATAAAAGAGCCCACAGCCACCTATGCACACCGCTGACGCCACTACAGGGGACCCCCTTACCAACTAAACGCAGGTACGACCTAAATGGCACTTTTTTATCCCCTTTACCTCTTCTCATCCAGGCCTGGCCACTTCCTAAATCCCTTGCATTTTAATTACAGGCTTCCTTACATTAATTCATTCGGCTGCTCTGCCATCTCCTCCTCATTGGAAGGTATATCTCTGTATTTCCTTGTTTGTTCATCTCCTTTTGCATTTACCCTCATATACTAATGTGTTTGATATATACCATTATACTATGGAATTTCTTTATTTACACAGCATTCCTGCGTTGATTGGATTAAAATACATTAAGCAGGACACCTCATCTGCAGACCCACCACGTACTCCTCTGATGCTCTCTGATACACTTCTATGTATAAATCTGCTTTTTCAGTGATTTCCCCCTCATAGGAAGGTATATTGGTACATTATATCCTTATAACTTGTATAGCTTTCTGGATTTCCCCACATCCACCTGGTGTGTGGCTGTGATTGATATATACCTGTTCTATCCACACAGGACTTTCGCTTTTTCCTGCTTGAAATCCCCCTGACCTAAACAAGATACATCAGGTGAAGTTTATCACCCCGCACCACAACCTATTTACAGCGGTACACTCTAACATACTGACCTAGTCAGATTCAGCGAGACCAGGTACATATGATTAGTTGTTCCCCTTTTACTATTACCTCTACCAACCCTGCCACACAGGTAGGTACACTCCTTTTTCTCTTCTTTTCTCTCCCCTCTTACTTCCATTGCTCCCCTTTTTTTCCTTTTTCTCTTTTCATGGCCTCATTTTTTTGTCATATATGCCATCAACAGATAATCTGAAATTACCTCGTGACGTGACCTTTCTCCCAGGTGATCGGACACTCTATCCGATTTTGACTGACCATCACTAATCAGTTTTCCTACTGTGGTATGTTCATATATGTAAGGGCCTTGGCCGGTACCCTATACATTTATTTATCTAATCTAACTACCTATATACATTAGCTCCCTATATGAGCACAGATTATATCATAATTCTCTTTTTTCATGTTTTTCACCATTTGACTCCTGTAGGAGACTTACTCTGTTACATACCTATTCACGGCATGTCATTGATGGGCATTTTGCATAGCATCATACACACAGGTTTACCTACAAGGTACGCCTCCCCTTTTCAATTCTTTTTCCTTTTATCTTGCTTGGACTTGGATAATCAGACTTTTTACTAAATTCTGTTCTATTCATACAATCCATGGATAATTGTCTTTCTTATCTCCTTTCACCATAGACCGCGTGCGCAGTCTTTCCATTTGTTTTGACGATCAGTTTTTGTCTCCTATTCACACTGATGTAATTTGACAGCTCTCTTGACACATAGGTGCGTGTCCAAATATTAAGTATTGTCACTTCTCTAATGATTGTCTTCATGTCTCAACAGAATGTCACTTAGCCTAATGGAGTTATTATTATTTTTTTATGTTCCCCCTATTGGTGCCTATGAAATCTATGTATATGTTGTTTTGTGGTCCTTGCGGTTTCCGCCATTTCCCCTACATGTATAATGTATTGTATTATTTGAAAGCATAACAGTGTTTTACTGCTTTTTCATTTGTATTCTAATTTTCTATGTATAATTTTCTCTTTCACTAGTCCTAATGTCCCTGTAAAAGATCCAGGTGGATCGAAACGTCGGACGGACTATTTTTTATAAATACACAATAAAACATATTTTTCAAGCCATATCAAGGATTCTTCCATTACATTGTGGTGTGCCGGATAGACTTTATCGTATTGCTGGACTTATTATTCCAGAGCACCCGCCCCTCCGCAGTGAGCCAGGTCTATTCTATTGACCTCCTTGCTCTCCGACGCTTCCGTGGACTGCTGCCCCCATTCTCACCAACCTCCCAAGGTTCCCCGCTTCGCCCGTGGGGAGCGATACCATCCCGGCTGCATATAACACCTGGCCCAGAGAGAGACTGTGCAGCGACGGCTAGTTCCTGGCCGCATACCGTGGGTGGCGCTGCAAAGCATCCCCACTCCCCATCCAGTACTGCCCTTGAGAGAGGACTAGTCGTAGGAAGGGTCGGCGGTGGAGGAGGCCGAGACTCCAGTCACCACTGCAACCGGTGACACGCTTCCCAGGGACCTGTTACCCTCATTCCATCCCCATCTGTACTGTTTGTTTGCTGTTTTTGTTTAACATGTAGCCGACGGGGTCACGGAGCCGGGTCAGGCCAGTCACAGCTACCCCAAGAAACCACTGGCCCGGTGACGAGTACCCTAAGGCCCCGTGGACGCTACAGTAGTGCGACTCCTGTTTACACAAGACAGCGTGCTGACAAGAACGATTATCTTTTGTACAAAATAATAAATCATTTTACCCAATGAACAAGCATTTGGTTTGTTCATCAGATGATGATAGTCTGTTTGCACTGCAATACTGCATTATCGTGAATTAAAAATTCCTGGGAATGCTAGTTTATTTTTATCTTGCAGTGTATATGCACCTTTAGGCCCTAATTCATAAAGAGCAGCAATGTCCAAGCCAATCTTTTTGAGGGGACTTGTTGGATACAGAGGTGCTGGATTCATTCATCGAGAGGTGCATGACTCCTAATGAATCAGCTGCCTCTGAAAAATGGCGTGCACCTCCATATGCCTCACTGCAAATACTGAAGCAAGATTTCTGGGGTAAGGTATGCCGCAGTTCATCTAGAATCAGATGAGTGAATGTTGGACATGGCAGCGCCTCCCCATCCCATAAGGCTGCTTTCACACATCCGTTTTTGCTGTCCGGCAAAATCCGGCAAAAAAACTGATGCAACGGATCCGGCAAAAAAACTGATCCATTGCATCAGTTTTTTCCATGTGTTCCTTCCGTTTTTTGACGGATCCGCTGTGCTACTGATCATGCTCAGTTCAAAAAACCGGATCCATCCTTGGATTCCGTCATATGCCTGATGATGACGGATCCGGTGCCCATAGGCTTTCATTGTAACTCACCCCGCACAGCGCCGAATCCGGCGCCATACGGTTTTTCGCCGGAGACAAAAGACACTGCAAGCAGCGTTAAATCCGGCTGCCGGATCAGCTATTCACGCCGGATCCGGCCAAAGCCGGATGTGTACCGACCTGCTCTATGCAGCCAAGCAGGTCGGATCCGGACCTTCTGTGGGTGGCTCGAGGGTCTCCGGACCTGGGGGTCTCGCGGTCATTTCAATTGAAAAGGGGGTTATGGTGTATGGGATTTTGGAAAGTTTGTACGTGACGCCACCCACGGTATGTGGTAAATGGGGTACCACTGCTGCCGTTGAGGGGACTCCCGGGGGCGTTGGGCTGGCAGCTGGATGTTGTTAACCCTCCGTGGGTAGGGATGGATGCCCCGGGTCGCAGTGGGAGTTGTGGTGGTGGCAGGGATTGCAGGGAGCAGGAAACTCACCGTTCGGTTGTCCTGGTGTTGGATTAGGCTGCTTTCATGTGTAGGGTCAGGAAACACAGAGTCCAGTACTTAACCAGAGATTGCCATTGTCCGTAGACCTTTGGTATGGGGGTGTTCGGATCCCAAACCCGGTACAAGAAGCAGGACCCTCTCTCTCTCCTGCACTCCAGCTATGAGTCACCTTCTCTGATTCGGACGGGGGAAGTCCTCTCTCTGCAAAAGTCCGGGGTCCCTGGCACACTACCGGCGGGCCACTTACCTGCCCCAGTCCACTACAGGTACCCCTGAGCCTACTCTCCACTTCAGCTCCAAGACTCTGCCTTTTCCTTGCTCCACTTCCCCAGCAGCACAAGAGCTGCAGCCCTTGTCTGCTCTCCTTCCTCTCTCCTTCCACTGACTGACGCAACTCCTCCCCTCCTGCTCTTTTTGTTACACTGTACCAGTGTGGGATCAGGTGGCACCAAGGAAGTTTAACTCTTTCTGTGACTACCTGGCTGGCCAGGGCGTCACAGATGCAACGCAAGGCCATGTGGCACAATCCGGCACCAATACAAGTGTATGGTGGAAAGAACGGATCCAGTGGCAACACACGCTGGATCCGTTCTTTCCGTTTTTTAACTGATCGTGCCGCACGGCAAAAAAAGGATATTTGAAAGCAGCCTAACACTTTAGCTATGACCATTTTGAAAATGCCAAAAGTCGCATGTTTTTATAACTCGAGATGCACAAAAATGTTGAAACTTATCAAAACAGTTTTAAGCCAGATTTCTGGTGAAAATACATTGATAAATCAGAGCCTGATGTGTTTACTGTATAACGTTGTTGCAGATGGTTCTTCTAGCGACAGTGTGTCAATCATTCACTAAGGGAGCAACACTTTACTCAGCCACAACTCTGTTGGTTGCTTGCAAAACTTTTTCCCTTGCTTTGCACAGTTTTAGTTCATTGTTACCTCATGCACTTTTCTCCAGTGCTAAGCTTGCCGGGCAAGCAAGGGATTAGTGGACCCAATGGACCTCAGCACACAGAAAACCCAAAGGGGCTTGAATACGGAACCACACCTGGTTTTCACCAGAGCCTCCGATGATGAGAGTGTTGCGCTGCAGGTGTGAGACCGGGTGTCACTCAGGAAGACTGATGCTGTGACAGCTGTCCCCAGGGTACAAATATAGACAGTCTCTGATAATAGAAACAGCACCAGCTGGTGTGTATTCAGCCAAGATGGATGAATGGATGCAGTAGCAGCTGCCAACATGGATGCTTGCAGCAGCTGTAGCGGATATCGAAGGGAGAGGCCAGCATGGATACTTGCAGCATCGTCAGTGGATTTAGTGGAGGCGGCCAGCGTGGATAGTTACAGCAGCAGCAGTGGACTTGTAATGCACTGAAACACAGATCAGGAATAGCACACAGCACAATAACAGCAGCAGCACTATGGACCAGAGAACTAGGAACATATAGAACTCGTTGCCCAGGCACTTCCCTTACAGGGAAGGTCCCCTAAATACCTAATGCCTCCCAGTCAAGCTGAGAGGCACTTCTGGTTCAGGGCATATTGGCCCTTCAAGTAAAGGATTATATCAGTGTATGGGCATTCCCAAGAGGCCTGTGTGGCGTGCGTAAGCTTTGAGAGACAGTTGCATGGACCATGGACGGGGCAGCCACCTCTGGACGCCGGGAAGGTGGGAGCAACCAGGATGGTAGGAGTGCCGGCATCCCCACCAGGAATGGGGGGCAGAGCAGTGTGTGGACACTGATATGGGTGGTTCAGTACCCCCCTTACGTCCTTCTTTTTTCAGAAATCTCTTATGGAGAAGAGGGGAATTAATATTTTTCCTTGGCTCCTATGACTTCTCATCAGGACCAAACTCCTTCCAGTCCACTAAAAAGTGGGTTTTACCTCAGATCCTTTTCACTGCAAGGATAGAATTTACCTCAAAAGTGTTTTCATCACTGGCTGGAAGAGGCGATGTACCTGGATCTCTGTAGTAATGGCTCAGGATGACATGTTTGAGAAGGGACACATGGAACGAGTTGGGGATATGTAGGGAAGCCAGGAGCTTCAACTTGTAGGACACCTCGTTAATCCACTGGAACAGCTCAAAGGGATCGATAAAGCCCCCGCTTGTAGGAAGGCACCATAAGAGGGATGTATCTGGAAGAGAGCAATACCTTATCTCTGGGCCGGAATGAAGGACGGTTTAGGTGTCTCTTCTCCACATGCCTCTGTCTTCATACTGATGAAGGACTGCTCCAGGGAGGACTTGGTCTTCCCTCAAATGTCAGAGAACGTCTTGATGAGGGAATCGGCTGCAAGATTGCTAGAGGTGAGCACCACTGGGAATGGGATTTTGGGTAGCTGTCCATACACTATGTGAAATGGAGACTTGGCAAAAATTCACTCCCGTGATTGTTATACAAGAATTTTGCCCAATTAGGGAACTTGACCCAGTTGCTATGGTTTTAGTTGACAATGTACCGCACAACGTTTGTCTGGATCTGATTCACCCACTGTAATTGGCCATTGGAGTGTGGATGGTAGGCTGATGAGAAGTTCAAGGTGCAATACAGTAGCTTACAGGTAGCTCTCTAGAACCGAGACGTAAACTGGACACCTCTGTCGGACAGGATGTGGAGAGGTAGATCGTGCAGCCGCAAGATGTGCTGGATGAAGTGCTCAGCAAGCACTGGTGCAGAGAACAATCCAGTCAGTGGCGTGAAATGGGACATTTTTAAAAACCTGTGTACTAACATGCAGATGGTGCAACCAGAGGACTTCGGCAGTTCCGTGATACAGTCCATCACAATATGCTGCCAAGGGATGATTGGCACTGTTAGAGGACGTAGTCATCCAGCAGGAAGCTTCTTTGGGTTTTGATGCAAGCACATGGGGGACAGGCCAAACCAAACTCCAGCAAATCTTGTTGCAGCGTTGGCCACCAATAATGCTGAGAGATCAGCTGAAGGGACTTTGTCTGTCTTGTGTGACTGGCCAGCTTGTAGGAATGACCCCACTGAAGAACTCACTTCCTGGCTGCTCCAGCAATGAACATTTTACCGGAAGGACTCGAGACACATCTATGAGAGACACCGAAAGCTTCCTGATGGGTCGATGCTGAGGCTCCTAATTTCGGTCAGCTGACAGAAACAACTAAGACAGAACATTGGCCTTGATGTTCTCAGTCAGGTGGAAATGCAGAACAAGGTTAAAGCTGGCGAAGAACAATAACCATCGAGCTTGGCGCAGATTCAACCTCTGAGCTTATGGTAAGTAGGTCAAGTTCTTGTGGTCAGTGTAGATGATGACGGGATGCACTGCTCCCTTCAGCAGATATCGCCATTCCTCAAGAGCCATCTTGATCGCCAACAGTTCTTGGTCTCCAAATGAGTAGCTCCACTTGGCAGCAGAGAATGCCCTGGAAAAGAATCCACAGGTTACCATTTTACCCACAGCAGACTTCTGCATCAGGACCGCATTAGCACCGGAGGATGAAGCATTTGCTTCCAGGATGAATTGCTTGCTAGTCTCCAGTGTATGCAGCACCAGAGCTGAAGAGAAGGCCTGCTTTAGGGCAACAAACGCATCTCCACTTCTGCAGTCCACACCTTTGTATTCACCTCCTTGTGGGTCAAAGCCAAGAGGGGAAGAATCTGGGATGAGAATTACAGGATGAACTGCCGATAACTGGCAAAACCGAGAAACCTCTTCAGCTCAGCTAATACATTGTCTCAATGCATCCTCGGGCCGGTGACCAAGATTATGTAGCCTAGGAAAGGCAGGGAAGACCACTCGAAGAGACACTACTCATATTTGGTATAGAGAATATTCTCCCTTAGTCTCTGTAACACCTGGTTAACATCTGTTCTGTGTTTGGCAGATTGGGAGAAAACACGAAGATGTCGTCCAGGTACACTATCACACATGAGCAGAGCTGATCTCGGAATATATCCGGTGACAAACCCCTGGAAGACCACTTGGGCATTGCTGAACCCGAATGTCATTATGATATACTCATAGTGGCTGTCACGGGTCTTGAAGGTTATCCTCCATTCTTCACCCAACTGTATCTAGACGAGGTTATGCGCACCATGTAGGTCGAGTTTGGAGAAAATCCTGGCACCTCAGAGCCGTTTGAATAATTCCAGTAATGTGGCAGAGGGCAGGGTCTGTGTCAGCAAGTGCCAGAGCCCTGGACTCGCAGTCGGCAGGGACCAGTGGCGTACTGCCAATGGTGGCAGGCCACGTGACCGCTATGAGGCCCGTGAGTCAGGGGAACCCAGTGCCAGCACTGACACCGGGTCCCCCACTGTGGATCACACTTTTAATTGTATCGGCATTGCAGTTGCCGATACAATTGAACGTAATGATGAGAGATTGAGTGGCGTGCTCCCTCTGTCATTATTCTCCTGCTGTGTCTGCGCTCTGAAAGCTTATCAGAGTATAGCGCGATGACGTCAATACAGTGCTGAGATGTGCAGAGTTTCAGAACAGTGGACATGCTGAGGAGACCGCAGCAATGGGGGGAACGAGGAGAGGTGAGTATGTATTTATCACAGTGGCAAGAGGATTATGGGGGTGCGTTAAATTATATGGGGGTTGCATACTACATTAGGGTGCATGATACTATATAGGGCTGCTTTGTGCTATATGGGGAATGCATAATACAATATGGAGGACTATGGGGCTTCATAACACTATACACTGTGTGCAGAATTCTTAGGCAAATTAATATTTTGATCACATGATAATTTTTATACATGTCCTACTCCAAGCTATATAGGCTTGAGAGCCAACTACCAATTAAGTAAATCAGGTGATGTGAATCTCTGTAATGAGGAGGGGTGTGGTGTAATGACATCAACATCCTATATAAGGTGTGCTGAATTATTAGGCAACTTCCTTTCCTTTGACAAAATGGGTCAGAAGAGAGATTTGTCGGCCTCTGAAAAATCCAAAATTGTGAGATGTCTTGCAGAGGGATGCAGCAGTCTTAAAATTGCCAAACTTTTGAAGCATGATCACCGAACAATCAAGCGTTTCATGGCAAATAGCCAACATGGTCGCAAGAAGCGTGTTGGGCAAAAATGGCACAAAAAAACTGCCCATGAATTGAGGAAAATCAAGCGTGAAGCTGCCAAGATGCCATTTGCCATTCGCCTTAAGACTGATTTTTCATAGGTTTTATGGACTGATTAAATGAGTGACTCTTGATGAGACAGATGGATGCGCCAGAGGCTGGATCAGTAAAGGGCAGAGAGCTCCACTCCGACTCAGATGCCAGCAAAGTGGAGGTGGGGTACTAGTATGGGCTGTTATCATCAAAGATGAACTTGTGGGACTATTTCGGGTTGAGGATGGAGTGAAGCTCAACTCCCAGACCTACTGCCAGTTTCTGGAAAACAACTTCTTCAAGCAGTGGTACAGGAAGAAGTCGGTATCGTTCAAGAAAAACATGATTTTCATGTAGGACAATGCTCCATCACATGAATCCAACTACTCCACAGCGTGGCTGGCCAGTAAAGGTCTAAAAGAGGAAACAAATAATGACATGGCCCCCTTGTTCACCTGATCTGAACCCCATAGAGAACCTGTGGTCCCTCATAAGATGTGAGATCTACAGGGAGGGAAAACAGTACACCTCTCGGAACAGTGTCTGGGAGGCTGTAGTGGCTGCTGCACGCAATACTGATCGTAAACAGATCAAGCAACTGACAGAATCTATGGATGGTAGGCTGTAGAGTGTCATCATAAAGAATGGTGGCTATATTGCTCACTAATTTTTTGGGGGGTTGTTTTTGCATGTCAGAAATGCTTATTTCTAAATGTTGTGCAGTTATATTGGTTTACCTGGTGAAAATAAACAAGTGAGATGGGAATATATTTAGTTTTTATTAAGTTGCCTAATAATTCTGCACAGTAATAGTTACCTGCACAAACAGATATCCTCCTTAGATAGGCAAATCTAAAAAACCCACTCCAACTTCCAAAAATATTAAGCTTTGATATTTATGAGTCTTTTGGGTTGATTGACAACATAGTTGTTGATCCATAATAACAACAATACTTAAAATACAACTTGCCTAATAATTCTGCACATGGTGTATGGAGGAATATGAGGCTGCATTATATTATGTGTACCAATATGGGGTGCATTATACGTATTATATGGAGGAATATTTAGTGCATTATACTATATGGAAAAATATGGGGGCTGCATAACACTATGGAGGAATACGGGGGGCTTCATAACACTATATGCAGGAATATTGGGTGAATTATAACTTATATAGAAATATGAGGGCTGCATAATACTATTTGGATGACTGTGGGGGCTTCATAACAGTATATGGCAGAATATGAGGCTACATTATATTATGTGGAGCAATATGGGGTGCATTATATTATATGGAGGAATATGGGGGATTCATAACACTATATAGAGTAATATGGGGGCTACATACTACTGTATGGCGTAATCTGAGACTACATTATATTATGTGGAGCATTATGGGGTGCATTATATTATATGGAGGAATATTGGGTGCATTATACTATATGGGAATTGCATAACACTATATGTGTCACGCTCCCCGTGTCCCACTCCCCGGTCCCCGTGCGCCGCTCTCCGGGTCCCGTGCCCCGCTCTCTGGGTCCCGACGGCGCTCCCTGCTCACCGCTATGGTCTCTGGCTTTCTCCTCCACGACCTTCCTGCTTCCTCTCCCTCGCCTGCGTCCTCCATGCGTTCTGCTCCCCGCTCCCTTCACTCCTCTGCGACGCTGGATACTCTGCCAGGCACTCCTGCATTAGGGCGCGCGCGGTCATTGACCCTCTCTTAAAGGGCCAGCATCCAGAAACAGGATATTGCATATGCAGGTACAGGGTATAAAAGGGTTATCTTTCCAGGTGGGCGGGGCCTGTTCTAGATGTTTAGTAAGCTAGGCGTTCAGGTCCCCTTTTGCCTTGTCCAGTATTAACCCTTGTCTGTCTCGCAGAGTCCGTCCTGCCACGCCAACAAGTCCTAACCACGACTGCTGCTTCACTTCTGTCGGTGACTGTCGGCTGAGGACTCCACCATCTTCTTCAGCCCGGACCCGGCTCCGATCCCCCGCTCCACCCCCTCGTCCAGCTGGATCCGGTTCCACCTGTCAACTCCACCCGGCACCTGAACCAGAGCCTTGCTATCGGGACTACCATCTGGAACCCTGTGACCTCCGGGACATCTTCCTTCCTCTTTCCGGAACGGACTGTGCCTGTACCGCTAGTACTTCGGCTACTGTGCATCAAGGCCATCTGGCGGGGTGACCGGACAGTCCCTGTATAGGGGTTAGCTCCAGGTTGCTCCGCTGGAGGAGTCCGGTGCACGGTCCAGAGTTTCCACCACCAGGACCTTACAATATGGTGGAATATGGGGGCTGCATACTGCTATACCCCCCAGAGTTGTATGTCACCTACAGCCCAGTGCTGTATACCCCCTGGAGAAATATGTCTCCCCTCCATAGTGCTGTATACACCCTCATAGCTGTATGTCCCTTACTTCAGTGCTGTATACCCAAAAGTGCTGTATACCCCCCAGTGCTGTTTGTCCCCCACCTCAGTGCTGTATTCCCCCAGAGCTATATGTTCCCAAACCCCAGTGCTCTATACCTCCAGGGCTGTATTTCCCCCCACCCTAGTGCTGTAAACCTCCCAGAGCTGCATGTCACTCCCCACCCCAGTGCTGTATAGCCCCAGAGCTGCATGCCCTCTTCCTCCTAGAGCTGTATGGTTCCCCCACCCCAAAGCCTAATGCCCCCTCTAGAGCTGTATTCCCCCCCATTGTTGTATACCCCCTTCTTCAGTAATGTGTATGCCCCCCAGTAATGCGTATGTCCCCAGCCTCTCCTGTGATGTATATACCATAGTGTCAGTGTGTGCGGCCATGTCTGTTAGTAACAGGCACCAATCAGCGCTGCACAGCCACATGCCCGGGAGGAGTTGGACGAGCGGAGGAGGTGAGTGAGACTGCTGCCGACTTCCTCATATTTGAAATCTCTAATGTGTCTGTGTGCATGTATGATGTATGCATCTATGTATGTCAATGTATATGGCTGTGTATAGACTTATGTCTATGTGGCGCCCCAGGACCTGGTCGCCACAACAGCATTGCCCCTCCAAAGGGTTAATGCTGAGCCTGGAGGTAATTGGGGGAATCATTGGCCAGTAAGTTCAACATCCAACGCAGTTTCTCCCTCAGGCCAGCAGGGGGAGCTCTGAACCTGGAGTTCCAGGGAGCATTCCTCAAGTCTGACCTGAGGGAAGAGTTAGTGTTCAGTCTGTGAGGAGAGAGCAGAGAGAGCAGACGCAGAGTGTGCAGTCTGGTGAACTGGGTCTGGAGCTGGTTAGCTCAGTCCAGGGAGGCCAGAGCTGCAGAAAGGCAAAGAAGTAGACTTGGACATCGGAGTCTGTGGCCACCAGGGCCTAAAATATTCCCTGGTAGCTGAATCCGAAGGGCAGGAGAGCTGCAAGCACCTGGCCTATAAACAACCTGAAGGTACAGCTGCATCACCAGGGCCTGGTGTTGACTCCAGCAGAGAAACACCCGAGAGGGCCTGCGCAGCCTACCACACAGGGAGAGGGACGTATCATCGGTCCCAGCAGCAAGAGGGCCATTGCTAATCCAGAGTGCAGGGTCCTATAACAGCAAAGAAAGAACAGGAGTAGGCCTCATACTCATCTGGCCAAAAAGATACCTCGCTTACTTCCAGGCCGGCTGGAGCCCTCGACCACCTGTAACGGTCTCCCAGGACTGGACTGTTCTCAAAGTAAAAGAGGAGAAGGTAAAGAGACTACTGTTTGTGACTGTTTCTTTCACTGCCTGTCGGCCCTGCACCGTATCATTCACACCAACATCCCCATAGACACTTACAAGCACCAACTGTTGCTCCGGGGCACCGCTCCACCTGTTGGGAGCAGTACCACCATTGCTGCCGTTCCATCACCCCGGAGGCCTCATAATAGCCGCAAACCACAGGTGGTGTCACGAAAATTATAAAACTTTAACAATCACCCCCACTGAAGCCATCTTAATTGACCCCACCAGGGTACGGAGTCGGGCCCAGCCACCACTGACGACCCCCGGACTAGTCCGGCCCGGCACCGGGTGTCCCATAGCCCTGGGGTGGGCGAGTCAACTTTGGCGTCACAAACAGGATTTCGTGCCCGGTCCCACCGGGTACTGTGCGCCCTGTAAAACTGTGCTGAAGAGACTTTCCCTGTTTGAAAATTGCCGCCGCCATTAGCCTCGCTGAGTGCAGGAAGAAAGGGGGTGTGCCCGAAAAAGAGCACGAAGGGAGCGTGCCATCAGAGCGGAGGGTCGTTAACCCCGCGCGACTCTGCAGAGATTTTGAAAAGTGAACGGAGCGTGGTAAGGTCCACTAAGGGGGAGGAAGATGTCCGACACAGAGGGAGAGCAGGTGGCTGCCATAGCCCGAGACGCCGCAGCACCGGCCCAAGTAATCCCAGTCGCCGTCGCCCCAGCCCCCGCTGTAGTGCCGGTAATGCCGATCACAATGCCGTACATCCCGGGAGCAGAATGGCTGCCGCAGTACTCCGGGGAGTCACATACCCTGAGCGACTTCAAGGAAAGGCTGCACAGCTTGTTTAGAGTGTATCCTCTGACTGAGAGCCAGGAGGTGGGCATATTAATGGGCCAGCTAGCCGGCGCGGCCCAGCGTGAAGTGAAGTCCTGGCCTGACACAGATAAAGGGACAGCAACCCAGATACTGGCTAAGTTAAAGAGTACTTTTGACACCTGCACCGCAGCAGAAATAAAGATGAGATTATTTGGGTGCAAACAACGGGCCACAGATAGCATACGGAACTATGCCTTAAACTTGCAGGAGGCCCTGAGAGCAGTTAAACAGATGGACCCAGAGAGAGTACGTGAGGAAGACAAGCTCCTAACTGAGCAGTTCATAGAAGGGCTCCTGTCAGACGCCCACAGGACCCAGCTGCGTATCATGGTCCTGCAGAACCCTGCTCTGGACTTTGCAAAGTTTAAGGACCAGGCCATCCGGGTACTGAGAGAATCTACACTGAATGACACAGTACCCCTCCGGCCTCTTGCTATCACGTACCCAGAGGTGGTGCCTGCAGCACGAGCCGCTGCAGGGGCTGAGGCGCAGACCCTGGATAAAGATCCCACTGCAGAGCTCAGACAGCAGGTCCAAGAACTGACCAAGACAGTGGCTGCCCTCGCAAAAACAGTGTAGTCTCTACAAGTGACCCCATCACCTGCAAGAATCGAGTTGGCCTCCAGTCCAGATGACGTCCCGTGGATGCGACAAAGGAGGATTCCGCTGACCCAAGGAAAAGACACAGACCGGTATGATTCAACTGGACAACCGATCTGCCGCCGCTGCAGCCAGGTGGGGCACAGTGCAAGACACTGTCCTTTAAATGGGCCGAACCTGGGACCAGGAGCCAACCCCCAGGTGTAAGGAAGCCCGGCTCAACTCCCAGTCACAGCAAGTATGTGGGAGGACAACCGGTCCTTCCTATTGTGCTGGATGGGATCCCTTTGAATGCCCTCCTGGATACGGGGTCCCAGGTAACAACCATCCCTTATAAATTGTACAAAAGATACTGGGCTGATTCAGACATTGACCATGGCCCAGATGATGATTTAACAGTTGTGGCCAGTAATGGTCAGCCCTTGCCTCAAATTGGGTATAAGGAGGTAACCATTAAAGTGGGGCGGGTAGAATTGCCATGTCAGGGGATGATAATTGTAGATATTGATCGCAAAGAATCTAACCCACTGCTAACCCTTGGTACAAATGTGATGGAAAATTGTCTTGCCGAAGTGATAATTTTGTTGCAGCAGGCGTCTGAAACTGCCAGCTCCGGGCAGCAGCGTGCCCTACAGAGGGAAATCAGAGCCCTGATGAGGAGGCAGCAGGTAGAGCTGGCCGGAGGAGAAATTGGCAGTGTGAGAGTAAGTGACCCCCTCCCCATTGCAATACCCCCAAGAAGTGAAATGTTGATATGGTGTCGGGCAGCAATAGGCCTCAAGGGTCAGGATTACCCGGCCTTGGTAGAACCGGTGTATTCAGACAGCAGGCCTGGAGTCCTGATAGCCAGAGGGGTAGCAGACGTCCGCAAGGGAAGAGTGCCCGTCCGTGTCCTGAATTGTGGGGAGGAGGAAGCCAAATTGCCCCGGTACGCCACCGTAGCAAAACTGTACACTGTCAGTAACAATACCATCAAAACAGTGGAACCCTTGATCCCGTCCGACCAGGCGGAAGACAACGGCTCCAAGGGACAGCTGGAGGACTGGTGCCAAAAATTACATGTGGGCACCGACTCCACCCCTCACACCAAAAGCATGGGGTTTACTGGGTGGTAAAGGAATACGAGCGGGTCTTCAGCAAACACCCCCTAGATTTTGGGCAGGTAAAAGGGGTTAAACATCAAATCCCCACTGGTGACCATCATCCCATTAAAAAGAGATACCGCCCTGTACCCCCAGCACAGTATCAGCGTGCCAAAGAAATGTTACAGGAAATGAAGGAGGCTGGGGTTATCAGAGATAGTTGTAGCCCCTGGGCAGCTGCACTAGTGCTCGTAAAGAAAAAAGATGTTACAATGAGAATGTGCGTAGATTACAGACAAATTAACCGCATTACACATAAAGATGCTTATCCACTACCCAGAATAGAAGAGTCACTAACAGCCTTAAAATCAGCTAATTATTTCTCCACCCTGGATCTCACCAGTGGGTATTGGCAGGTTCCCGTGGCAGAGGCGGACAAGGAGAAGACTGCATTCACGACACCAATGGGTCTCTGCGAGTTCAATTGTATGCCGTTCGGGCTCTGCAACGCCCCAGGGACATTTCAGAGATTGATGGAGTGCTGCTTGGGCCATCACAACTTTGAAACCGTGCTATTGTACCTGGATGACGTCATAGTCTACTCCAAGACCTACGAAGACCACCTGAGGCACTTACCAGAAGTGTTTGAGTCCTTGTCAGAGTATGGCCTGAAGATAAAGCCGTCCAAATGTCACCTCTTGAAGCCAAAGGTACAGTACCTGGGTCATGTGGTCAGTGCAGAAGGTGTGGCACCTGATCCGGAGAAAGTCACAGTAATCAAGGACTGGCCAAGACCCACCACGGTAAAGGAGGTGCGGCAGTTCCTTGGGCTGGTGGGCTACTACCGAAGGTTCATTGATGGCTTCACAAAGATAGCAGCGCCTCTTCAAGATCTCCTGGTGGGCCAGCCAAAGAAGGCTAAGAAGCAAAGCCCTCCATTTGAATGGAACAGCCAAATAGAAACATCTTTTGTCCGGCTGAAAGGGGCTCTCACGGGAGAAGAAATTCTGGCCTACCCTGACTACAGCCAGCCATTTGTACTGTACACAGACGCCAGCAACGTGGGACTGGGAGCAGTTCTGTCCCAGGTGCAGGGAGGCAGAGAGAAGGTGATAGCTTACGCCAGTAGAAAGCTTCGTCCCACAGAAAGGAATCCAGAAAACTACAGTTCCTTCAAGCTGGAGTTCCTCGCTATTGTTTTGGCAGTGACTGAAAGCTTCAAGCACTATCTGGCGTCGGCCAAGTTCACCATCTTCACGGACAACAATCCGTTGACACATCTGGCAACAGCCAAGCTAGGTGCGTTGGAGCAGCGATGGATGGCCCGGCTGTCTAACTTTGACTTTACCATCAAGTACCGGGCTGGCAAGAAGAATAACAATGCTGATGCGCTGTCCAGAATGCCTCACTTACCCGAGTCTGGAGAAGACCTGGATGAACTCGAAGAGATAGAGTTACCGGCTTTCCATCACCAAGGTATCTCCCAGTGTGAGCATGCTGTAGGAGGGAAGCGCTCGAGCCAGCACGAGGTCTCAGTCAACCCATTACTCCACCATAATTGGGAAGAGACACAGAACGGTGACCCGGCCGTGCGATTGGTCAAAGAAAAGCTAGAACAAGCTGAGACCCATCTCGGTCCAGATGCTCCACAAGAAGCCCAGCAGCTGTGGAAGGAGAGGGGACGACTGTTCACCTACCAAGGCAAGCTATGCAAGAGATATGTCAACTGGCAAACAAATGAACTCGTCTGGCAGATAGTGGTCCCACAGAGGGATGCTCCAATGGTCCTAGCAGCTTACCATGATAAAGCAGGACACTTCGGGTGGAAGAAGTTGGAGACCCTACTCCGCGATCGGTTCTACTGGGTGCACATGAGAAAGGCAGTCGAGAAGTGGTGCCGAGATTGTGGTCCGTGTAACCTGAGGCGGAAGGATGATACCAGCCAGAGGTCTCCCCTACAGCCAATTGTCACGAAGCAGCCCCTAGAGTTGGTGGCCCTGGACCACGTGAAGTTAACACCAAGCCGGTCAGGCTATGTTTACGCCCTCACCATTGTGGACCATTGCTCTCGTTTCCTGGTAGTAGTGCCTGTGAAAGACCAGACAGCCAGAACAGCAGCTCGAGCATTTCAGGCATACTTTTGTCGACCTCACGGATATCCTGAAAGAGTTCTGACTGATCAAGGCCCTGCATTCGAGGCAGAAGTGTTCCAAGAGTTCTGTAACATGTACGGCTGTAAGAAAATAAGAACAACACAATACCACCCCTAAGCCAATGGATTGTGCGAGAAAATGAACCATGTGGTTATTGATATGCTCAAGACTCTACCTCTGGAAGAAAGAAACCAATGGCGAGAGAAGTTACCAGATCTAGTGGACTTGTACAATAATATCCCAGTAAACTCGACCAACTGCAGCCCTGCTTACCTGATGCGAGCAAGACCTGGCAAGTTACCTGTAGACTTTGAGATGGGAACTGTGTCACCTGAAGCGGTCCAAGAGATAGAGGATTGGGATACAGAGCGACAACAGCAGTACCGCAAAGTTCAGGAATGCAAAAGAAAAGAGCCTGTCCCAAGCAAGAATGAGACAAGAAAAGAACTACAATCAAACAGCCCCAGCAACTCCCTTAGTACCTGGAGAACAGGTCCTCAAGAAAAAGCGGAGAGCGCATAAATTAGATGATCAGTGGGAGAATGAACCCTACACCATTATTCCCTCCAACTTTGACAATAGTAAAGTATGTCTCATAAGCAAAGATGAAGGCAAGACCTACCAAGCAGTTTCTAGAGACCGCCTGAAAGCGTGCCCTGAACGGTGCAAAATCCAAAAAGAAATAGAGGAAGTACAAGAAAGTCCCCAAATTCAAGAAAAAGAGGAAGAGATGATCCAAACAATACTTGGAAAATTCCCCAAAACTTGGACCCGAATAAATAATGCTATAGTGGTACCAGTCTTGACGTTCCCACAATTGGTCGAGCCAGAAACAGAAGAGGTTCCAGATCCACCTAAGGAACTGTCCGTCCCAACACAAGATGACACGCCAGCAGTGGAACAGAAGAATCAACCCCCTGCCAGTGGTGAACCTGTCGTACCCTTGGCGAATCTCAGACCACGTAGGCAACCATCACGCATACCTATCAGGGTTAGGCCTACCAGTAGCACTGAGGTAGTGCATACACCAAGTAGTCAGGGACAAACACCAGAGCTACACAGGTCCCAACGCAGCACTCGGGGACAGCCCCCTCCGAGGTATAGAGAGTAAAAAGAAAAAGTACCTATTAGAATGTATATAGTTATTTAAAATGTCTGTAATGTTGTGTATAAAATGCTTTTTATTTAAATGATTAAGTATATGGACAACTGGGTCACTGGACTATGAGTGGCCAAAACTTCAATTGTTTATAGGTTGCACCTACTGTACTCTTCACCCCTGAAGAAAAACCCGTCCGGCGTGCATAGGGTCATCAATGCTCTGACGCACGACCAGAGCCTACGTTGGGGGTTTTATCGTGGCAAGTCCCCCATGGAGCAGTGTAATGGACACCCGGCAGGGAGCCACACTGGACTCTTATAGTATTGTTTAAGTTTGTAACGTTTAAGAAAATGTGCCTCCCATAATGGGATGAAATGTTCTAACATGTTATGTCTTGTTTTTGTTTCTTCAGTCCAGGAGTACTGAGTTTAACTAAGGGGGAGTGTGGCGCCCCAGGACCTGGTCGCCACAACAGCATTGCCCCTCCAAAGGGTTAATGCTGAGCCTGGAGGTAATTGGGGGAATCATTGGCCAGTAAGTTCAACATCCAACGCAGTTTCTCCCTCAGGCCAGCAGGGGGAGCTCTGAACCTGGAGTTCCAGGGAGCATTCCTCAAGTCTGACCTGAGGGAGGAGTTAGTGTTCAGTCTGTGAGGAGAGAGCAGAGAGAGCAGACGCAGAGTGTGCAGTCTGGTGAACTGGGGCTGGAGCTGGTTAGCTCAGTCCAGGGAGGCCAGAGCTGCAGAGAGGCAAAGAAGTAGACTTGAACATCGGAGTCTGTGGCCACCAGGGCCTAAAATATTCCCTGGTAGCTGAATCCAAAGGGCAGGAGAGCTGCAAGCACCTGGCCTATAAACAACCTGAAGGTACAGCTGCATCACCAGGGCCCGGTGTGGACTCCAGCAGAGAAGCACCCGAGAGGGCCTGCGCAGCCTACCACACAGGGAGAGGGACGTATCATCGGTCCCAGCAGCAAGAGGGCCATTGCTAATCCAGAGTGCAGGGTCCTATAACAGCAAAGAAAGAACAGGAGTAGGCCTCATACTCATCTGGCCAAAAAGATACCTCGGTTACTTCCAGGCCGGTCGGAGCCCTCGACCACCTGTAACGGTCTCCCAGGACTGGACTGTTCTCAAAGTAAAAGAGGAGAAGGTAAAGAGACTACTGTTTGTGACTGTTTCTTTCACTGCCTGTCGGCCCTGCACCGTATCATTCACACCAACATCACCATAGACACTTTCAAGCACCAACTGTTGCCCCGGGGCACCGCTCCACCTGTTGGGAGCAGTACCACCATTGCTGCCGTTCCATCACCCCGGAGGCCTCATAATAGCCGCAAACCACAGGTGGCGTCACGAAAATTATAAAACTTTAACAATCACCCCCACTGAAGCCATCTTAATTGACCCCACCAGGGTACGGAGTCGGGCCCAGCCACCACTGACGACCCCCGGACTAGTCCGGCCCGGCACCGGGTGTCCCATAGCCCTGGGGTGGGCGAGTCATCTATTTATATATATCTTACTGAACTTCTCTTTAAATATGTATATGTATGTATGCCTGTATGGGTATGTATCTGTGTATGTATGTGTCTACCTGTGGATGGGGTCCACTGAGACTGTTTCGCCTGGGGCGCACAAAAACCTTGAACCAGCCATAGCAGATGGTATTTATTCTTTACAGTAATTTGGTCGTACCCACTTCGGGGGTTGCTTAAGGGGAGGTCAGTAGTGTCAGGAGTAGTTCAGTTGAGTGGTAACTCTCAAAGAGGAGAGGTCAGGAGCTGGGCTCCTTGAGACTACTAGGTCGCAGATGTTGGTCTGGGCCTGGTAGGAGCTGGACCCTGGTCGCAATCGTGACAAGGGGCACAGACTGTCGAGGAGGACAGCCGGCGGTCTTGTGCCATCACTGGGCAGGGAACAGGGCACGATGGGGTACGTGGACCCTAGGCCAGGAAGTAGCTTCAAGCGTCATGGTAATTTACCCGACGAGGACAGAGCCTTCAAGATCCGTTCTCCACCCGCTCCAAAATCGGGGTACTAGCGCAATGAGGGGGATAGGACTTTCCCAATACATAGTCCAGAAAATCCCAAGCATGAACCCTGCGAGCAAGCTCACCCAGTTAGCCATACTGGTTAGCGGGACCCGACTAGTTTTATGCTAAAGGGACCAGTTAGAAGCAAAGGTGCCAAGGAAAAGGCCACAGGCTAACAAGCAACACCAACGGTGAGGGTAACTGTGGAAAGAGAAGGCGCAAAAATAGGGTCTTACCCGGTATGACACGTGGGGGCAAGTGTGGGTTAGAACACTCACCTGATGGGGTTGTGCAAGTCACAACCCCTATGAAGGCACGTAGTAAATGTGGAAGGCAGCGGTCCCACAATGTAGATATATTCCAAGAGGTAGAGCAGAAAGCAGGTTTAAAATCTGCGCCAAGCCACAGAGAATCCAGATGCTTGTTAGTGAATTCCTTTCTTTATTTATTTTTTACACAGGTTTACGCATTTCGAGGACACATCCGTCCTCATCATCAGGACAATGTACAAAGAAAGACTATAGCAAACAAGAAGTCGCAGGCTCCTATATATGTGTTAGAATGCAGCCACGTATACAGAGATTATGTCATCCACCCCTTCGTGGCTCATAAACACGTGCAACGGTGGATAAAGTTGCCAACATTGACAAACAGAAAAAAAGGAAATAAAGGGAAAAAAAAGCAAAAAAATAAAAAAGGGGAGAGAATGATCACGGAGAAAAGAGGGCAGGAGGAAAAAGAAAAAAGAAAAAGAGGAAAAGGAAAATGTGTTTGAAGTGTTCAATGTAAAAATAAAGTACATTAAATTGAAGGAATGAAGGGTAAAAAATGATGTGTGAATATGAAAAGATGTGGAAAATAAAAAATGGTACATGAACAATATATGTTGATGGTGAGTTTTTTCATATCAAAATGTAAAGAAATATAGTATTTTTTGTAAAATAAAAAAATAAAAAGATCAGAAAAAATTCGCAGATGCGTTAGCAAAATCTTCGCAGATGCGTTCACATAGCGCATGAAAAAACTGGAGAACTGGAGGGAATTGTGTCAGTGGATAAAAGTCTGAAAAATGAAAAATGAAATGAAAAAATGAAAAAAAAAAATATATATATATATATGGGGGGGGGGGGGGAAGAAGCAGCGCTCACAATGAGGTTACTGCCTCTAACATCTTGACAGTGAAACTACGGCGATGCTATACGAGGGGTAGAAGCGCCAGCAGAGATTTCATGCAGGGAGAGAAAGAACAAAAAGCGCTTGCGCAGAAAGGTGACTGGAGGTTAGGACCGTGGGAAAAAGTTTAATGCGCCTGCGCAGTGGTTAAGAAAGTTTAAAGTCGTGGAAAAGTGTTCAGTGCGTCTGCGTGCAGAAGTCTTATAACAGCCGTGAGCAACAAAATGACAAAATGTCAAAGTGTCGGTTGTATGCACTGAACATTATTCTCACGTCTTTCATTCTATGCCAAGCATTTCCGTACGTTTAATCCCACTGTCAAGATTACAGAAGTAGTAAACTCATCGTGAGCGCTGCTTCCTTTCGTTCCCTACTTTTGCACATTACCTTGTGTATTATTGTAAATATCCACTTTATGTTTTGTCTGTTTTCTCATCATTTTTAATCTTCCGACACTTTGACATTTTTTGACATAATGCCTCTCAGCCAAGCTGAAAGGCAGTTCCAGATCAGGGCTTACTGGCCCTTTAATAAAAGGGGCGTGTGCACACCTCAGTCTATGGACATTCCCAGGAGGTCTGTGCAGCATGTGTAGGACCTGGGAGACAGCAGCATGAACTGGGGATGGGGCAGCCATGAAGGTGAGAGTGCCAGCGTTCCTGCCAAGGCACCACTATGTCCATTACACCCAGTAACACAGTTGTCACTCTTCACACCTCTATCACCTAACAGCTTTTATACTGGTCATCTCTCTACTCACACCCAGTCTGGACTGCTTGCACCTTACCAGTCTTGTTAACACTCATTTATCTTTCTGATCTGTCTCCTCACTTAGGACTACTACCTCTCTCTTAGAGTGGCTTTACATGCTACGATATCAGTACCGATATCGCTAGCATGTGACCCGCCCCCATTGTTTGTGCGAAACGGGCATATCGCTGCCCGTCATGCACAAAATCGCGCACCCACGTCACACATACTTACCTGCATAGCGACGTCACTGTGACCGGCGTACCTCCTCCTTTCTAAGGGGGGCGGTCCGCTCGGCGTCACAGCGACGTCATTGAGCGGCCGCCCAATGAAAGTGGAGGGGCGGAGATGAGCGGGACGAACATCCCGCCCACCTCCTTCCTTCCGCATTGTGGCCGGCGGCAGGTAGATGTTCCTCGTTCCTACGGGGGTCACACACAGCGATGTGCACTGCCGCAGGAACGAGGAACAACAACGGGAAAGCGATAGTATCGATAATTGGGAGCGGACCCCCATGTCAACAAGGAGCGATTTTTGACGTTTTTGCAACAATCCAAAATTGCTCCTTGGAGTCACACACTACGAGATCGCTACAGCGACCGGATATGCGTCACAAAATCCGTGACCCCAACGAGATCGCTGTAGCAAAATCGTAGCGTGTAAAGCCCGCTTTAGGCTGAGCAGCTTACATTGCCCAGGAAGGAGAACTACTATTTGATTAAGGGTCCTCCGTTACATTAAGCGCTTTGTGTTTTAGAGACCGTACTGATAATTGAGAAATAATCTAGCTCTGCTATTTGTCGACATCTAAATAAAAAGGTTGATGTAAATGGACCTAGGTCTTTCTTCAACCTATGTAACTATGTAACTTACGCATCTCCAAGATAAAGCTTTGGCCACACTTGGTTAACATGTCCCGTGGATCCTCTGTGATTCCAAAGAAGGCGCTGTAGATCATGGACAGGCAATGGCTCATAATTGGACATGACACCAGCCATCCTAAGATAATATAAAATGTACAGGTAAATGCTTTTAATTATCTTCATCAGGCTTTACATACATTTTACAAACTTCTCTATAAAAAAAGAAGTAATAATATTGAAAATGTTGGATAAATTAGCTAATAATCATAACTGTTTGAACATTTATCTTGTACCCTATTAGTGCTATCTTCTTCCCTTATAATTACCTCACTAACTATTATTCAATAGTTTACAAATGCCAGCCAAACTGTTGAGATCTTGTGCAAAAAACAAAATATACCAAGTGCAGGTCACCAGCATTCACAGAAAATTTAAGTCCACTTGGTCAGTGATTGGATTCTTAAACTGTGAACCTTGTTAGAGTGAAAGTGGCATATCTGTGGGGGGAGGGAAGGCGGGGCACTTGGTCCGGGTGCAGCAAGCAGGTGGGCACTGTCGGGCTACCTGATGCAGCGGTCCAATGTGTCTCCCTGACTGCTGCAGTTTGCCGCAACCCCATATAGTTGGAGTCAGCCATTCTCTCAGCTAGATGTCAAGCTGACAGCTACCAGAGAGAAAGTGCAGTGCACAGGCTACAAGTGATCAACTGTACTCACATCTTCCAGGTGCGAGAACTACTGAACACCTAATCACTGGCACTTCCTGGTCAGGGCGATGTCATCAGTGTAGTCAGGTCAGCTGATCACAAATGCTAATGTCACTCCTTGGCGCAGCATAGGCAGCTGAAGTTTGGTGTGGTAAGTGCTGAAGACACCAAAGATTTATTATAATTAGAGGAACTTGAAAGAAACTTTAATACACAGTATGGAGAGAGAGGGAGAAGTCAAAATATATTCAGACACAGTATCGGGAGTGAGGAGGGAGTGTATATGGACACAGTATGGGAAGCAAATTGGGGAAAGAAATTTGAGGACACAGTATTGGGAGCAAATAAGGGGAAGAAATTTGAGGACATGGTATGGGGAGCGAGGGGGTACATTTGAGGACACAGTGTAGGATGAGAAAAATATGCGGTGGCACAGAATAGAGACTTGGTAGTTTGAGAGGGGTGGTATACAGAGTGGTACCATGAGGGGACAGTGTGAGGCCACAACAAGGATGGGAAAGTATGCCAAGGAGGGGAAATATGATGAGGAGGCACAATATACTGGGAAGTATAGGAAGACTCAGTGTCAGAGGACAGTGTGAAGGAGGGGCCCTGTAGGTATAGGAGAGAGGTAGCAAAGAAAAGTAAGTGGGACTCAGCACCAATGCGAATAGATAAAAATCTTCATGCTTTATTTGAAAAAAGTTAAAATTAATAAAGGGTCACAGATCTTTCCAAAAACGCCATGCGGCTTGTCATGCGGCTTGACGCGTTTCGGACACAAAAAGGGGAATTTAAAAGCAGTCCTTAATCATAAGCCATGTAAGATAGAAGGCAAGAAGTATATATAGCACTTTAAAGGTAATGAGACACAAAGGCAAGATGGAAACAGGAAGGGAGTTCACTCAGAAAATGCAAATTAGTGAGAGGGGTAGTATGTCATTAGACTCTATTAACCCCATACGTTGTATGCAGTAGAATAAGCGCGTGTTCATACATATATGTGCATGCATTTGAGAAACAGAAAAACAATTCATCAGAATGTGAAGAGGGCCCCACAAGAGCAAATTTTTGTGCGTCCATGCATATATATGTATGTATCGATCCTTTCTTTTGTCTTATTAATTTATATGTGTCAATATTCTAGTTTAAAAAAAAAACAAACTTGTTTTTATTTATTTATGTTTTATTTTATTAATATATATATATATATATATATATATATATATATATATATATATATATTTCTGCAAGGAATATTGGTATCATAGTAGATGGATGTGCTTCATATGAATGGATTTTGAAGTATATATATGAAGATGTGTGCGCATATATATGTGCACACATGAGTATATATACGGTATATTATATGAATGTAGGGCAGGAATAGACTAGATATGTATGTATGCAAATTAGATATTATATAATTTCAGGGCAAATACATGTTTGTGTGTTAAAGATAAATCGACAAACCACGTTCTACCTATGGAGTATATATCGCATTAAATTATATGTACATATATGTACACTATCAGGAACACACAAAACATGTAGTACCCAGGAATCCAACAATAAAAATTGCATTATATATCGAAACATGAATAGTTCATTAATTTATTAAATTCTCCGCTCCTCTGTTACACTTGTTTATCCTTGTTTATTTATTATATGTATATAATTATTTACTTATTTATTTGTATATTTATCCATTTTTTATTTTTATTTTTTATTTTTTATATATTTCTTATCACCTCTACTTTATTTATTCATTCATTATTTCATTATACTGTTATAATGTGTTATTTATTGTTTATTATTTTACAATTATTCCTTTCCCTATACATTTATTCATACTAAATTGTTTGTATATATTTAATTTATTTATATGTATTTATTATTTCTGGTTTATTTTCCTATGTATATTTATTGCTCAAAATGTTTATATGGCCATTGGTGCTAAGGGAAAAAAAAAAAAAAAAAAAGGTAGAAAGAAAAAAAGGGACAGAAAAAACATCATATAACATAGCGTAAATCAGAACGATAATTGAGTCCTTTAGGGTGCCGGGTATCCAGCCGCAGTATCCACTTAGCTTCAGTATAGAGAAGTTCACGGAACCAATCACCTCCTCTCAAAGGTTTTTTCACTTGCTCAATACCTACAACATTCATAGTAGAAAAGTCTCCATTATGAAGATCAAGAAAATGTCTGGTGAGGCCAGAAACAGATCTTTTATATTTCGGGGGATTCAAAGAGGAGGTTGGAAGTGGAATGTGGGTATGCTCAGATATTCTTTTCCTGAGAGGCCTGGAAGTGCAGCCTATGTAATCTTTCAGACATATAGTACAGGAAGCTTTGTATATGACATATGTGGTAGAGCAGTTTATAAAAGCAGAAATATTCTGGATGATGTCACCCACTGGAAAAGATAATGTTTTCTTCATGAATTTGCAAAGTCCACACCGGGGCAGGGCACACTTATAGGAGCCTTTTGTGCTGAGCCAGGTCTCAGTTCTATTTTGGGAGATAAATAGGCTTGGAGATATCATATTGTCTATGGTCTTAGCCTTTCTGGCCACCACATTGACACCATTGGATAGTATTTGAGCTAACTCCGGATCCTGATGAAGAAGAGGGATATAACGTAGAAAAACTTCTTTTATTCTAGAAAAATCAGCACTATGAGGGGTGGAGAAAACGATGGAACAATTCCGGTTATCAGATGCGTTCTTATTAAAAAGTAGTTCACTGCGGGTTTTCTTTCCAGCGGTTTTTTCAGCACGGAAAAGGATCTTATTCTTATAGCCTCTGCATCGTAGCCGCTTTTTCATGGTTTCCAATTCAGAGAAATAAGCAGTATCTGTGGATCAGAGGCAGCGTGCTCTGAGAAATTCACCAAGGGGTAGATTGTTTATAGTATGTTTGGTATGATTACTATTTGCATGCAGAATGGTATTCCCACTGAGCGGTTTCCTGTATAAGGAGGTATTGATGCAACCAGTTTCAGGGTCACCAGTGAGGTATACATCCAAAAATGGAGTCGAATTTTCAGAAAATACCACAGTAAAGCTTAAATTCATGTGGTTTGAATTCAAATAGGAGAGAAAGGTATCAGGTAGGTTGGTTAGGGGTGCGTTTTTCTTGCGTTTCCAGATCATTATGAGATCGTCTATGTATCTCGCATACCAAAAGATTTGGTCCATAAAAGGATTGTCAGGCATATGTATGTACATGGCTTCCCAAGAAATCATGTATAAATTAGCTAAAACTCAAGAAAAACTAGCACCCATAGGGCAACCATTGACTTGTAAAAAGAATTTCTGGTTAAAGCTGAAGAAATTATGTTTCAAGAGAAACTCACAAATCAGGATGACATAGTCTTTAAATATGTCACTTAGGTTAGTCAGCTGACTTAAGTGGTGAGATAGAGATTTGAGGGCTAATGTATGTGGAATACATGAGTATAGCGATGCAACATCACTCGTGACCCAGAACAGATCATCATTCCAAGTGAGGTCAGGAAGAGTTTGTAAAATGTGCTTGGAATCACTGATGTAGCCAGCAGAATCCTTAACTAGGGGCTGTAAGATGTTATCCAGCCAGTCTGAAATCCGACTGGTGAGAGAATTGGTGCTGGCTACAATAGGTCGTAAGGGTGGTGGAAAGAGGCCCTTATGGATTTTGGGAAGTCCTTGGAAAATTGGACACACAGGAGTGTCATTAGTCAGGTAGTCGCATGTATGTTTGTCAAAGATGCCTAAAGACAGTCCTTGTTCAAGGATAGTATTCAATTTCTTGGAAAAAACTTCCGTGGGATCAGAAGTAAGCCGTTTATAAGTGGCAGCATCCTCCAACATATTCATGATTTCCCTTTCATACAGTGAACTGTCGAGAATAACCACTGAGCCACCCTTGTCTGCTGCTCTTATGGTAATGTAAGGATTTTTACTCAAATCCTTAAGAGCTTTGCACTCTTGGATAGTAAGATTATTGGGGGACACAGGACTTGAAGAAATAATATTTTTAATCTCAGTTTCCATTAGATCCTGGTATGTGTCCATAATGGGGACACGTGAGGCCACTGGATAAAAGTCCTTATTGGCAGTTTTGAAAGGAGGAATGTGGAGTTCAGGATTATTAGAATTGTCCATTTCAGACAGAATTTTCGTGGAGACATGCTCCTTAAGACTCATGTGTAGTGGAAAAGAGGGTACTTCAATGGTAGTATTAGAGGTGGAAGGAATATCTGCATGGCTCTGTTCAGATGAAAAAAAATGTTTTTTAATCGTGAGGTTTCTGATAAAGATATTGATGTCCTTGATGGTCTGAAACAAATCAGCCCGAGATGTAGGGGCAAAATTCAGACCTTTCTTGAGGACTTGCAGTTGACAAGAGCTGATGGAGCATGCAGATAAGTTTATAACAGAAAACTCAATATGATTAGGTATATTTAATATCTCTGATGCCGGTTTCTGTTGGTGCGTCGAGGAGTGAATTTTACCGCACCTCTGGTGCTTCCTTCCTCCTCTGTGGCCATTCCGTTTTTTGATTTCTTAAAAGTCGCACCCTCAGCAATATTTGAGCTTTTATCCGAGTCCAGTGAACTGCCACTGCCACCTGTAGTGTCCAGATCGGTGGGGGTAAAAATTACAGATCTTTCCCTAGGATTGTTATCTTTGCGGTATTTTAAGATAGATTTCCTTGATGTGCTCCAAGAATAAACTTGGTTGGTATTATAATCATTGGTGTCCCTCTTATATTTCCTTTGTTTGTATTGGATGAGGTTATCCTCAATTCTATGAATATTGGTGAGGAATTTATCGTGAAGATTTTTATAGTCTACTGCGTCATAGTTTTTATTCAAGAAGTCTTGTATTTCATTAATTTGTATGTCAAAGGATTTCAGTCTATCTTCTTCCTCTTTAATGATGAGATTCATGAGGCTAAGTGAACAGGTGGTAAGAATATTATTCCACTCTGTTTGGAAGTCCTGATGGAATATAAAAGTAGGAAATTTCTTTATAATGAGGCCATGTGGGATTATGGATTTTTCAATGTACTTTTTAAGAGTGGCAGAATCCCACCAAGTTCTGAGTCTCTGTGTGAACACCTTTTCAAGGTCCCAAAAGTTATATGTTTTTTCTGAACCAAAGGGGAGGTCAGGTGTGTCTGCAGTATTATCAGAAAAAATAGATTCAAGTTTCCTTCGCCTTTCCTCATTATCGAATGATGAAATATCCATAGTTTACTCTTTGGGAAAAATATATATATGTGATGGTAAAGAAAAAAATAGATAGAAAAAAAAATATATATATATAGAAAAAAAGTACTAAACGTCTTGCAGGCGCTAGGAATGATCTGTTTCTCAAATGCATGCACATATATGTATGAACACGCGCTTATTCTACTGCATACAACGTATGGGGTTAATAGAGTCTAATGACATACTACCCCTCTTCTGAGTGAACTCCCTTCCTGTTTCCCATCTTGCCTTTGTGTCTCATTACCTTTAAAGTGCTATATATACTTCTTGCCTTCTATCTTACATGGCTTATGATTAAGGACTGCTTTTAAATTCCCCTTTTTGTGTCCGAAACGCGTCAAGCCGCATGGCGTTTTTGGAAAGATCTGTGACCCTTTATTAATTTTAACTTTTTTCAAATAAAGCATGAAGATTTTTATCTATTCGCATTGGTGCTGAGTCCCACTTACTTTTCTTTGCTACCTTCCTGGAACACGGACCTGCCTGTCCGAGGGACTACGTGCATTCACCGCAGACTGGAGGACACTATTTGGGTGAGCTGAATACCTCTCTTTTTCCTTCCAGGTATAGGAGAGAGCAGTGGAGCTGTGTTGAAGCCTTGTACCATAAGAGGGACAGTGTGTAGGTCATATTTTGTGAAGGGAACACAATGAGGATCAATTATTTATTCAGGTGCACAGTTTAGGGCAGATATTTTTATTTAAGAACATTATAAACATTCTGCTATTTTTAAGGGTATCGTGCGGAGAGGTGCTGTAGAGGATCAAAGAAGATGGAATTTTGGAGATACGAGCTGTGGATGTAAAAAGTCATCATGGCATCTGGAGAAGATGAATAAAAGAAAGAATAACTCTAATCAGAGACAATGTCATCTATAAGGATGCAAATGTATGTAAATATTTATTTGGGATTATACAGTAACCAATTCTCATCAATACATTTACAGTGGAACCTTGGTTTACGAGAACAATCCATTCTGGGAGTGTACTTGTAAACCAAGTTACTCGTCTAGCGAAGCAAAATTTCCCATAGGAAATAATGCAAGCCCAGACAATTCGTTCCACAACTTGTTCAATGTCCCATCCTGGTCCCCTATTCTGCCATTCCACAAATGCAGAATCATGCACAAACACACACACACACACATATTATGCTCACCTTACCTTCCGTTCCATTGCCGGCCTCCCAGTTTTTGTAGTTCGCCGATACAGGATGTGTATCGGGTAACCATCGCGACGATGGAGGAGCTTCCGCTGCCAGAGCGCTGATATCAAAGGCAGGAGACGCTTGCCTTTGGTCAGCGCGCTGCTTTTGAGAAGCAGCTGACAGCGGAAGTTCCTCCATCGTAGCGATGGTTACCCGATACATAACCTCTACATGCAAACTACAAGAACTGCGGGAGGCCGGTGATGGAACGGAAGGTAAGGTGAGTATATTGTGTGTGTTTGTGTGTGTTTCTGCGTGTTTCTGCGTGTTTGTGTGTGTTTGTGTGTGTTTGTGCGGACTGCAAGAGCGGGTTAGAGTGCGGTGAAAGTACGGAACCGGAAGTGTGTGCGGTGAGTATTTGCTCGTACAGCAAAGCTTGCTCATAAACTGAGTTACAAATTTACAGCAAGCTTTGCTCGTATAGCGAAATACTCACACACCAAGTTACTCGTAAACCGAGGTTCCACTGTACCTCAAAAGTAGGTGATCTTGCCAAGGATCAATAAATGTTCACATGGCAAAAACCATACTCTCTTCCTGCCCAATGCAGCCATGTCAAGTATTTGCATGGCTGTGATTGGCCACTGTAAAAAAAAAAGGAAGCAAAAGGGTTAAAGCAGTACATACTTACTGAGTCTACCCGCGAATGCAGCACTATTTCCAGGGCTAATAATTATCCCTCATACATATTCACTACCTTCCCTGCCCACCCGCATCTCTGATTGACTGAAGTCAGTCTGCGCACCCACCCTCTCTGACAGCGTTATACTGCTGGTGTAAAATAACTAAATTAAAAAAATGCATTGCAATCACCCTATATATTTATACCAGTGCAGATAAAGCATGCAGCTAGAGACTGCAGCCCCCAGCTGTGCGCTTATCTTGGCTGTGTATCCTAATAAGAGGAATCAGATGCAACTCTTTCTTTTATTTAAATAAATCATTTTTTAAAAAACAGTGTGCGGTCCCCTCCAATTTTGATACTCAATCAAGATAAAGCCCAACAGCTGTGGGCTGGTATTTTCAGGCTGAGGAGGCCCATGGTTATTGACCTCCACCAGCCTAAAAATAGCAGCCTGCAGTCGCCCAGGATTGTCACATCCATTAGATAAAACAATCCTGGAACTTTACCTGGCTCTTCCCAATTGTCCTGGTGTAGTGGAAATCAGGGTAAAAGGGATTAGTGGCAGCCCACAGATGCCACCAAGACATAGATTAGTCATGGGGAGGGACTATGAGACCCCCATTACTAATCTGTAGATGAAAAGAAATAAATAGAAACATGGAAAAAATCTTTTATTTGAAAAGACATACAAAAAAACCCACCTTGTTTTACCACTTTATTAACCCCCAGAACACCCAGGTCTAATGTGTCGCGGGCGGAGGAGGGGACGCTGCGCTCACCCACTGCTCGGGTCCGGCCGCTGCTGCTCGGTGGTGGCTCAAGCGGTGGGCCGGATCCCGGGGACTCGAGCGGCGTTCCTCGCCCGTGAGTGAAAGGGGAATGGTTTTGGGGATTGATTGTCCGTGACGCCACCCACGGTTGTGGTGAGGTTGTGACACCACCGCTGCTCTGGACGGGGATCCCGGGAGCGATGACAGGGAGCAGCTTAGATGTTGGTTCTCCCCTCCGTGGGTTGGTTGTCCCGGGGCCCGGGGAGGGGTATGGATGTATGGCAGGCGGGTTACGGGGCCTAGTGAGGTGCAGGGTCGCGGGGGCAGCGCTGTGCCGCACGGCACGGTGGTACTCACTCAGCCAATGATGAATGCAAAGTCTCCGGTAAAACAAACGGCTGGATGGACGGGTCCCACAGACGGCTGCGGTGTTTCTCCTCCCGGCAGGTTGATGGTGACTGCCTTTCCCTGCACCTGTGTTGTGTTACGGTTCCAATGGCTTCCCACCGGTAACCCGCTCCCCAGCTTGGATGGAGGCTGAGGGAGCCCCTTTTGCCCGCAGGCTCTGGCCCTGGGAACTGTAGCCTTGGCGGTGACTGTATTTCCCTCTACAGTTTGAGCGGTTGCCTTCAATCGGGTCTTGACTGCTGGGAAACCCCGGAGGTTCCCTTCGCTAACGGATTTGACAAATTTAACGGCGACTCCTAGCCTTGTCGGGGTCCGTAAGCCCTGCCGGATGGTGCTGGCTTCTCTTTACTCTCCGATCCGGTACCGCCGGGCCACCGCCCGTCCACGGTCCATACGGTTTGCTCCAATTAGCCTCTCCTGCAGACGGTCACCACCGTCTGCCAACCTTGCTGATCCGTCCGGGCCACACACCCGGACCGCCTTCAGACTGCTCCACTACCACTTCACTTCCTCACTTCTCAACCTTCAAAACTCATCTTCTTCCTTTTCCCGCCTCCAGGACTGTGAACTCCTCGGTGGGCGGGACCAACCGTCTGGCCCACCCCCTGGTGTGGACATCAGCCCCTGGAGGAAGGCAACAATTATTTTGTGTTTGGCTTCGGTGTGCCTAACCAGGGTGTGGGGTGTGTTGGTGTAGTTCTGTGACGACCTGGCTTGTCCAGGGCGCCACAAATGTAATACACAAAAGGTCACATGATGATTCCAGCTCTGCTACATCTGAACTAAAAGTGTCAGGCCATAGAACAATGACAGCCTGATGTGAGCTTCAGGCAGAGCCTCAGGAATCAATGGTGATGTCACTCAGGTTAGTTGCAGTCACAGCTGGAGGTTCCAATGGCCCTCCACCTATGACCGCAGGTAACCAGACCTCAGGAGACCTTCTGAGGTGAGGTCACTGAGTTCATTGAGGTCTCCTGAGATCAGGTTACCTGCGTTCACAGGTGGAGGTCCATTGGAACCTCCAGCTGTAACCGCAACTAATCTGAGTGACGTCACCGCTGATGGTCCATCTCAGTCACTGCCTGCAGCTCACAATGGGTGGTCATATTCTATGGTCTTGCACTGTCTTCAAATGTAGCAGAGTTGAAATCGTTGTGGGACCTCATAGTGTAGATTACGTTAGACCTGGATGTTTTTGGGGTTAATAAATTGGTTTAAGAGGGTTTTTGATTTTTTTAAATAAAGGATTTTTCTGTGCTTGTGTTTATTTCTTTTAACTTGCAGGATTAGTGGTGGGGGGTCTCAAATACCCCTACCTATCACTAATTCAGGACTTTGTGGCAGCTCACAGCTGTTGTTAACCCCTTATTACCTCAAATGTCACCACACCTGGGCAATTGGGAAGAGCCGAGTAAAGTGCCAGGATTGTCACATCTAATGGACAGCGTTTGTGATTCCAACCAGTTGCAGATGCTGTCTCAGAGGGTGGGACCATGGTCCATCAGCAGCCAATCAGAGACTCCGGTGGAAGGGGAAAGCAGTGAATATGTATAAGGGATAATTATCAGCCCCGGAAGTAGCGCTGCACCTGTGGGGAGACTCCGTAAGTATGTACTGCTCTAACCCTTTTTTATTTTCTTTCTTTTACAGTCCCCTACACCATTTTACAACACATCAATTTTCCCTCCAATTGAATTTAATGGGTTTAGCCAGGATCGATGATCAGATTGGCTAGGATCCTATCGGCGATCTCAGGCAGGTTCAGCGATCATGAACGATCCGATCTTTGGCATGATTGCTCATATTTACTCCTTACCATTGTTAAGTATGTTGTGGAATTTCTAAGTTCATGCAATACAAATGTATATGAGGCTGACCTGACATTATAATTGATGTACCTTGTACTGATGAGGGTTTTTATGCTGTGTTTCTGTACTGATAGGGGCTCTAGTAATGTATTTACAGTATGTGCTACTGGTAGTTGTTATAATTAATATCTGTACTGCTCATGGTTCTTTTGATGAATTTCAGTACTGCTGGTGGTTCTGATGATGAATTTCTGTACTGCTGGTGGTTTTGGTGATGTATTTAGGCAAAAATGAGGGGTTTGATGTGGTCTTTCTGTTCTTATGGGGGTTCTAGAAATGTATTCCTGTGCTGCTGCTAGTTCTGATTATGTATTTCTGTACTGATGAGTGTATTGATGCTGTGTTTCTGTACTGATCTGGGTTCAAGTGATGTATTTTGATACTGCTGGTGGTTCTGATGATACATTCTTGTGCTGTCATTAGTTCTGATCCTGTACATATGTGACAGTCTGTAACTTGAAAGATTATGTGATAAATGGCTATGTTAATAAAGTGTTGTGCCATCTGACAAGTTAAAGGTTACTATGTTTTTATTTATGTTAGGAGCATTAAAGGAGTTGTCCAAGTTTGTGATGATTCTGCAGTTACTCTATGTGACTGCAGACTTCTGAATTCTCGCAGTGAACACTGCACACTGTCAGGATTCTCTGGTGCTGGTGAGAGTCGGAAGTTATGAAACCGCAACTATAGATTTACATACATGCAGCCACCTGCCGACTAGAAATGCATGGCCTCGCTCAATTAAAATGATTTGACACGTGTAGTCAGAATGTGGCAAGAAGTATCCAAATTGCATACTTGTGATCACATGACTGTCCACTCCTGCCACTGGCAAGGGAGAATCCGACTGCAGACTTTCATCTCAAACCTGGACAGGCCTTTTAATTATAAAATTAAGTACTGTAGCATCCACAATTCTAACATTTTGTAATATTCTCACTGTCAGGATTCAACTCTCCTTGCTGGTTACATCAGTCATCACATGGCCACTTCACTCATATGTAGTCTTCATACTTACGGTTATGTAACAACTAGCTTTTCTTCCTGTTTCTCTCAGTTTTTCACTGTGTGTTGAGAGAATTAGGAAGAGGAGTTAGTCGGCATGTGACTGTAATTGCGAAAATCAAATCTGAATGATGGGTGATATTACGACTACTCAAACTGCGTGGGGGGGGGTCGCCAAATTGAATTCAGAAAACCTAGATACACCTCTGGAGTAAAGACATGTAAAGAAGTTTATTCAGCACCGGGACAATTTCAATAGAAAATCTCTCATCTTGTTTGTGTTAACTAGGAAAACATCAGCCAAAGCATTTCAAATAGAATACACAGTTTCATGAAAAATCACTACACATGCTAACAACAGTTATAAACAAGTGATATCAGATAGAGACCATAATCAGTGTCGGAACAGATCACCAGAGCACCACAGGATCCTCTGGTGGGCCCTTCCCCTTGCTTCTGCATGTTTGGAGCAGACACTTTGGCTGAAGTGTGGAGCTTCATTTAAGGCCTCCGAAACACATCCGTTAAAAACGTGCGTGTTTTGTCCGTTTCCGTATATACCGGAGACACAGACAAACGTGCACCAATGTTAATCTATGTTTGTGGTCAAACTTGCGTTTTTCATCATGTCCGTGTCCGTGATCCGTTTGTGTTTCCGTTTTTCACGGCAGCATGTCTGTTTCCTGCACGGAACACGCACACACGGACACCATGAAAGTCAATGGTTTGGTGCGCACAAGTACGTTGCACGGATGCATCTCCATATGCTCCGTGTACGTTTTGTGATTTTTTTCTAGCAATGTCGGTCATTCTTTCTTTTCCTGTGTATGTCGGTCAATCTCCCTCAGTCCGTCGGTTGGTCTCTGTCTGTCTGTCTCTCTGTCTGTCGGTCAGTCTCCCCCCTCTCTCACACTTACCGATCCCCGATCACCGGCACAGCGCTGCACGGCGTTCACACTGCTCTGGCGGCTTTTACTATTTTGAAAAAGCCGGACGCTCATTAATCAATCTAGTATTCCCTGCTTTCCACGCCCACCGGCGCCTATGATTGGTTGCAGTTAGACATGCCCACACGCTGAGTGACAGCTGTCTCAATGCAATCAATCACAGCCGCCGTTGGGCGGGTCTATAATCTGCAGTATAAAAAATAAATAATTATTTAAAAAAAAAACGACGTGTGGTCCCCCCCATTTTGATACCAGCCAGGGTATATTCACACGGCTGAAGGCTGGTATTCTCAGGATGAGGAGCTCCACGTTATGGGGAGCCTCCCAGCCTAACAATATCAGCCAGCAGCCGCCCAGAAATGTCGCATCCATTAGATGCGACAGTTCTGGGACTCTACCCGGCTCTTCCCGAATTGCCCTGGTGCGTTGACAATCGGGGTAATAAGGAGTTAATGGCAGCCCATAGCTGCCAATAAGTCCTAGATTAATCATTGCAGGCGTCTATGAGACTCCTCCAATGATAAACTTGTAATTTAAAGTTAATAAACACACACAACGAAAATCCTTTATTTGCAATAATAAACACTAACAAATACCCTTGTTCACCACTTTATTAACCCCCAAAAACCCATCCATGTCCGGCGCAATCCACGGAGGTCCCGCGTCGTTTCCAGCTCTGCTACATGAAGGTGACAGGAACTGCAGTAGAACACCGCTGCTCCTGGCAGCACCATGCAGCAACTGATGTAAGTATCGCGATCAGCAGTGACGTCACTCAGGTAACTCGCGGCCACCGCTGTATCCTCCAACTGTGACAGCAAGTCGCCCGGGTGACAGCGATAAAGTCACAGGTAAGTTGAGGTCTCGGGTGGGTGACTCCAGCAGGCCGCAGGTAACCTGAGTGAGAGCAGCGAAAATCGAGCTGCTAACAGTTACTCTGGGGATTAGCGGTCACCGGTGATTTCTTCACGGGTGACTGCTAATCAGCACGCGACACAGACAGAGCCGCGGGATGACAATGAAGTCGGGTGAAGGTCACCTGAGTTCATTCTCTACGCATGACACTGTCTGCTGTCAGCGGGTAAGCATTAACGACATTTTACATCACACACGTACCATTTCACATTGGCAAAACACACTCACATGTCAGTTATGTATCTCACGCACACACGGACATTCCACACGCACACACGGCTAGCATACACTGTTCACACGGATGCCACACGTACCATAAAAATGGACATAAAAACGGATCACGGACCTGAAAAACGGCCCGCATTACACATGCGTGATTTTAACGGATGTGTGTCGGAGGCCTAAGGTAATATAGGCATGTACACTGACCTCTGCAGTACTATGTTAATAAAACTCCCAGTGCCATTTTAAAATTCCTTTGCCATACACACACATACACACACAGACACACACACACACACACACACACACACACACAGACACACACACACACACACACACACACATACACACATACACACACACACACACACACACATACACACATACACACACACACACACACACACCTTGCTGTAGTGGCAAAGAGTGGAAGGGAATCTATATGCTGCAGCTACTTGAGGGGAGTCTTTTTTCCCAACATTTAAGGCTGCTTTACACTAGACAATCTATCGTGGGATAGATCATTGGGGTCACGGTTTTTGTGACGCACATCCGGCATCGCTGGCGATGCCGGCCTATGTGACACCTCCTAGCGACGCAGTATCACTCACAAATCGTGAGTTGTGTACTGCTCGCTAGGTTCCATAATATCGTTTCATTTAGTTGTTCATCGTTTCCTTGGTAGCACACGCCGCTCCGTGTGACACCCCGGGAACGATGAACAGCAGCTCACCTGCGTCATGCAGCCGCCGCCGGCTATGTGAAGGAAGGAGGTGGGCGGGATGTTTACGTCCCGCTCATCTCCGCCCCTCCGCTTCCATTGGCTGGCGGCCGTGTGACGTCGCTGTGACGCCGAACGTCCCTCCCACTCCAGGAAGTGGACGTTCGCCGCCCACAGCGTGGTCGCACGAGAGGTAAGTACGTGTGACGGGGGGTTACCGACTTTGTGCGACACGGGCAGCGATTTGCCCGTGACGCAAAAAGGACGGGGGCGGGTACGATCGATTGTGAAATTGCACAATCGGTCGTACCGTGTAAAGCAGCCTTTAGCAACTGGGCTTTAAACTAAGTTTTTGTGTGTGTACAGTGTGTATATTTATTGGTTATATGTGTTTAATGTTTACATGTCTACAGTATGTGAGTACTTCTCATGTATAATGTGTGTTTCATGTCAGTGTAATTCAGGATGACATGGGAAGATGGGTAGATGAGGATCTATCCATATACCCCTGGCAGGTATGATCCAGCTATAATTATAATTAAAATTCTGGCTAAATAATACCCAAGGAGGTCCTTTTAACACGATGGTAATAGACTAAAGCCTGCTTTACACGAGTCGATCTATTGTGCGATAGCACGAGTGATCGTACCTGCCCCCGTCGTTTTTGCATCACGGGCAAATCGCTGCCCGTGGCACACAAACTCGTTTAACCCTCGTCACACGCACTTACCTTCCGGACGACCTCGCTGTGGGCGACGAACGTCCACTTCCTGAAGTGGGAGGGACGTTCGGCGTCACAGCGACATCACACGGCAGCCGGCCAATAGAAGCGGAGGGTCGGAGATGAGCGGAATGTAAACATCCCGCCCACCTTCTTCCTTCCATTAAGCCGGCGGGTGCCGTGGGACGTAGGTACGCTGTGTTCGTCGTTCCCGTGGTGTCACACGGATCAACGTGTGATGCCACGGAAACGATGAACAACCTGCACCCATGAAAATAAACGATATTATGAAAGCTAACGACGAGTACACGACTCACGATTTGTGAGCGATTCTGCGTCGCTCGGACGTGTCACACGAGACGATGTCGTGCGCTATGCCGGATGTGCGTCACGAAAACCGTGACCCCGATGACATAACGCACGATGTATCGTCTCGTGCAAAGCCCGCATAAGTGTCAATAGTAATGCTTCTCTATATCATGAACCGCAGCTGCACAGTGGCGACTAAGCCACACAACATAAATTTCACTTACTCAGAAACCGAAAGGTTGAAGAGTGAAAGACTGAATGTAAGTGTGGCCTCTCCCAGAGTTAGTTGTGCAGAGCAGGTGGCAAAAAACACGATGCAGGCCAAAACATCCCGGCCGGTGGTGTCCTGGCTGAAATGGAGTCATGTATGGAGTAGTGTCGATGTCACAAGGTCAGGTGGTGAGCACAACGGACTCATGCTGGGTCCAAAAAAACAATGCATTTCAAAGGACTGTGCGTCCTTCTTCAGGGTGGGGGTGCTCTGGCCTGTATCGCATTTTTTTGCCACCTGCTCTGCACAACTAAAGGCTGCTTTACACCAGAAGATCTATCGTGCGATAGATCGTTGGGGTCACGGTTTTTGTGATGCACATCCGGCATCGCTTGCGATGCCGGCCTGTGTGACACCTCCTAGTGACGGAGTATCGCTCACAAATCGTGAGTCGTGTACTGCTCGTTAGGTTTCATAATATCATTTAATTTAATTGTTCATCGTTCCCAGGGTAGCACACGCTGCTCTATGTGACACCCCAGGAACGATGAACATCGCTTACCTGCGACCCGTGGCTCTCGCCGGCTATGTGGAAGGATGGAGGTGGGTGGGATGTTTACGTCACGCTCATCTCCGCCCCTCCGCTTCTATTGGCTGGCGGCCGTGTGACGTCCTGTGACGCCAAACGTCCCTCTCCAGGAAGTGGACGTTCGCCACCCACAGCGAGGTCGGACGGGAGGTAAGTACGTGTGACGGGGGTTACCGACTTTGTGCGCCACGGGCAGCGATTTGCCCATGATGCAAAAAGGACGGGGGCGGGTACGATCGATTGTGAAATTGCACAATCGGTCGTACCGTGTAAAGCAGCCTTAACTCTGGGAGAGGCCACACCTGCATTCAGTCTTTCACTCTTCAACCCTCCGGTTTCTGAGTAAGTAAAACTTAAGTTGTGTAGCTTTGTTGTCACTGTGCAGCTCCGGTCCATGATATAAAGAAGCATTACCAGGGTCGGACTGGGGTGTGAGGGGCCTACCAGGGAAATTGCCTCTAGGGGCCCACACTATAGCTACCATAAACGTTTTTATTACTTGTACATTTTCGGCTTCTCTCAGTATAACGTGCGCCTTTTAGCAAACTCTACAGTGCGCATAGAGACCTGTCCTGTGCCTGCAGATAGCGCAGGATTTCTTGTAGCCTCTTATTTATTGTAGTTAATAATGGAATCTGTTATTTACAGTCAGTCGCAGTTTTTCTTACACACGGACATTCCTTGTCCTAGGAAAACCACCGAGTCCATCAGCCAAACAATAATCAAAGAGAAGCAGAACGTTATCCAGCATCTTCATATGGAAACATCTACTAACATTAATCCCCCTCTGCAGCCATCTATCTGGGAAAACCCCTGTAAGGGTGCATGCCCAGCCATCCATGATCAGTGTTTGCAGCATGTTGGCTGTAGCATTGTTCAGCTGCATCTAAAACGCTAGGTTGTAAGTACAAGCACAGTGGATGGATTTCTAGAAATCCCGTGCCAAATGTGCTTCTTTTTTCCACAGCAAACACTGACCTGCGGATCTTCTTTCTAGACCGCAGCATGTCAATTGTTTGCTGCGTAATCGCATGCTCCTCTGCATGGAGAACACAAGCGAGAGACCGCAGCGCACTGAAGCCTGATCGTGGGTACAAGCAGCTGCGGTCTCCTATGGAGGAGACTCGCGGCCCCGCAGGTCAGGACCCGCTCCATGCAGAACACAGTGAGTCCTGATCGTGGGCACATACCCTAAAGGGGGCTTTACACGGTAGCGATATCGCTAGCAATTTATAGCAATAGCAAGCGTGTAAGTACCCGCCCCCGTCGCGCATGCGATTGTTTGTGATCGCTGCCGTAGCGAACATTATCGCTACGGCAGCGTCACACGTACTTACCTGGTGGGCATCGTCGCTGTGACTGCCGAACAATCCCTCCTTCGAGGGGGAGGGACGTTCGGCATCACAGCGACGTCACTGCAACGTCACTAAGCGGCCGGCCAATCAAAGCGGAGGGGCGGAGATGAGCGGGATGTAACATCCCGCCCACCTCCTTCCTTCTGCATTGTGGCCGGCGGCAGGTAAGGAGACGTTCCTCGCTCCTGCGGTGTCACACATAGCGATGTGTGCTGCCGCATGAGCGATGAACCACCTGGATAAACAACCCTTACCGATTTTTGAGTTTGGGACGACCTCTCCATGGTGAATAATTTTCAGCATTTTTGAGGTCGCTTAAGGTCGCTGGTCAGTGTCACATGCTGCGATATCGTTAATAACGCCGGATGTGCGTCACTAACAACTTGACCCCGACGATAAAACATTAACGATATCATAGCGTGTAAAGCCCCCTTAAGAGTCAGTATGTGTTGGTGTGAAGCATTACCACCCAATACACTTTTCCATTTGGAGACTCTGGTGAATATTTGTCTTCACTATAGTTTCCAAACTAGTCTTACATGTTGGATAAACCCTTCACTAGTCCTGTGTATTCTAACAATACTGCTCTATAGACAGATCAGGCTTTTTTTTTTACATATACCGTATTTATACTGAAGCTCCTCCTGTACTATATCATCACATATAGAGGCCCCCTGAAAAGTAATCTCATAGCCTAAGATAATGACACTGACACTGGGGGTACAGGATAATGACACTGACACTGGGGGCACAGGATAATGACACTGACACTGGAGTACAGGATAATGATACTGACACTGGAGGTACAAGATAATGATACTGACACTGGAGGTACAAGATACTGAGACTGGCATTGGAGGTACAGGATAATGACACTGACACTGGTGGTACAGGATAATGACACTGACACTGGGGTACAGGATAATGACACTGACACTGGGGGTACAGGATAATGACACTGACACTGGAGGTACAGGATAATGACACTGACACTGGAGGTACAAGATACTGAGACTGGCACTGGAGGTACAGGATAATGACACTGACACTGGGGGTACAGGATAATGACACTGACACTGGGGGTACAGGATAATGACACTGACACTGGGGTACAGGATAATGACACTGACACTGGGGGTACAGGATAATGACACTGACCCTGGGGGTACAGGATAATGACACTGACACTGGAGGTACAGGATAATGACAAGACACTGGAGGTACAAGATACTGAGACTGGCACTGGAGGTACAGGATAATGACACTGACACTGGGGGTACAGGATAATGACACTGACACTGGGGTACAGGATAATGACACTGACACTGGGGGTACAGGATAATGACACTGACACTGGAGGTACAGGATAATGACACTGACACTGGGGGCACAGGATAATGACACTGACACTGGGGTACAGGATAATGACACTGACACTGGGGGTACAGGATAATGACACTGACACTGGGGGTACAGGATAATGACACTGACACTGGAGGTACAGGATAATGACACTGACACTGGAGGTACAAGATACTGAAACTGGCACTGGAGGTACAGGATAATGACACTGACACTGGGGTACAGGATAATGACACTGACACTGGGGGTACAGGATAATGACACTGACCCTGGGGGTACAGGATAATGACACTGACACTGGAGGTACAGGATAATGACAAGACACTGGAGGTACAAGATACTGAGACTGGCACTGGAGGTACAGGATAATGACACTGACACTGGGGGTACAGGATAATGACACTGACACTGGGGTACAGGATAATGACACTGACACTGGGGGTACAGGATAATGACACTGACACTGGAGGTACAGGATAATGACACTGACACTGGGGGCACAGGATAATGACACTGACACTGGGGTACAGGATAATGACACTGACACTGGGGGTACAGGATAATGACACTGACACTGGGGGTACAGGATAATGACACTGACACTGGAGGTACAGGATAATGACACTGACACTGGAGGTACAAGATACTGAAACTGGCACTGGAGGTACAGGATAATGACACTGACACTGGGGTACAGGATAATGACACTGACACTGGGGGTACAGGATAATGACACTGACACTGGTGGTACAGGATAACGACACTGACACTGGGGTACAGGATAATGACACTGACACTGGGGGTACAAGATACTGACACTGGGGTTGCAGGATAATGACACTGACACTGGGGGTACAGGATAATGACACTGACACTGGAGGTACAGGATAATGACACTGACACTGGAGGTACAAGATACTGACACTGATACTGGAGGTACAGGATAATGACACTGACACTGGAGGTACAGGATAATAACACTGACACTGGGGGTACAAGATACTGACACTGGGGTTGCAGGATAATGACACTGACACTGGGGGTACAGGATAATGACACTGACACTGGGGGTACATGATAATGACAATGACACTGGAGTACAGGATAATGACACTGACACTGGGGATACAGGATAATGACACTGGAGGTACAGGATAATGACACTGACACTGGAGGTACAGGATAATGACAATGACACTGGGGGTACTGGATAATGACACTGACACTGGGGGTACTGGATAATGACACTGACACTGGGGTTGCAGGATAATGACACTGACACTGGGGGTACAGGATAATGATACTGACACTGGGGTACAGGATAATGACACTGGGGGTACAGGATAATGACACTGACACTGGAGGTACAGGATAATGACACTGACACTGGGGGTACAGGATAATGACACTGACATTGGGAGTACAGGATAATGACACTGACACTGGGGGTACAGGATAATGACACTGACACTGGAGGTACAGGATACTGACACTGACACTGGGGGTACAGGATAATGACACTGATACTGGGGGTAGCAATGGGCCCCCCAGCCTTGTGTACTGTAGCAATGGGCCCCCCAGCCTTGTGTACTGTAGCAATAGGCCTCTCTTCCTGTCCCCCATTATGCCATTGTTCACACGCACACGTTCTCACCTGTCATCCGTTCCTGAGCTGTCCTTACCTTACCAGTCCGCAGGCTCATGGACCCCTCCATGATCTCGTCAGGTGCACGGAGCCGCCGCCGCAGGATGCCATCATGGCTTTACTGCAGTTAAATGTTTTGCGGCGCCGTAAAGCATTTAACTGCAGTAAAGCAATCAAGTCAGCCTGCAGCGGCGGCTCCGTGCACCGGATAGGTCACTGAGGGGGTCTGTGTCTTGCGGTCTTGAGCACCGCGGGAACAGAGGAAAACAGGTGAGAATAATTTTTTTTTTTCTTCGGCTCCTTCTGAGCGCTTACCTCTCCTCTGCAGCCCTGCGTGTCCTCTCCTCTGCTGCTCCGGTGGCGGCAGTGTGATGACGGCCGCTGTGTCGGTGCGGGGCTGAGCAGCTTCTCCGCCTCCTGTCACCGGCCGCACTGTTTACATGTACGCACGTCTGAAGGATTCACGTACATTTGAATAGCGCGCGGTGCAGGACCTACGGTGAGTCACATGACTGTCTGTGATGTCACCACAGGTCCTTCTGCACCCGCAAAAACTGCAGTGATAGTACAGAACTTGTGCTATCGCTGCAGTTTGTAATTGAAAGGCTGGGGGGCCCTCAGAGCGTGGGAGGGGGGGCCCATCAGAGCGAGGGGGCCCTGCCCAGTCTGCCGCACATAACGTTGGCCGTGAAAACCTGGCGGCCCTGCGGCGCTGTACACAGCTCCGCACTAATTAAGGCACGTGGGGCCCACTGAGACCCCAAGGCCTACCGGGGGATTCCCCGGTACCCTGGCGGGCCAGACCGAGCCTGAGCATTACTATTGACTAGAGTTGAGCGGGGTTCGTGGTTCGTGGTTCTCCAGTTCGCGGTTCGAGTGATTTTGGGAGGTGTTCTAGATCGAACTAGAACTCGAGCTTTTTGCTAAAAGTTCGTTAGAACCGTTCTCGAACATAACTCGAGCTATCAGCAAAAAGCCTAGCTAATTACTAGCTGTTTTTTCACTGTAATAGTGTGAGTCACTCTGTGACTCACAGTATTATCAAATTTCAGCGTATAGTGTGCGGGGGATGCGCGTTCAGATCACTGCTGCTGGGATAATGGTGATCGCTATTTTTTTTTTTCTTCCCTTCCTCCTTCCCTAAGCGCACCTGTAGTGGGGCAGGCCATCATGTCAGCCAATCCCAGACACACACAGAGCTAAGTGGACTTTTTGCCAGACAAGCAAGGGCATGTGTCATAGGCTGTCCATGTCACATGTCCTTGCATTATAAAAACGGACATTTTCTTCCAGTACGCCATTATCTGCCTTCTGCGTCTGGGTGTCAGTCACCTCTCAAGCAGCTCCTGTCGCCGATCCTGCTGTGTACGCTATACACACAGCATTCTACAGATTAGGGACAGGATATTAGTTCAGCCCTTTTAAGGGCTAATTACAGCTGGCTCAGAGCCATAGGTGACAGTCAGGTCCGTGGAAACTGTTTTTACAGCTACAGATAACAGCGTCTGTGTAGCTAAGCTTAGGGACTTCCTTGCTGCATTTCCCCATTAGGAGAGATAAAAAGTGAGGCTACACTGACCCACAACCTGGCCACTGTACCCTCCTGCCCTTTTTAGCAAAGGCATTTTAATTGCAGAGTGCTGCCAGTTAGTGCCATCCGAAGAGTGGCTGTTGGACTCCGTTAGTGTCCCACTGGAACAAAGCAAATCCCACCACCTCTGCATTCTCCCATCCTGCCAATTTTTGCAAAGCCATTTTAATGTAAAAGAGTGCTGCCAGTTAGTGGCATCCTAAAAGTGGCTGTTGGACTCCATTAGTGTCCCACTGGTGCCAAGCAATTTCCAGCACCTCTGCACTGCACCCTCAAGCTCATTTTTACTAAGCTATTATATTAGCAAACACTGAGGAAACTTAGTGGCATCCAAAAAGTGTCTATTGGACTCCATTAGTGTCCCACTTGTGCCAAGCAATTTCCAGCACCTCTGCATTGCACCCTCAAGCCCATTTTTACTAAGCTATTATACTAGCAAACACTGAGGAAACTTAGGGGCATCCAAAAAGTGGCTGTTGGACTCCATCAGTGTCCTACTGGTGCCAAGCAATTTCCCGCACCTCTGCATTGCACCCTCAAGCTCATTTTTTACTAAGCTATTATATTAGCAAACACTGAGGAAACTTAGTGGCATCCAAAAAGTGGCTGTTGGACTCCATTAGTGTCCCACTATTGCCAAGCAATTTCCAGCACCTCTGCATTGCACCCTCAACCTCATTTTTACTAAGCTATTATATTAGCAAACACTGAGGAAACTTAGTGGCATCCAAAAAGTGTCTGTTGGACTCCATTAGTGTCCCACTGGTGCCAAGCTATTTCCAGCACCTCTGCATTGCACCCTCAAGCTCATTTTTACTAAGCTATTATATTAGCAAACACTGAGGAAACTTAGTGGCATCCAAAAAGTGGCTGTTGGACTCCATTAGTGTCCCACTGGTGCCAAGCAATTTCCAGCATCTCTGCATTGCACCCTCAAGCTCATTTTTACTAAGCTATTATAATAGCAAACACTGAGGAAACTTAGTGGCATCCTAAAAGTGGCTGTTGGACTCCATTATTATCCCACTGGTGCCAAGCAATTTCCAGCACCTCTGCATTGCACCCTCAAGCTCATTTTTACTAAGCTATTATATTAGCAAACACTAAGGAAAATTAGTGGCATCCTAAAAGTGACTGTTGGACTCCATTAGTGTCCCACTGGTGCCAAGCAATTTCCAGCACCTCTGCTTTGCACCCTTAAGTTCATTTTTACTAAGCTATTATAATAGCAAACACTGCTGAAACTTTCAGGGCCATAGTTGCATTGTCAGGGATAGTCAGTGTTGTTTCTTCAGCAGTCAATAAAGCTAGACCACCTCTGAAATCTACACCCACCTCTCAATTTTTACTACCACATTTTAAGTGGATAATCTTGTCGCTATCAAAATGAGTGGCAAAATGACAGATGCTGGTGGAAAGGGGAACAGGCGTGTTGGAAAAGGAAAAAAGTTTTTGTCCGTGGGGAAGGTGGCAAAGCTACATTATCATCTGCTGAAGATTGGCCATCTTCCAGCAAAAGTAAGATGTCTAATACTTTCCGTGGACAATCCGATGTGCTCCCTTTTTTACGGACCCAAACAACTGTAACAAAGTTAGATGATGCACAAAAAAAGAACATGCTTGAATGGATCTCAAGTGGTCCAACAAGTGCCCTCTCCTTCACCTCAACTACTGCATCCAAAAAAAAACAGTCCTCTGAGTTGTCATCCCAATCACACTTGCTTTCTCCTAGCTCTCAAGTCTCCATCCGCCCTGCACAGTATGGTGGAACAGAGATGGCTGAGTCTGAAGAGCTGTTCAGTCATACTATAGCCTGGGAATCAGAGGTCTGTTCCCAAGCTACAGTGAGTAAAGACAAGGAAATGGTCTGCAGTGATGCCCAGAACCTTTGTGACTCAGATTCAGGCCATGATGACCAAATTTCTGAGCATAATTTTGACCCTTATTCACAAACTGTAACACCTGTTGTTATAGACAATGAGGAACATACTGATGACGATGAGACGAAGAAACCAGATTGGGATGACAACTTAAATTTTCGGTCAGGGCAGGAAGAGGCTCGGTCTTAGGGTGAGGGGAGTGCAAACACAACGCTTGATGAGGAAGTTCTAGATCCCACCTACTGTCAACCCACAGTCAGGCACTCGAGGAGGTCAACAGAGGTGGTGGAGGAGGATGCAACTGCCGACGAAGTTACCTTGCGCCTTCCTGGACAGAGGAGGAGTACTGGTAGCACGTCTACAACTGCATCCTCAGCCACCACTCTGCCTCTGAGCACTAGTCGGGGTGGCTCAGCAGGTCACATGTCCTCTAAGCCTTGTCTAGCCTGGTCCTTTTTTGACCTTGCAAAGGATCACCCAAATCATGTGATATGTAAAATTTGTCTTGAATCTGTTAGTAGAGGCAAACACCTCAGCAGTTTGACAACTTCTTCCATGAATCGTCACATGAATAAATATCATATGTCCCAGTGGGAAGCTCACCATGCTGCAATGCGGCCTAGCGGAGCGGACCATTCACCGCCTGCCCCTTCCAGTGCATCCGCGCGCTCTTCATCTTCTAGGACTGTGGGGACAACTGTCACACTTGGTTTTCCACGCACACCTTCCACCACTGTAACCACAACAGGCAGTTTGCTTGGTAGGTCGTCAGTTGGTTTGGAAGGGGAAACAAGTGCGGGTGTACAGTTCTCTCAGACATCGATAGCACCAACGTTGGATGAAGGCAACATCATGTCTACGCCTGCACTTTCCTCACAAACCTGCATTTTTCCAGGGACACCCTACTCACCACCGTCTACACACAGCAGCCAGATCTCTGTCCCTCAGATGTGGACAAATAAAAAGCCTTTTCCTGCGACCCATGACAAAGCTAAGAGGTTGACTTTATCCCTCTGTAGGCTCTTGGCTACCGAAATGCTGCCTTCTCGCCTTGTGGACGCACAGGATTTTCGAGTCCTTATGTCTGTCGCTGTGCCCCACTACCAGATGCCACTACTTCTCTAAGAAAGGTGTGCCTGCGCTACACCAGCATGTCGCACACAACATCACCGCTTCCTTGAGAAACTCTGTGTGTGAACGGGTGCATTTCACCACCGATACTTGGACCAGTAAGCATGGACAGGGACGTTACATGTCGCTGACTGGGCACTGGGTAACTATGTTGATAGATGGTGAAGGGTCTGCTGCACAAGTCTTGCCGTCCCCACGACTTGGGCGTCAATCCTCTGTCTGTCCAAGTTCCTCTACTGCTTCTGCCTCCTCAACCTCGTCTGGGTCCTCCACCTCCGCCCCAAGCCTGCCTGGTCAGCCCACCAGCGTTGTAATTGTGCAGAAGGAATCACACACCCCTTATTACTATGCTGGCAGCAGAGCGCAACGGTATCAGGCGGTCTTTATCTTGAAATGTCTTGGAAATAAGAGTCCCACAGCGGCTGAGTTTTGGGCAGCTCTGGAGACTGAGTTTGGTAAATGGTTGTCTCCACTCAACCTGCATCCTGGTAAGGCTGTGTGCGACAATGCTGCAAACCTTGGTTCGGCCCTTTGCCTGGGCAAGGTGATACACGTGCCTTGTATGGCTCACGTGTTGAACCTTGTTGTCCAGCAATTTTTAACACACTATCCCGGCCTAGATGGCCTTCTGAACAGGGCACGAAAACTGTCTGCTCACTTACGCCGTTCAACCGCCGCAGCTGAGCGACTTGCATCGCTCCAGAAGTCATTCGGCCTGCCGGTTCATCGCCTGAAATGCGATGTGCTGACACGTTGGAATTCTACTCTCCTCATGTTACAGCGACTGTGGCAGCACCGCCGAGCCCTGGTGCAATACGTCATGACGTATAGCCTGGGCCAACGAGATGCAGAGGTGGGGCAGATCACCCTGATGGAGTGGTCTCAGATCAAGGACCTATGCACCCTTATGCACAGTTTCGACATGGCGACGAATATGTTTAGCGCTGACAATGCCATTATCACATGACAATTCCAGTCATTTACATGCTGGAGCACACGATAAACACTATTCGGAGTCATGGGGTGGGACAACAGGAAGGGGAGGAAGTACAGGAGGATTCATATGCGCAAGGGACAACAACCTCACCAAGGTCCAGACGTTCATCATCACCAAGGCAGCAGGTATGGAACCATGGGGGACAGGGATCAACAAGGGCGCATGGTAGCAGGCGAAATGTTGAGGAAGGTGCAGGAGAACATGAAGAAAGGGAGGACGAACTGCCCATGGACATGGAAGACTCAGCGGATGAGGGAGACCTTGGTCAAATTTCAGTTGAAAGAGGTTGGGGGGAGATGTCAGAGGAAGAAAGAACGGTTAGCACCTCTATGCCACAAACATAGCGTGGACTTGGTCCGCATGGCTGCGCAAGACACATGAGTGCCTTCTTGCTGCACTACCTCCAACATGACCCTCGTATTGTCAAAATTAGAAGTGATGGCTTGCCACACTATTAGATCCCCGGTAAAAGTCCAAATTTTGTGACATTATTCCAGCCATAGAAAGGGACGCACGTATTCAGCAGTATCAGCAGAAGCTGTTACTCGATCTTAGCTCGGCTTTTCCACCAAACAACCGTGGTGCACAGAGTGAATCTCCCAGTTGTAACTTGACAAACATGGGACGGTCTCGTCATCTTCAACAGTCTAACCGTACCAGCAGCACCGTATCTGGTGCTGGTAACAGCAATTTTATTGAATCTTTTCATAATTTTTTTAGACCATCCTTTGCAAGGCCACCAGAGACAACAAGTCTGACACATAGTCAACGGCTGGAGAGGATGATACAGGAGTATCTCCAAATGAACATCGATGCCATGACTTTGCAAATGGAGCCTTGCTCATTTTGGGCTTCAAATCTTGAAAAATGGCCAGAGCTCTCCACTTACGCCTTGGAGATCTTGTCGTGTCCAGCTGCCAGCGTTATCTCAGAACGTGTCTTCAGTGCTGCTGGGAGTCTGCTGACAGATAAGCGCACGCGTCTGTCCAGTGACAATGTGGATAGACTAACGTTCATCAAAATGAACAAGTCATGGATCCACAAGGAATTTACTACCCCTGTGTCATCCTGGGGAGAGTAAATGCTTGTGGATTTGGAATATGCTTGATGCAAATGAAAACATCCTGTTTGCAACTAGGGCACAAGTGCTGCCACTGAAGGGGTGTCTGTGTGGCCCAATTTTTGGAAAAAAGGGAGACTCCATTTGGAGTAAGCCTTGCTGTGTTTTTAAAAAGCAGCCAAGATGAACAAGTCATGGTTCAGCTAAGACTTAGCTACCTACCCCGATGTCATCCTGGGGACGGTTAAGGATGGCGTATTTTTGAATGTGCTTGATGTAAATCTACCTGTGAAGTGTACAACTGGGGCACAAGTGCTGCCACTGAAGGGGTTAGTGTCTGTGTGGCCTAATTTTTGGAAAAAAAGGGAGACTCCGCTTGGAGTAACCCTTGCTTGCAATGTTTCTAAAAATGATCCTAGATGAACAGATCTGGGATCAGCAAAGACTTTGCTACCTACCCCGGTGTCATCCTGGGGAGAGTAAATGCTTATGTATTTGGAATGTGCTTGATGCAAATCTACCTGTGAAGTGTACAACTGGGGCACAACTGCTGCCACTGAAGGGGTGTCTGTGTGGCCCAATTTTTGGAAAAAAGGGAGACTCCGCTTGGAGTCACCTTGCGGTGTTTTACATGATTTTAGAAGGGCATGCCATGCCTATATCTGTGTCTCATCCTCCTTTTCGTCGTAACGCTGTTTTGTTTTCGCATGAGAATTTGTTCTTTTCACTTTCGCATGTGTTTGTGTTGTGTTGTGAGTTGTTTGTCACCTTTTGGACACCTTTGAGGGTGTTTTCTAGGTGTTTTTATGGGTTTGTGATTGCCTCCCATTGTTTCCTATGGGGTTCGAGCGGTTCGCCGAACCGAACTCGAACGCGACCTCTATTCAACGAACCAAGCTCGAGCCGAACCGCGACCGTTTCACTCATCTCTACTATTGACACTTAGGGGTTCTTTTCACTTGCGACATCGCTTCCGAAATATCGTCGGGGTCACGTCGTTAGTGACGCATTTCCGGCGCCGGTAATGACATTGCAACGTGTAAATCTTAGATGCGCCGATAAACGATCGCAAAAGCATCGAAAATCGTTTATCTGTGTAGCGTCGGTCATTTTCATAATGTCAGGTCGACCGCAGGTACGATGTTGTTTGTCGTTCCTGCGGCAGCACACATCGCTGGGTGTAAACACGCAGGAGCGACAAACATCTCCTTACCTGCGTCCCGACGGCAATGCAGACGGGAGAAGGTGGGCGGCATGTTATGTCCCGCTCATTTCCGCCCCTATGCTTCTATTGGCCGGCACGGTGACGCCGAACGCACCTCCCCCTTGAAGGAGGGATTGGTCGACAGTCACAGCGACGTCGCCAACCAGGTATGTGCATGTGAAGCTGCCGTAGCAATAATGTTCGCTACGGCAACAATCACCACATATCGCATGTGCGACGGGGGCGGGTACTATCGCGCTGGACATCGCTAGCCGATGCTAGTGATGTTGCAGCGTGTAAAGAACCCCTTAGTCTATTACCATCATGTTAAAAGGACCTCCTTGGGTATTATTTATCCAGCATCTTTATATGTACTCCTTATTTGGATGCGCGGTGTTCTACTTGTCGTCACCTTATCTTAATCATTTTATCTAGGCGGTTTTCACACAGGACCACTTGATCACCAGCGGCTCCACTATCCACTAGTGCTGGTGCTCAATTTACATATCTATAATTAAATCTCCCTTAGCTGGTGGGCAAAATGAGCAGTCAGAAGGGAGTATACTACAAATATAAAAAAACTGACCGGCACATCCAAGAAACAGACAAATGTGAACAGGTGCATTCTGAAGGAGCGAGTCCATACAATGAAAGCTAATACAGCTGCACACTGAAATACACTATTAAAGTGAACCTGTCATCAGAAATTTAGCTATAAAGCTAAAAGTTCCCCCCTCTGCAGCTCCTGGGCTGCATTCTAGCAAGCTTCCTATAGTTTTTGTGGCCCCTTTTATTCCAAAATAAATACTTTACAAACTTGTACCTTTTCGTATGCAAATTTCTTAAATCTTCCATGGGGGCGGGCTGCCTGATGTACGTTACTGTCCTCCTGCCGATTTACGCCGCCCCCGAACGCTGAATTTCAAACCTCAGGACGCCGCCCCTGGGCGCCCGTGGTCCCGCGCATGCGCTGTGCTACTGTAGCGGTGCCGTGCACTGCGTGCACGTGTGACCACTGGTGACGCTTTTGCGCGGGCACCGACTGCTCCGTCTGCTCCTTCCATCTATTTCCTGCTGCTGAGCAGGATGGGAAGGAGGTGACGTCCGGTCATCTGGCCAGCGAGCATTTGCGCAGAACGCTGGAGGAAGAGGGGAAAGTGCGGTCACGAGGTTATGGGCGGCACTTGCTGATGACACTCACAGCGCCGCCCATAACCTCGTGCCCGCGCAAAGTGTCACTAGCGGTCACACGTGCACACAGCGCACGGCACCGCTACAGTAGCACAGCGCATGCGCGGGACCACGGGCGCCCAGGGGCGGCGTCCTGAGGTTTTAAATTCAGCGTTCGGGGGCAGCATAAATCGGCAGGAGGACAGCAACGTACATCAGGCAGCCCGCCCCCATGGAAGATTTAAGAAATTTGCATACAAAAAGGTACAAGTTTGTAAAGTATTTATTTTGGAATAAAAGGGGCCACAAAAACTATAGGAAGCTTCTTAGAATGCAGCCCAGGAGCTGCAGAGGGGGGAACTTTTAGCTTTATAGCTAAATTTCTGATGACAGGTTCCCTTTATACACCTTGCTGCTGGCTGTTGGGCTTATCTCAAATTGGTCAAATTGTGAACTTCTTTTTTATCCTAGTTTCCATGGCAGTAATGCAGTACCACATTTCTTATATTTAATGCTTACCTAGTATATTTTTTCAGTGTGCAGCTGTATTTTTTTTAATTGTATGGAGTAGTTCCTTCAGTATGTATCTGTTCATATTTATCTTTTTCTTGCTTGTTTCGGACACTTTTTTGATATGACAGTGTACTGCCCCCATACAAGAAACCGAGCTGCTCGGATCCGGATCTGCGATGACTCGAGGGCCGTCCGGACCCGGGGAGTCTCGCGGCCACTCGAATAGAAAAAGGGGGGTATTTACAGGGGGTATTGTATGGAATAGTTCGTGACGCCATCCGTGGTGTGTGATAAGGTGGAGTACCACCGCTGTGGCTGGGAGTACTCAGTGGTGATGGAGTGGGCAGCCAGGTGTTTAACCCCTCCACAAGTAGGGGAATGCTCCGGGACTCAGTGATGGTGACAGGGAGATGCCGTTGGGGAGGTAAGGGTCACTTGCGTACTCACTCAGTCCAATAACGCTGACACCGACAACTGTAGTAAACCAAAGTTCTGGACACCGCTGCCGCTGAGGGGGAGCATGCCTGGGTCCCGTTTCCGTTGGTGTTGCCTGTTGATCTGTGACCTTTCCCTTGGCACTTTGTTTCTCTCTGATTGGCCCCTGTAGCCTGAAACTAGTCGGGTCCCGCTCCCCAGTATAGCTAACTGAGGGAGCTTGCTCTCAGGGTTCACGCTTGGGATTTCTTGGACCGTATTTGTGGAAAGTCCTATCCCTCTCGTTGCGCTAGTACCCCAATTTTGGAGCGGGTGGAGAGTGGATCTTGAAGGCTCCGTTCTCATCGGGTAAATTGTCAGGTTGCCTGAAGCTACTCCCTGACCTAGGGTCAATGTACCCCGTCGTGCCCTGGTCCCAGCCCGGTGATGGTACAAGGCCGCCGGCTGTCCTCCACGACAAAGTCGTGCCCCTTGTCACGATCCCCTGCGACCGGGGGTCGAGCTCCTACCAGGCCCAGACCAACGTCTGCTACCTAGTAGTTTCAAGGTGCCCAGCTCCTGAGCTCCTCTCTCTTTCATCTCCAACATTACTCTCTGTCTGACTCAAACTGAACTGCTCCTGACACTCCTGACCCCCCCTTACCAAGCCCCCAAGTGGGCGACCCTATTCCACTCAGGCCGTCCACTGGTGTCTGGTGTGTGTGGTGCAGAGTGTTCCTAGGATTTTGATTAGCTGGTCTTTGGCAACACCATTTGGTTAGGGACCCATAATCAAGGAGGAGGTGGATATTGCACAGAAGGGCAGATTGCACAATACCCTGTGACGACCTGATAGGCCAGGGCGTCACATTCCTTCTTGGTTAAACGTAGCTCGTCCCCGAGCTACAGGACATCAGAGGTTTATTTATTTATTTTTTTAACTGTGGAAAGTAGAAAAAGCACAGATATCTAACAGTTTCTATTTAAAACATTACTGTTGCTTTTAGCACTCGTCTCTATACCTCCGCGGGGGCTGACCAAAGTTAGCACGGATTGACCTCCTTAACTCTGGACCCTCATCCCCCTCTGGTGGCATAGCAATACCATCTACAGGTTTCTCACCCTCAGTGTTGGGTATAGCTGGTAGGACCCTACGTGTGCGTGGCAAGGTTACAGGCACTACTCTAGGTGCTGGAGTGGGTGCAGTGTAAGTAAGCCTTTCCTGTTCTGGTTCTTCCACAGATTGTGGGAATGTTAACACAGGGACTATTACTGCTCCATTCTGCATAGGCCAATCTTCCGGGAAGTCACCTAAGATAGTATGGATCATTCTCTTCTTTCCTTCCACCACTTGAGGCTGAGGTTCATCTTCCACCCTTAAGGCCGCTTTACACACTGCGATATCGGTACCGATATCGCCAGCGTGCGTACCCGCCCTTATCGGTTGTGCGACACGGACAAATCTCTGCCCGTGTCGCACAACATCGCCCGGACCCGTCACACTACTTACCTTCCCTGCGACGTTGCTGTGACCGGCGACCCGCCTTTTTTCTAAGGGGGCGGTTCGTTCAGTGTCACAGCGACGTCACAGCAACGTTACTGAACCGCCGCTTAATAGAAGCGGCGGGGCGGAGATGAGCGGGACGAACATCCCGCCCACCTCCTTCCTCCCGCATTATGGCCGGGAGGCAGGTAAGGAGAGCTTCCTCGTTCCTGCGGTGTCACACGGAGCGATGTGTGCTGCTGCAGGAATGAGGAACAACTTCGTTACTGCTGCAGTAACAATATTTGAGAATGGACCCCCATGTCACCGATGAGCGATTTTGCACGTTTTTGCGATGATGCAAAATCGCTCATAGGTGTCACACGCAATGGCATCGCTAAAGCGACCCGATGTGCGTCACAAATTCCGTGACCCCAACGAGATCACTTGAGCGATGTTGAAGCGTGTAAAGCCCGCTTTAGGCTATGTGCCCACGGGGGAAAGTGTCCTGCGGTTATATCCGCAGGACATTCCGCAAGAGCTCCCAGAAAACCGCAGCACAACTTTGTTTGTTTCAATACTGCGGTTTATTTGCGGAATGTCCTGCGGATATCCTTCGGTCATTCTGCATTCAGGATACAGTACCATGGCTTCAGCACTGCATCCTCAATGCAGAACAAGTGCTGAAGTGATCGGGGGAGTTCATACTTACCTCCATCACACAGCACTTTTTCTCTGGCGTCTGTCAGCGTCTCTACACTGTGCAGGAGAAGGTTGGCGGGCCTGAACTAGCTCTGGCTGTCACATGACCGGAGCTTGTGCAGGCCCCACCCACCTCCTCCTTCCTGCTCATGGATCCACCGCGCTCCAGCCTCCTGTGCACCGAGGGAAAGTGACCGGGTGTCTGCAATCAAAGCATGGGACCATTCGCAGGTAAATGCGCAGGAATAATTGACATGCAGTTATGTGCGGCTGCGGGATATCCGCAACATATTCCGCAGTCGCACATTCCGCAACGTGGACACAGACACTCCACATGTCCCATAGGATAACATGGGGAGTGTCTGTACATGCTAAAACCTGCAGATTTATCTGGAAAATCCAGATAAAGCCGCAGGTTTTCCGCGGCAAAATCCGCAGAAGCAAGCTCACGTGGCCACATGGCCTTAAGGGTTCTGGGCACTTCTTCAGATGGTCTCGGGATACCGTAGCCGTGGTCCTACCTTGATCCTTGATAATTAGGCAGATCTTCAGATTATCAAAGTTGGATGGCTGTACCACATATGGCTCCTTTTCCCACTGATCATCCAATTTGCGCTGCTTTCTCTTCCTTTTGAGTAAAATCTCGCCGGGGGCGAAGGGGGTTGCTTTGGCTTGCCTGATAAAGCTTCTTTCTTGCCGTTCCCGGGTTTGATTCAAACTCTCGTCCAATCTTCTCTGGGTGCATAGGTTTCAGACAATTCAACCACCATCTCCAAGTCCACAAGGAGTCTTCCAGGTCTTGCCCTCATCAGATAAGCTGGGGTGCACTTGGTGGATCCCACTAGGATATTGTTGTAGATGTCCACAAAGTCTGGCAGTTTCTCAGGCTACTGGTTCCACTCTTCAAGAAGAAGGGTTTTCAACATATTAATCACTAGATGATTCATCTTCTCACACATCCCATTCATCTGCGCATGATAGGGAGTGGTGCGTATCTTCTTGCACCTGTACAGACTGCAGAAGTCCTAGAAGATTTCAGCCTCAAATGCAGGGCCTTGATCTGTATGGACTCGATCGGGGTACCCGTGCGGCCTACAGAAGTGTGCCTGGAACGCCTTTGCCGCGGTGTTGGCAGTCAGATCTTTAACGGCTACCACCAACAAGAACCGTGAGTAATGGTCAACCATCGTGAGTGCATATGTGTACCCACTCCTGCTGTGGGTCAATTTGACATGGTCCAGAGCCACAATCTCGAGGGGCTGCTTGGTGGCAATCGGCTGAAGTGGTGCTCGCTGACTAGTGCCATCCTGCCTTCTCAAGGTGCAAGGGCCTCAATTCCTACACCAGGCTTCTATGGAATCCCTCATTCCTATCCAGTAGAAGCGACGGGCATCAGCTCTGGCCAGCAATGCCTTGACTAGTCTGATTGCAGGGTCTCTATCCTGGGCTTCCTGCCAGCCATGGTGAGGCAATGGGTCACAGGTCCTCTCTTGCTGATGGGTACATGGTCGAGGCCGCTCCGCAGAAGTGGGTTGATGGAACACAGGCAATTCAATTTCCTCCAGGTCATCTTCATCCATCTCATCATCAAACAGATGAGGCATCCTGGACAGTGCATCTGCATTGGTGTTCTTGCGACCAGCCCTGTACTTTATAACAAAATTGTAATTGGCCAACCTCGCGACCCATCATTGTTCCAAGGCTCCCAGCTTTGCCGTATCCAAATGAGTCAAAAGATTATTGTCCGTGTATACAGTAAACTTTTAGTGCTTAAACCTTTCAGTCACAGCCCATACGAGTGCCAGGAATTCCAGCTTGTGGTTTAAATCAGCAGAGGAAATTCAGGATTAAAATACCGCGCCAAACCACAGGAGTACAGGTGGAGATAGTAAAACTCTTTTCTTTATTTTCACAGGTCTTTACACAGGTCTACGCGTTTCAAGGACATATCCGTCCTCTTCCTCAGGACAAATGTGCAGAGAATACTATAGCGGAAAAGAGGCTGAAGGCTCCTATATGTATGTTGAGAAAAACGCCACGTAATCACTAATGACGTCATCGTTCTCCTCGTGGCTGATAAGGATGTGAGGAGGTGAATAAAGTTCTGGATGTTGAAGACAGAAAAAAAAGGGGGAAGAAAAGAAAAAGAAAAAAAAAAAAGAAAAAAAGGGAAAGAAAGAAAAGAGGGAACCGAAAAAGGAAAAAAAAGGGGAGAAAATATATATATAGAAAAGAAAGGAGGAAAGAAAGGAAAGAAAAGAAAAAGATGGGAAAAAAGAAAAAGAAGAAAAAAGAGAATGGTGAAAAAAGAGAGAGAGAAATGGTGAAAAAATGCTGTGAAGCAAAAAGATGAAAAATAAACCGGGAAATATATAGAAAAAAATGAAAATGTGATGACTGGTGGGGACAAAAATTAATGATGATAATAATAGAGAATGAAATAAATAAAAGGGAAATGTTGGAAATGAACAATAAACTTTAAAAATGAAATGGTGGAACAAGAAAAAGAAAAATATCCATCAAAAATATATATGAGGCATTTGAATGCATTTGTTATTAAGAGAAGAAAAAAATTTTTTTGTGACATTTACGCGAAAAAGGTGAAAAACCTGACCTTAATAAAATTGGGCATAGAAAAATTAGAATAATGGTGTTTATTTACATTCGCGTGTATAATTAACTGTGTAAAAAATTAGGATGAGAAGTGTAAAAAAAGGATGTGCTGAAAACTTCAGGTGAAGTACTGACAGTTGTTTGATAGCAGCTCAGTGGCGCATATATTCAGCTAGTGGCAAATGATATGGAGCAGGAGCGGTGTCAGCCCGCAAAGAAAGGTTAAATAAGGTTGACAGCGTGGGAAAAAGTTATGTGCGCCTGCGCCAAGGGTGATCTGAGGTGAATGAACATGTGGAACAGAAAATAAGGGAAAAAAAGAAGAATGCCGGGCACCTGCACTGAAAGGCAACTGAAAATGGATATCGTGAGAAAAAAGTTGAGTTTTAGTGTTGTGATAAAGATCTGGAGATGCGCAGATCACAGCCGTATTATCGGCTGGAGATTGTGACAGTGATTAAATATAGAAAGACACGTGAAGTGAGTGAAAAAGGGGAGATGGGGAAAAAATTTTATTCAAGCATATGAAGTGCAGTGGAAAGAGGGTCACATATATAAAAAAAAGGGGGGGGGGGGGGAGGAAATGGAGAGGAATGTGGGCTGAAGACAAACCTCTTTCCACTGCACTTCATATGCTTGAATAAAATTTTTTCCCCATCTCCCCTTTTTCACTCACTTCACGTGTCTTTCTATATTTAATCACTGTCACAATCTCCAGCCGATAATACGGCTGTGATCTGCGCATCTCCAGATCTTTATCACAACACTAAAACTCAACTTTTTTCTCACGATATCCATTTTCAGTTGCCTTTCAGTGCAGGTGCCCGGCATTCTTCTTTTTTTCCCTTATTTTCTGTTCCACATGTTCATTCACCTCAGATCACCCTTGGCGCAGGCGCACATAACTTTTTCCCACGCTGTCAACCTTATTTAACCTTTCTTTGCGGGCTGACACCGCTCCTGCTCCATATCATTTGCCACTAGCTGAATATATGCGCCACTGAGCTGCTATCAAACAACTGTCAGTACTTCACCTGAAGTTTTCAGCACATCCTTTTTTTACACTTCTCATCCTAATTTTTTACACAGTTAATTATACACGCGAATGTAAATAAACACCATTATTCTAATTTTTCTATGCCCAATTTTATTAAGGTCAGGTTTTTCACCTTTTTCGCATAAATGTCACAAAAAAATTTTTTTCTTCTCTTAATAACAAATGCATTCAAATGCCTCATATATATTTTTGATGGATATTTTTCTTTTTCTTGTTCCACCATTTCATTTTTAAAGTTTATTGTTCATTTCCAACATTTCCCTTTTATTTATTTCATTCTCTATTATTATCATCATTAATTTTTGTCCCCACCAGTCATCACATTTTCATTTTTTTCTATATATTTCCCGGTTTATTTTTCATCTTTTTGCTTCACAGCATTTTTTCACCATTTCTCTCTCTCTTTTTTCACCATTCTCTTTTTTCTTCTTTTTCTTTTTCCCCATCTTTTTCTTTTCTTTCCTTTCTTTCCTCCTTTCTTTTCTATATATATATTTTCTCCCCTTTTTTTTCCTTTTTCGGTTCCCTCTTTTCTTTCTTTCCCTTTTTTTCTTTTTTTTTTTCTTTTTCTTTTCTTCCCCCTTTTTTTTCTGTCTTCAACATCCAGAACTTTATTCACCTCCTCACATCCTTATCAGCCACGAGGAGAACGATGACGTCATTAGTGATTACGTGGCGTTTTTCTCAACATACATATAGGAGCCTTCAGCCTCTTTTCCGCTATAGTATTCTCTGCACATTTGTCCTGAGGAAGAGGACGGATATGTCCTTGAAACGCGTAGACCTGTGTAAAGACCTGTGAAAATAAAGAAAAGAGTTTTACTATCTCCACCTGTACTCCTGTGGTTTGGCGCGGTATTTTAATCCTGCATTTCCTCTGCTGATTTAAACCACTCCTGCTGCGGGTCCGCTGCCGTCCACGTTATCTACATGCTTTTAAAGGAGTTGTGACTGTCACAACCCTGCCAGGTGAGTGTTTCTCCTGACATTCGCCACCCTTTGTCTACCGGGTAAGACCCTATTGCGCCTTATCTTTCCACAGCTTTGCCGTGCCTTCTTGAATATCTGGATTGGATTCTACCATTCCCCTTGTGGTATTCGGGCAGCAGAGGGCCCCGGACGTCTGACTCAAGACAAACATCATGGATTATTTCCAAAACCGGCTTTCCTCCAGGGAAAGATTAATACTGCAAACTGTCGGATCTTTGGAAAGCAGCGATCCAGGATTGGATCTTGCTCCACCGCTCTCGTTTTCAGAGGAAGATACCTCGTCCATGAGAAGACTTTTTCATCGCCTAGAGGATGCTCTCAAAGAAGAGTTACATTTCAATTTGGATGCCAGATTTTTATCCATCTACTTGGAGGAGAGTCTATGTCCGAGAGGATTAAACATACACCGGATTTCTCCTTACCCCCAGGATATCTCCTTCTCTACAGAATGGGACGGACTGTTCTTCACATGCATGCAAGGTATGCTGAAATGTCTGCATAAAAAAAGAACACATATAGCAGACATTTCAACCTTACTTATAAATAATCTTTATGAGGACCTTTCCCGTTTTAATTTGCATCCTGAATATAGGAATTTAAACTCTAGTATTAATACACGTCTTGCTCAACTAGAGCATGACACAATAATCAGAAAATCCAAAAAACTACAAAGAGACAGACATGATAAACTGCATAAATCCACCACTGATGTCTCTAAAAATCCCCCCACTGTCTCAGCTAGAATTGACAGGCGTTTCAGCTCCACATCGTACAGGAGCTTTTCCAATAGCAAATATCGAATAAATAGAAACCAATCTGTCAAAGATTCTGCTCCCACTAACACAAAGGGGATTTCTTCCCTGTTGCCCCTCAGCAAGCCTCCGCTCACAGGGACATCAGACCCACCAAATCTTTTGCCTGATAAGATTGACCTTTTAGCAAATGAGGTTTTCTCTCAAGCCCAAACAGAAGCGTGTTCCAAAACCCAAGGAACCAGTTCATGTTCCCTATCAGATTCTTCTACTAATTCCAGTACTAAACTCAATATTACTTCCAATCCTGATATATTTGTAAATACTCACCAACAACTAGCCTCCATCAGACTACAAATAGAGGAAATCAAAAAGAAAAGAGCACTATTGGAGAACGCATCAAATGATAGTATTTTGCCAGATGGCCCACTCACCCAGGATAGAGACATCATTGATTTGATGGATCTGTCCATCCATGATGATCCCCAACCTAGTTGCTCTAATGTGGTCAGCGCATCTGATCCCCCTACCTCTCCCTTGGTTGGGGAGATAATCACTTTGGATAATTCTGATAAATCGGTGCCCTTGGTTCCTTTTTTGCCCCCAGCAAAAAATCCCAACCTCATCACAAATTTTCTAATACCGAGATCCACTACAAAAAAAAGAAAAAATCCCACAGAGGGACCAGAGCAGGTATCAAGCATAAACAAAAAAGAAAAATTGTAAATGTAAATACCTCTGGTCCGCCGACCACTAATAGCATATATAATCTTTCTAGCTATCAACTTCACCAAAGTGAAATTAGCCTACTAAATAAAGGCCTTTCCTTTTGCCCTTCCAAGAGATCCAATGATTTTGACGTTTTTCTGGACGTCCAGAACTATGTCCGCAAATTAACATTGAAAAGACACTTTTTGATTAAAGGTAGTAACACCCGGACTATAGTTGAACCCAGTCCTTTTCTACATACCTCCTGCAAAGCCAAATCCAAATTCTACCCCCTTGAAGATAGGGGACATCATGTTAAGACTTTTAGTGATCTTGTTTTAACTGATCTGAGAGCAGCTATTAGCACCAAGAGGGATCTACAATATAACCTCAGTAGAGAAGAAAATCTGGCTCTAACTAGCCTTAAAAACAATCGGGATATCATTATCCGTGCAGCTGATAAAGGAGGGGGCATCGTTGTACAGAATAGGAATGATTATTTGACAGAGGCGCTGAGAATTTTATCAGACCCCAATTATTATGAAGTGGTCAATATCGATAAATATAACACGGCTGTCCGTACCTATCATGAATTGATCCAAAAGGCTATGACGCTGAATATTCTTAATGCTCAAGAAAGTAAATTCCTCCAAATAAAAAATCCGAATATGGCTTTCTTCTATCATCTACCTAAAATTCACAAAAACCTTATAAATCCGCCTGGGAGACCGATTATTTCAGGCATCAATTCACTCACTGCTAATCTAGCTGCCTATCTTGACCAACTCATGAAGCCCTATGTACACGTTTTGGACAGTTATTTGAGGGACTCCACTCAACTTATTAACTCTTTATGCAATATTAAATGGGAGGATTCGTTTTTATTTCTCACCATAGATGTTTCAGCATTATACTCGAATATATCGCACCACCTGGGTCTACTAAGCTTATCACTTTTTTTAGAAGAGGATGAGAAAATTCCGTCCGTTCAGAAGAATTTTATACTAGAGGGCATGGAATTTGTTTTAAATAATAATTTTTTTATCTTTGAGAACACACTTTATCATCAGAAACTCGGCACAGCAATGGGCTCTAGAGCAGCATGTTCTTACGCTAACCTTTTTATGGGAATTTTTGAGCACCTTTTTATCCAGAACAGTATTTTTGAAGGTAACATAATATTGTATAAACGTTATATAGACGATCTGTTTATAATTTGGGATAATAAACATAATAACATAGATTCCTTCCTGCAACATCTAGATCAGAACAACTGGGGACTTAGTTTTACATCTACCTCTCATAAATTTGAAATCAATTTTTTGGACCTCACTGTTTTCCATCATGACAATAAAATCATCACCAAAACTCATTTCAAGCAAGTGGATGTCAATGGGTACATCCACTTTAGTAGTGAGCATTATAACAAATGGCTGACAAACATCCCTGCCAATCAATACAAGCGCATTAGAAAAAACTGTTCCCGTTTAGATGATTTTAAAAACCAGGCGACTATCCTAAGAAATCGTTTTTTAGAAAGGAAATATCCCAAAAATCTCATCCAAAAGGCATATCGTGTTTCTGCCAGTCTGGAACAAAAAGATTTGATCACACCCACAATCCCCACTACCTCTGTCCCTGATGAAAATGTTTGTCCTTTTAATCTCAATTTCCTCACTACTTATAGCAGTGACAATCTCAGAATCAGGAATATTTTCACAAAACACTGGAAGATACTGCTTAATGACCCTTTCTTAAAAACCATTCTCCCTCCCCTGCCGGGCATCACTTTTAGGAGGGCTCCCAGTATAAAAAATGTCATAGCTCCCAGTCGTCTCAGAAAAGTCCCTCTGAGAAATAACTATCCTGCTGCACTCCCAGGGTCCTATCGCTGTGGCTTGAGGAACTGTCTATGCTGCAAAATCATTTGCCATAAGCGTACGAGTTTCTGCTCTTCCGAGGGAGCAGAAATGTTCTCCATCAAATCCCATCTCACCTGTCAATCAAACTTTGTGGTTTACCTTATTGACTGCCAATGTGGCAAACAGTACATAGGCAGAACATGCCAAGCTCTGCACAACCGTTTGAACTCTCATAGATACAACATCAAGACCGGCTACATGCAGCATGGACTTTCTAAGCACTGCACTTTAGCCCATAATAAGACTATGGCTTTTACCATCACGCCCATAGAACAAATTCCCTCTGATTGCTCTAATCGAATGGACAATCTCAGTAAGAAAGAATCTTTTTGGATACACAAATTGGATACCTTGAAACCCATGGGCTTGAATTTGATAACTGATTTATCCTTTTAGTGTTCTTTCATCAGGATTTTATGGGTGTTGTATTATGTTGTCTCCATGTCTATTTTTTGGTTTTATGATGCTCATGATCAATCTCAAAAAAATGCTTTTAGTGCCCGTTTTTTAGTTAGCTACACCCTTTTCAAATGTACACGTGTTTCTATTTTCTTATAACCCCCCCCCTCTTCTTTGGTTACATCTACATACACATTTTTAATTTCACATTATCTCGCATGATAGTAATGTTTTTATAGAAGACTCCTTGTCAGTCAGGAGGCCCCCCCTTTTTTTCCCCTTTGTTTTTCCCTTTTTATCCACTCCACATAGTGGTTTTATATTTGCATATATTTATAAAAAAAAAAAAAAATAATTTTTCCCCGGATCTCCGTGTCCCTCATAACCCTCTCCTTTCATCACTCTTTTTAATCGTTCCTCTTTTATCATTCCTGTTTTAAAATAAAATTATTTTTATCCTTTTATTCCCCCCCCTCCCCTTTTTTAATTAATTATGTATCATGGTATATTTTTGCCAGGTCTTCCTAGTCCCCTTCCCTCTGGTGACTTCTTTGGCTACTTGTAAAGATTTTCTTTTTCCCATGCGTTGTTGCAGGGATTTCACTGAATGATCTAATGTCTAACACATGTCCTTTACTAAGATATAGAGGTTTGTCTTCAGCCCACATTCCTCTCCATTTCCTCCCCCCCCCCCCCTTTTTTTATATATGTGACCCTCTTTCCACTGCACTTCATATGCTTGAATAAAATTTTTTCCCCATCTCCCCTTTTTCACTCACTTCACGTGTCTTTCTATATTTAATCACTGTCACAATCTCCAGCCGATAATACGGCTGTGATCTGCGCATCTCCAGATCTTTATCACAACACTAAAACTCAACTTTTTTCTCACGATATCCATTTTCAGTTGCCTTTCAGTGCAGGTGCCCGGCATTCTTCTTTTTTTCCCTTATTTTCTGTTCCACATGTTCATTCACCTCAGATCACCCTTGGCGCAGGCGCACATAACTTTTTCCCACGCTGTCAACCTTATTTAACCTTTCTTTGCGGGCTGACATCGCTCCTGCTCCATATCATTTGCCACTAGCTGAATATATGCGCCACTGAGCTGCTATCAAACAACTGTCAGTACTTCACCTGAAGTTTTCAGCACATCCTTTTTTTACACTTCTCATCCTAATTTTTTACACAGTTAATTATACACGCGAATGTAAATAAACACCATTATTCTAATTTTTCTATGCCCAATTTTATTAAGGTCAGGTTTTTCACCTTTTTCGCATAAATGTCACAAAAAAATTTTTTTCTTCTCTTAATAACAAATGCATTCAAATGCCTCATATATATTTTTGATGGATATTTTTCTTTTTCTTGTTCCACCATTTCATTTTTAAAGTTTATTGTTCATTTCCAACATTTCCCTTTTATTTATTTCATTCTCTATTATTATCATCATTAATTTTTGTCCCCACCAGTCATCACATTTTCATTTTTTTCTATATATTTCCCGGTTTATTTTTCATCTTTTTGCTTCACAGCATTTTTTCACCATTTCTCTCTCTCTTTTTTCACCATTCTCTTTTTTCTTCTTTTTCTTTTTCCCCATCTTTTTCTTTTCTTTCCTTTCTTTCCTCCTTTCTTTTCTATATATATATTTTCTCCCCTTTTTTTTCCTTTTTCGGTTCCCTCTTTTCTTTCTTTCCCTTTTTTTCTTTTTTTTTTTTCTTTTTCTTTTCTTCCCCCTTTTTTTTCTGTCTTCAACATCCAGAACTTTATTCACCTCCTCACATCCTTATCAGCCACGAGGAGAACGATGACGTCATTAGTGATTACGTGGCGTTTTTCTCAACATACATATAGGAGCCTTCAGCCTCTTTTCCGCTATAGTATTCTCTGCACATTTGTCCTGAGGAAGAGGACGGATATGTCCTTGAAACGCGTAGACCTGTGTAAAGACCTGTGAAAATAAAGAAAAGAGTTTTACTATCTCCACCTGTACTCCTGTGGTTTGGCGCGGTATTTTAATCCTGCATTTCCTCTGCTGATTTAAACCACTCCTGCTGCGGGTCCGCTGCTGTCCACGTTATCTACATGCTTTTAAAGGAGTTGTGACTGTCACAACCCTACCAGGTGAGTGTTTCTCCTGACATTCGCCACCCTTTGTCTACCGGGTAAGACCCTATTGCGCCTTATCTTTCCACAGCTTTGCCGTGCCTTCAGGAATTCCAGCTTGAAATAGCTATAATTCTCCGGGTTCCTCTCTGTGGGCCTCAACTTCCGACTGTCTACCACCTTCTCCTTGCCCTTCTGCACCTGGGACAGGACAGCTCTGAGCCCCACGTTACTGGCATCCGTATACAGTATAAACGGGAGACACTCCTTACCCCCCCCTTACCAAGCCCCCAAGTGGGCGACCCTATTCCACTCAGGCCATCCACTGGTGTGTCTGGTGGGTGTGGTGCAGAGTGTTCCTAGGATTTTGATTAGCTAGTCCTTGGCAACACCATTTGGTTAGGGACTATGAAATTTCAGCGTATAGTGTGCAGGAACAGCGCGTTCAGATCACTGCTGCTGGGATAATGGCGATCGCCATTTTTTTATTTTCCTTGTCTTCCTTCCCTAAGCGCGCGCGTGTAGTGGGGCGGGCCAGCATGTCAGCCAATCCCAGACACACACACAGCTAAGTGGACTTTTAGCCAGAGAAGCAACGGCATGCGTGATAGGATGTCCATGTCACATGTCCCTGCATTATAAAAACGGGTATCTGCCCGTCAGGACGCCATTATCTGCCTTCTGCGTCTGGGTGTCAGTCACCGCTGGCATAGCTCCTGTCTCCGATACTGCTGTGTACGCTCTACACACAGCGCTATACAGAATAGGGATAGAAGTTTCTTTTAGCCCTTGTAAGGGCTAATAACAGCAGGCTCAGAGCCATAGGTGACAGTCAGGTCTGTGGAAACAGATTTTAACAGCTACAGATAAGAGCGTCTGTGTAGCTAAGGTCAGGGACTTCCTCGCTGCATTTCACCATTAGGAGGGATATAAACTGAGGCTTCCTTTCCTCTACACAGACCCACAACCCTGCCACTGTACCCTCCAGCCCTTTGCACACTCAAGCTCATTGTTACTAAGCCATTATACTAGCAAACACTGAGGAAACTTAGTGGCATCCTAAAAGTGGCTGTTGGACTTAATTATTGTCCCACTGGTACAAAGCTATTTGCAGCACCACTGCATTGCACACTGAAGCTCATTGTTACTAAGCCATTATAATAGCAAACACTGAGGAAACTTAGTGGCATCCTAAAAGTGGCTGTTGGACTTCATTAGTGTCCCACTGGTGCAAAGCTATTTGCAGCACCACTGCATTGCACACTCAAACTCATTTTTAATAAGCTATTATACTAGCAAACACTGAGGAAACTTAGTGGCATCCTAAAAGTGGCTGTTGGACTTCATTAGTGTCCCACTGGTGCAAAGCTATTTCTAGCACCTCTGCATTACACCCTCCTGCACATTTTTGCAAAGCCATTTTCATTTAAAAGAGTGCTGCCAGTTAGTGGCATCCAAAAAGTGGCTGTTGTACTCCATTTGTGCCCCACTGGTGCCAAGCTATTTCTAGCACCTCTGCATTACACCCTCCTGCTCTGTTTTTAATAAGCTATAATAATAGCAAAAAATGCTGCCAGTTAGTGGCATCCAAAAAGTGGCTGTTGTACTCCATTTGTGCCCCACTGGTGCCAAGCTATTTCTAGCACCTCTGCATTACACCCTCCTGCTCTGTTTTTAATAAGCTATAACAATAGCAAAAAATGCTGCCAGTTAGTGGCATCCAAAAAGTGGCTGTTGTACTCCATTTGTGCCCCACTGGTGCCAAGCTATTTCTAGCACCTCTGCATTACACCCTCCTGCTCTGTTTTTAATAAGCTATAATAATAGCAAAAAATGCTGCCAGTTAGTGGCATCCAAAAAGTGGCTGTTGTACTCCATTTGTGCCCCACTGGTGCCAAGCTGTTTCTAGCACCTCTGCATTAAACCCTCCTGCTCTGTTTTTAATAAGCTATAATAATAGCAAAAAATGCTGCAACTTAGTGGCATCCAAACAGTGGCTGTTGTACTCCATTTGTGCCCCACTGGTGCCAAGCTATTTCTAGCACCTCTGCATTACACCCTCCTGCTCTGTTTTAATAAGCTATAATAATAGCAAAAAATGCTGCCAGTTAGTGGCATCCAAAAAGTGGCTGTTGTACTCCATTTGTGCCCCACTGGTGCCAAGCTGTTTCTAGCACCTCTGCATTAAACCCTCCTGCTCTGTTTTTAATAAGCTATAATAATAGCAAAAAATGCTGCAACTTAGTGGCATCCAAACAGTGGCTGTTGTACTCCATTTGTGCCCCACTGGTGCCAAGCTATTTCTAGCACCTCTGCATTACACCCTCCTGCTCTGTTTTAATAAGCTATAATAATAGCAAAAAATGCTGCGACTTAGGCGGGATTTGCACACTGCGATATCGCAGGTGCGATGTCGGTGGGGTCAAATTGAAAATGACGCACTTCCGGCATCGCATGCGACATCGTAGTGTGTAAAGCCTAGATGATACGATTAACGAGCGCAAAAGCGTTGTAATCGTATCATCGGCGCAGCGTCAGCGTAATTCATAATTACGCTGACGTGACGGTCCGATGTTGTTCCTCGCTCCTGCGGCAGCACACATCGCTGTGTGAAGTCGCAGGAGCGAGGAACATCTCCTACCGGCGTCACCGCGGCTTCCGTAGGTTATGCGGAAGAAAGGAGGTAGGCAGGATGTTTACATCCTGCTCATCTCCGCCCCTCCGCTCCGATTGGCCACCTGCCGTGTGACGTCGCAGTGACGCTGCATGACCCGCCCGCTTAACAAGGAGGTGGGTCGCCGGCCACAGGGACGTCGCACGGCAGGTGAGTGTGTGTGTGAAGCTGGCGTAGCGATAATTTTCGCTACACCAGCTATCACCACATATCGCTGCTGCGACGGGGGCGGGGACTATCGCACTCGGCATCGCACCATCGGCCTGCGATGTCGCAGTGTGCAAAGTGCCCCTTAGTGGCATCCAAAAAGTGGCTGTTGTACTCCATTTGTGCCACACTGGTGCCAAGCTTTCTAGCACCTCTGCATTACACCCTCCTGCTCTGTTTTAATAAGCTATAATAAAAGCAAAAAATGCTGCAACATAGTGGCATCCAAAAAGTGGCTGTTGTACTCCATTTGTGCCCCACTGGTGCCAAGCTATTTCTAGCACCTCTGCATTACACCCTCCTGCTCTGTTTTTAATAAGCTATAATAAAAGCAAAAAATGCTGCAACTTAGTGGCATCCAAAAAGTGGCTGTTGTACTCCATTTGTGCCCCACTGGTGCCAAGCCATTTCTAGCACCTCTGCATTACACCCTCCTGCTCTGTTTTTAATAAGCTATAATAATAGCAAAAAATGCTGCAACTTAGTGGCATCCAAAAAGTGTCTGTTGGACTTCATTAGTGTCCCACTGGTGCAAAGCAATTTGCAGCACCTCTGCATTGCACACTCAAGCTCATTGTTACTAAGCCATTATACTAGCAAACACTGAGGAAACTTAGTGGCATCCTAAAAGTGTTGTTGTACTCCATTTGTGCCCCACTGGTGCCAAGCTATTTCTAGCACCTCTGCATTACACCCTCCTGCTCTGTTTTTAATAAGCTATAATAGCAAAAAATGCTGCAACTTAGTGGCATCTAAAAAGTGGCTGTTGTACTCCATTTGAGCCCCACTGGTGCCAAGATATTTCTAGCACCTCTGCATTACACCCTCCTGCTCTGTTTTTAATAAGCTATAATAGCAAAAAATGCTGCAACTTAAAGGCGTACAAAAAGTGGCCATTGTACTCCATTTGTGCCCCACTGGTGCCAAGCTATTTCTAGCACCTCTGCATTACACCCTCCTGCACATTTTTGCAAAGCCATTTTCATTTAAAAGAGTGCTGCCAGTTAGTGGCATCCAAAAAGTGGCTGTTGTACTCCATTTGTGCCCCACTGGTGCCAAGCTATTTCTAGCACCTCTGCATTACACCCTCCTGCTCTGTTTTTAATAAGCTATAACAATAGCAACAAATGCTGCCAGTTAGTGGCATCCAAAAAGTGGCTGTTGTACTCCATTTGTGCCCCACTGGTGCCAAGCTATTTCTAGCACCTCTGCATTACACCCTCCTGCTCTGTTTTTAATAAGCTATAAAAATAGCAAAAAATGCTGCCAGTTAGTGGCATCCAAAAAGTGGCTGTTGTACTCCATTTGTGCCCCACTGGTGCCAAGCTATTTCTAGCACCTCTGCATTACACCCTCCTGCTCTGTTTTTAATAAGCTATAATAAAAGCAAAAAATGCTGCAACTTAGTGGCATCCAAAAAGTGGCTGTTGTACTCCATTTGTGCCCCACTGGTGCCAAGCCATTTCTAGCACCTCTGCATTACACCCTCCTGCTCTGTTTTTAATAAGCTATAATAATAGCAAAAAATGCTGCAACTTAGTGGCATCCAAAAAGTGTGTGTTGTACTCCATTTGTGCCCCACTGGTGCCAAGCTATTTCTAGCACCTATGCATTCAACCCTCCTGCACATTTTGCTACGCTATTTTTATAGCAAACTCAGGGAATTCCTTGCTGCATTTTATCATTAGGAGGGATAGAAAGCGAGGCTTCCTTTATTGTCCTGGTACACACAGAACACGGCCACTGTACCCACCTGCCCACTTTTGCCACGCTATTTAATTTGCCCAAAGAGCTGACACTTTTTCTGCCATTCTAAAATTGTCTGGAATACTAAGTTATTGTTCCTTTGCTGCCAAGCAAGGTGCAACAGATGTGCATTCTACACTCCTTTCCATTTGTGAAACGCAATTAACTGCAGGTAGTCCAGCCAATCTTTCACGAAGGTGCAAGCGTGGATATAATGTTTCCTTCATCCAATGGTGGTTCTCTCGATGTCTGACAGCTCAACAAAACCATCTGTTTGCACTTAAAAAACAAGTGACGACCTGCTATTCACACTCCCGCTTACGGGTAATGGGGTGGAATTTCAGTGTGAAAAAGCATGTGTGACTGCTGTCCCCACAGTCACAGAGGATGAAGAGCACGCAGATGCACGTGATGGGGCAGGCGGTGGTTGCACAGCCCCGCTAGGCCGCATAGTAGCACAGTGAAATTCCCTTTGCGACTTATGCTTCATTTTAAGTCTTGTATTTGGTGGGATCCACAGTATGCAGCAAAACCACGCAACATGAAAAGCACTGTTTGCAGTTGGGTTCATAAATGATTGTTTCACTTTCCCAAAACAAACAATAAGAACCATGCATTAAATTGAAATAACAGAACAATTGCTTGCTAAGCCCTTTGCGTAGCAGCAGTAATTGTCTGTGTGTGTGTGTGTGTGTGTGAAGACAACTTACTAGTGGCTCATCACAAGAGCTTCCCAGTTATCTACCTAAACATAGACAAAACACATCACCCACCCTGAATACCCTTGTTAGCTGAAGCCTCACAGATAAGGCAGATGATAACAGTGTGAATGCAAACCACACAGCTCTGCAACACAGTCATGTAAATCTTGAAAAGCAACATTCAATGCAAACATGTGTCGCTGTCCCTCTATGATTTAAACTGTACGTGACAATTTGACAGTGCAGAGGCAGCAAGTTTGATTGTCTATGTAGTCGTCCTACCCAGAACAGATATGTGTTTTCATAATAAAACAATGTGTTGCTTGCACGCATTACTGTCTGGACACAGCCTACCGTACCCAGGTACTGTGATGTCCAGTTACCATAAATACAGACTTTACGCTCTTATCATGATTAACAGTATAGACAGCACCGGAAGAATGTTGGTCTGTGGCACAGGATGCTGCTCACTGGCGTTACGGTACTCCTCACCAAACTCCAAAATGACTCCCCTCACAATTGAAGTGTTTCCGCGGTTGCTCCTTCCTGTGTGCCAATTTACCCCAGCCGCAGCCTAACTCCAGTGTTTCGCCAACTGAGTATGTTGTGCCTGACTGTGTCATTCCTGAGGCAAAGTCTTAATTTTGGGCTACAGCGCATGCTCGTTTGGACTGTGCCTGAGTCATTCTGCGACCTGCGACTCAACACACTTACACAGGGCCCTAGGGCTTGACTCACTCTCGGGAGGCCACTATAACTAACTGCACCCAACATCAGCCCCAGGTGTCCCCTTACAGTGCAGTGGAGGTCCCCACTGACCGCAATACCGAGAGTGACGTCACGAAAATACATATAAAGAAGCAACCTAAGTGTGACCAGACTCTTCCTCCCTGTGGAGTCCCTGAAGGTAATGCACCAACACAACACCTGTGGGGCTTCACACTGACCGAGAAAAGCCTCTTTGCACAGGTACTTGCACTCCGTGCCGGGTCTAAGTCCTGTGTTGTGCCTAGACAGCATGCTGAAGCGCATAGTCTTTTTTTCAGAAACTGTATTTCATGCTAATGAGCATGCTCAGGCACTTACTGCATCAGAGGCTAGGTTGGGTAATGAACTCTTTGGCCCTGCCCCTGATGTGGGGGGCCCATATAGACCAGAGGGCATCAGGTGTCCTGACAATTTGGCCAGGCCACTCCCAACAGGCTTGCAGAGGCCCGCCCCTATGACTTGTCACCTCATTGTTGTTGGTCAGACGATGACTGTTGAGGTGTTTTGGTTGTGGCAGCCATGAGGTCATCATTCAAGTGGCGGTTCAAAATAGGACGCTAGTTATGCCACTCATGACGTGTCACTCTGCTTTTGTCTCCAGGAGGTGCACTGTGGTCCACCCTGGTTTGGGGCGGACCCAGGTTATAAAAGGGGCTGGAGCCAACAAGAAGGTGCCCAGTTTTCTATTATGCTCCAAAAGAGCACACCTCCATGTGTTGAACCCATTGCGGCTTTAGGCCAGAGGTAGGCAGGGATAGGTCATCGATGCAGGCCGCCACCACAATTGGTAACGCAGAACATTTAAGAACAGCTCCTGTCCTACCAGTCCTGCTATTGCAGCCCAGTGTCATAAACAGGCCTGCTGCTGATGATGGGACTGCTGTCCACAGGTGTGTCCCCTATGCACATGGACAGCGTAACCAATGGCCCCTGTGTTGTTAACAGGGAGTTCCGGGGCTGGGTGGTCGTGTGGACTCTGTCACTCTAACAGGGCTCCCAGTCTCCAGATCCTAGTGGCGTCTAACTCGGTTCAGGCTACTATTTGTTTGAGAGTCAACCTGCTCTGTATCCTCCACCTAACCTTCCAGTTGCCAACCTCACCTTTTCCATCTGTGAGCACGGTGGACACCGAATGGCGATTGGGATATCTACCTTTCTCTTTCTTTTCTTCTTAATAATTTTTATATAGCGGTAACATAGTATATACCACCTTATCCAAATCTGCCAGTCCCACCATACCAGATGTTGTTTCTTCAGCAAATGTTAATGTTGCTTAACCACCAAACCCATGGACACAAACTTTTTTACCCTTTCCAACACACCTGTTCCCCTTTCCACCAGAATCTGTCCTTTTTCAACTCAGTTTGTATATGACCAAAAATGCAACTCTGCAGAGACACCGTACTCAACACCGTGTCAGCACAGCAGCCAGCCCTCGGTCCCTCAGATGTGGACAAGTAAGACCATTTCCTCCTATCAATGAAAAAGCGTTGAGATTCACTCTGTGCAGCACTGGTGTTTAGTGGAAAAGCAGATGTAAGATTACGTAACACCTTCTGCTTATACTCCTGCATACATGCGTCCCTTTCTATGGCAGGAGTTATTTCGCAAAATTTTGTGTTGTACCGGGGATCTAACAGTGTGGCAACCCAGTAGTCCGCAAGACTTGGAATTCGCACAATCTGAGGGTCATGCTCTGCGGTGCTGCCACAGACGCTGCAACATGTGCAGATTCAAATTCCTGTGTGTCGGAACATCGCATTTCAGACGTTTAACCGCCAGACCTTAAGACTTCAGGAGCGATGAAAGTTGTTGAGCTACTGGGTGCGAACGATGGAAGTGAGCACATAGTGAGCGTGCCCGCTGTACAAGGCCATGTAGGCCGGGATGTTGTTTTAAAAATTGCTGGAGAATCAGATTAAACACGTGAGCCATACAAGTCACGTGTGTCACATTGGCCTGATGAAGGCACGCTGCCATGTTTGCATCACTGCCGCGCACGGCTGTTAAGTCACCACCGTAGTCCGCTACGTCAATTTGTACTCCTGTCGCAAGGTGACAACGTGTTCCTTTCGTGCATAGTGCTGATGATGGGAGAGGGGTCGACGCCAGTGGCGCAGGTGGACGCAGGTTATGCTCACCCACTGGGCTGCGTTACCTTGACATATGCAGAGCCAATGGCTGAATGCAGGGGGTGGGTATCTCATAGATGAAGTACCATCATTCAGCTACAACCAATGGGAAGACACAACACCCTTTTTTAGGCCCCTCCTGTCTGAAGACCACTGCCAGACATAGCTATGAACCTCTGGTTACTGTTACCCCCAGTTTAGTTTTATGAGTTTGTGTGCTTGTTACCTGACTACTTTTACTGCTTGCTGTTTAGGTACCTCATTGGCTGATTTGCATTTCACCTCTGCTTGTTTTCTGATTAAGTCCTGCCCCTCCCATTCTGTTCCTCTTCCTCAATTAATGTTTTGACCCTGCATGACTACTATTCTCTGGAACTGCAGCCTTCCACAGGTATTGATCAACTTGGGCCCTGTGTCATTCAAAATCACTGTATAGGGGTTAAAGGGTTTCAGGGTTCTGGGGGTCCAGCTTGCTGAGTGGGTTCCCTCTAGCCTATCCTTTACAGCCCGTCTGAGTGTGTCGATCCAGGCAGGCGTTACACCGTGCCCTCGACAGAAGGACATGTAGGCCGGGATAGTGTTTTAAAAATTGCTGGAGATTCGGATTCAACACGTGAGCCATACAAGGCACGTGTGTCACATTGCCCTGAAGAAGGGCCGCAGACTGTTTAGCATCATTGTCGCACCCGGCATTCCCTGGCTGCTGGTTGAGTGGAGACAACCATTAATGAAACTCGGTCTCACTCTACAGAGCTAACCGTCCACAACTCCTCAGCGGTGTCTCACATTTCCCCTACATTTCAAAGTAAACATTTGACCACCTGATAGCCTTGAGCTCTGCTGCCAGCATAGTAAGGAGGTGTGTGGGATTCCTTGGGCGCAGTTACAAGGAAGGGTGGCCTGACCACACAGGGTTTGGGCTGAGGTGCAGGAACAACATGAGGTTGATGAGGCAGAAGCAGTGGAGGAACATGTACATACAGAGGAAGGATTGAAACACACAACTCGTGGGGACGGAAAGACTTGTACAGCAGACACTTCTCCATCTATCACCATAGTTACCCAGTGCCCAGTCAGCGACATGTAACGCCCCTGTCCATGCTTACTGTTCCAAGAATCTATGGTGAAATGCACTCTGTCACACACAGAGTTTCTCAAGGAAGCAGTGATGTTGTGTGCGACCTGCTGTGTTAGCGCGGGCACCCCTTTCTTGGAGAAGGAGTGGCAAATGGCCATCGGCTCTTGGGGCACTGCAATGGGCATAAGGTCTCGAAAATCCTCGGTGACAAAAGGGTGTAAAGGCAGCCTTTCTGTAGCCAACAAGTTTGAGATGCTGAAACTAAACCTCTTAGGCATGTCATGCACTTCGAAAATCATGTAAAAAACAGCGAGGGGACTCCAACCACAGTCTCCCTCGTTGCCACTAATTGGGCCACACACACCCCACTTGACTGTCATCAGTTGACCCCCCTTTTCAAAATGAAAAAGATGCTTTGCATGAAGCACTCTCAAAAATACGTGTGCCATTCGCCTCCGCTGGCTGACCCAGGGGAAGAAAAATCCTCTGAGAGCCATGACTTGTTCATCTTGGTTCTTTTAGAAACACAGCGAGGGGACTCCAACCACAGTCTCCCTCGTTTCCACTAATTGGGCCACACACACCCCACTTGACTGGCATCAGTTGACCCCCCTTTTGAAAATGAAAAAGATGCTTTGCATAAAGCACTCTCAAAAATACGCGTGCCTTTCGCCTCCCCTGGGTGACCCAGGGGAAGAAAAATCCTCTGAGAGCCATGACTTGTTCATCTTGGTTCTTTGAGAAACACAGCGAGGGGACTCCAACCACAGTCTCCCTCGTTGCCACTAATTGGGCCACACACACCCCACTTGACTGTCATCAGTTGACCCCCTTTTCAAAATGAAAAAGATGCTTTGCATGAAGCACTCTCAAAAATACGCGTGCCTTTCGCGTCCCCTGGCTTACCCAGGGGAAGAAAAGTCCTCTGAGAGCCATGACTTGTTCATCTTGGTTCTTTTACAAACACAGCGAGGGGACTCCAACCACAGTCTCCCTCGTTGCCACTAATTGGGCCACACACACCCCACTTGACTGGCATCAGTTGACCCCCCTTTTTAAAAATGAAAAAGATGCTTTGCATGAAGCACTCTCAAAAATACGCATGCCTTTCGCCTCCCCTGGATGACCCAGGGGAAGAAAAGTCCTCTGAGAGCCATGTCCACATTGTCAGTGGACAGACGCGTGTGCTTATCTGTCAGCAGACCCCCAGCAGCACTGAAGACAGGTTCCGAGAGAACGCTGGCTGCAGGACATGACAAGATCCCCAAGGCGTACGTGGCGAGCTCAGGAAATGTATCCAGATTGGAAGCCTAAAATGAGCAAGGCTCAAGTTGCACAGTAATGGCATCGATGTTCCCTAGCATATACTCATATATCTGTGTCTCCTCCTCTTTTTCCTCGTAACGCTGTTTTGTTTTCGCATGAGAATTTGTTCTTGTCACTTTCCCATGTGTTTGTGTTGTGAGTTGTTTGTCACCTTTTGGACACCTTTGAGGGTGTTTTCTAGGTGTTTTTATGTGTTTGTGATTGCCTCCCATTGTTTCCTATGCGGTTTGAGTGGTTCACCAAACCGGTTCGCCGAACCGAACTCGAACGAGACCTCCGTTCGGCGAGCCGAACCACGGCCGGTTTGCTCATCTCTATTAGGGACCTGTAACCAGAGAGGAGGTGGATATTGCACAAAAAAGGCAGATTGCACAATACCCTGTGACGACCTGATAGGCCAGGGCATCACAACAGCTATTTCACACATCAGATTTTTTTGGTAAGTGTGCTATCCATCAATTTTACAGATAGATCATGGATCCAATACAGGGAATATGTTTTTTCATTCTATTTTTTGCGGAAAAACAAAAAAACTGAGACATATCCTACTTTTATCCTTGTTACTTATTTAACTCAACACAAGTCAGTGAGCTGTCTTTATGATACTGTTTAACATTCTAATGACTTATGATTAGGGATGAGCGAATGTATTCGCCACTATTCAGTATCCGACGGATAATAGGGTATCCGAGGTATTCGCTATCCGACGGCTAATATGGTATTCGCTCTGGTACTTTCATTTTAGTTTCTGGACTTCCTGGCGCCATTTTCCAGCCAATGAACACATCTGACGTTCATTGCCCTCATGGTAACACCGCAGCCATCTTTGTTATGGTGTTACTGTGATTGACCTGGCCGCACAGCGTCATAGGGGCTATATAAGGCAGCCGCCATTTTGTGTGCACACATTCATTTCTGAGCTGCCGGTGTAGTGAGACTGTACTGTGTGAGGTACAGCGTTTTTCCAGCCAACTAATAATAGTCCTTCTAAGGGCTGAAGCTATTTAGCATTACCTGTTAGCGACTGTGTAAATCATACAAATAGGTATAGAACAGTGCAGTTTGTTCTATGAGATAGTGTTGCTGCTGGAGAATCCAATATAGTCCTTTAAAGGGCTGAAGACAGTGTCCACTGTGCTAGCAGCTGTGTAAATCATAGAACTGCTGCAAAAAAAACAAACTTCTTCTTAGTGCTGCATACAGTCGGTTCCTGCAGTGTGTGATATAGGGACAGCTAGGGAGAGCTTACTCATACCTCCCAACCATCCCGGATTCTGCGGGACTGCCCCGATTTTAAAGTTGTGTGTCCGCACTCCCGCGGCTCACAGCTGATGTCCAGGCTCCTCCCCTCAGTGCAGTGAATAAATTAAATAATTTATCATCAGCTCTGGATTGTAGGAGCAGCCGGGGACTCAAACCCGTGAACTGTGAAAGCTCATTGTTCCATAGGTAGCAGCTTTACCACTGAGCTACTGCCTGTATTGAAAAATATAGGCAGGTTTAGTTATCTTGACCTCTATATTGCTGTTGAGAAACCAGAAGCAGATTATTCAGCTGCAAAGATGGAAGGATGATAGAGGGATGGATTATAGAGGGTTGATAGAGGGATGGATGGATGGATGATAGAAGGATGGATGGTAGAGGGATGATAGAGGGGTGGATGGATGATAGAGGTATGGATGATAGAGGTATGATAGAAGGATGGATGGATGATAGAGGGGTGGATGATAGAGGGATGATAGAGGGATGGATGGATGATAGAGGGGTGGATGATAGAGGGATGGATGGATGATAGAGGGATGGATGATAGAGGGATGGATGATAGAGGATGGATTATAGAGGGATGATGGATGGATGATAGAGGGATGGATGGATGATAGAGGGATATATAGATACATGACAGATAATAGATAGATGTATAGATAGATAGATGGATAGATAGATAGAGGGAAAGATAGATAGATAGATAGATAGAAGGATAGAAAGAAGATAGATGGATAGACAGATAGATAAAAGGATAGATAGATAGATAGATAGATAGATAGAAGGATAGATAGAAGGATAGATAGATATAATTGATAGATATATAGATAGATAGAAGGATAGATAGATAGAAGGATAGATAGATAGATAGATAGATAGATAGATAGATAGATAGATAGATAGAAGGATAGATAGATAGAAGGATAGAAAGATAGATAGATAGATAGATAGATAGATAGATAGATAGATAGATAGATAGATAGATAGAAGGATAGATAGATGGATAGAAGGATAGAAGGATAGATAGAAGGTTAGATAGAAAGATAGATAGATAGATAGATAGATAGATAGAGGGATAGATAGATAGAAGGATAGATAGATATAATTGATAAATAGATAGATAGATAGATAGATAGAAGGATAGATAGATAGAAGGATAGATAGATAGATAGTAGGGTAGATAGATAGAAGGATAGAAAGATCGATAGATAGAAGGATAGATAGATAGATAGAAGGATAGATAGAAGGATAGATAGATGGATAGAAGGATAGAAGGATAGATAGAAGGATAGATAGAAGAATAGATAGATAAAATTGATAGATAGATAGATAGAAGGATAGATAGATAGATAGAAGGATAGATAGATAGATAGATAGATAGATAGAAGGATAGATAGATAGATAGATAGAAGGATAGAAAGATAGATAGATGGATATATAGAAGGATAGATAGAAGGATAGATAGATAAATAGAAGGATAGAAGGATAGATAGAAGGATAGATAGAAGGATAGATAGATGGATAGAAGGATAGAAGGATAGATAGAAGGATAGATAGAAGGATAGATAGATAGATAGATAGATAGATAGATAGATAGATAGAAGGATAGATAGATAGAAGGATAGATAGATATAATTGATAGATAGATAGATAGAAGGATAGATAGATAGATAGATAGATAGATAGAAGGATAGAAGGATAGAAAGATAGATAGATAGATAGATAGATAGATAGAAGGATAGATAGATGGATAGAAGGATAGAAGGATAGATAGAAGGATAGATAGAAGGATAGATAGATAAAATTGATAGATAGATAGATAGATAGAAGGATAGATAGATAGATAGATAGATAGATAGATAGATAGATAGAAGGATAGATAGATAGAAGGATAGAAAGATAGATAGATGGATATATAGAAGGATAGATAGAAGGATAGATAGATATAATTGATAGATAGATAGATAGATAGGTAGATATAATTGATAGATAGATAGAAGAATATATAGATAGGTAGAAGGATAGATAGAAGGATAGATATATAGAAGGATAGATAGATAGAAGGATAGTGAGATATAATAATAGATAGATAGAAAGATAGATAGATAGAAGGATAGATAGAAGGATAGATAGATGATAGAAAGATAGAAGGATAGATATATTCAAATCAAATCAAATAAGCTTTATTGGCAGGACCAAATACAAATTAGTTTTGCCAAAGCAAGTGTACATTAGGGACTGGGGCTGTGGGGATGGTGGGTGGGGACTGTAGGAAGGATGGATGGGGCACATCCAAGGTGGGGACTGTGTGGGCACTTCTAGGATGGGGGCTATGGAAGTCCATGGCTTATGATGGGGCATATCCAGGGTGGGGACTGTAGTAACGGTGGTTGGGGCATATCCATGGTGGGGTCTGGGGGGCCATATCTGGGATGGGGGGCTATGGAAGTCCATGACTTATTATAGTTCTCTTTCTCGAAGTCTATGACATTCGCTCACATACCGCGCTGCTATCTCCACTGCGCTCTCTTCTTCCCCCAGCAGGATATATATTTTCTCTTCCTCCTTCATGGAGCTGAAATCCGGGAACAGATGGGAGAGTCTCCTGAAGTGAGTGTCCCTCACTGCTGAGTACTTGGTGCAGTGTAGCAGGAAGTGGGTTTCATCCTCCAGGGCCTCCAGGTCACAGTGTTGGCACAGTCTGTCCTCCCTGGGCTTGTAGCTCTGCTTGTGTCGGCCGGATTCGATGGCTAGACTGTGGGCACTGAGTCTATATCGGCTCAGGGTCCTGCGGTCTCTGGGATCCGGGAGTGTCTCCAGATATGGGGCCAGTCTGTAGTCTCTCTGTAGTCTCTGGTACGTGGTCAGTTTCTGTGAGGTGTTAATGTCGGTCCTCCAGTCACTGACATACCTCTCCTGGCCCTCGTCTACCATCTTCCTGATTCTGGTTCTTGTCAGGCTGCTGTGATTGGTTATTTTGTCCAGTTGGGTTTGGGAGAGCTGTGCCAGGGGTCCTGGTTCATCTGGCCCATGTATATATATCAGAGCTTTGTGGTGATGGGAGCTTGGATTGCTACTCTGTAGGTGAGCCTGAAATGATAGTGACCTCTTCAGAGCTGCTAGGTGTAGAGGGAATCTGCCCAGCTCGGCCCGACAGGCGCTGTTGGAGGTGCTTCGATGGACCTGGAGAAGGTGCTTACAGAATTCCAGGTGGAATATTTCTGTTGGGCTGGAATCCCACCTTGACCAATCTGGGTAAGTGTGAGGGCCCCAGACTTCGCTGCCGTACAGGAGGATTGGGGCAATGATGGAATCGAAGATTTTTAGCCAGACCCTCACTGGTGGCTTCAGATGTATATATATATATATATATATATATATATATATATATATATATATATATATATATATAATTGATAGATAGATAGATAGATAGATAGATAGAAGGATAGATAGATAGAAGGATAGATATAATTGATAGATAGAATGATAGATAGATAGATAGATAGATAGATAGATAGGTAGAAGGATATATAGTTAGATAGAAGGATAGAAAGGATAGAAGGATAGAAAGATAGATAGAAGGAAAGATAAAGGATAGATAGATAGAAGGATAGAAAGATAGATAGAAGGATAGATAGAAGGATAGATAGAAGTATAGATAGATAGAAGGATAGATAGATAAAAAGATAGATAGATATAATTGATAGATAGAAGGATAGATAGATAGATAGATAGATAGATATAATTGATAGATGGATAGAAGGATAGATAGATAGAAGGATAAATAGATAGAAGGATAGATAGAAAGAAGGATAGATAGATAGAAGGATAGATAGATAGAAGGATAGATAGAAGGATAGATAGAAGGATAGATAGATAGATGGAGAGATAGATGGATAGAAGGATAGAAGGATAGAAGGATAGATAGAAGGATATATAGAAGAATAGATAGATATAACTGATAGATAGATATACATATAATTGATAGATAGATAGAAGGATAGATAGATATAATTGATAGATAGATATAAGAATAGATAGATAGAAGGATAGATAGATAGATATAAGGATAGATAGATATAATTGATAGATAGATAGATAGATAGATAGATAGAAGGATAGATAGATAGATAGATAGAAGGATAGATAGATAGAAGGATAGATAGATAAAAGGATAGAAAGATAGATAGAAATATAGATAGAAGGATAGATAGATGGATAAATGGATAGAAGGATAGATAGAAGGATAGATAGATATAATAGATAGATAGATAGATAGGTAGATATAACTGATATATATATATATATATATATATATATATATATAATTGATAGATAGATAGAAGGATAGATAGATAGATATAATTGATAGATAGATAGATAGATAGATAGAAGGATAGATAGATAGGTAGAAGGATAGATAGAAGGATAGATATATAGAAGGATAGATAGATAGAAGGATAGATAGATATAATGATAGATAGATAGAAAGATAGATAGATAGATAGAAGGATAAATAAAAGGATAGATAGATGATAGATAGATAGAAGGATAGATAGAGAGAAGGATAGATAGATAGATAAATATAATTGATAGATAGTTAGATAGATAGAAGGATAGATAAATAGAAGGATATATATAATTGATAGATAGATATAATTGATAAATAGATATATATAAATGATAGATAGATAGAAGGATAGATAGATAGATAGATATAATATAAGATAGATAGATAGAAGGATAGAAAGATAGAAGGATAGATATAATTGATAGATAGATATATGTAATAGATAGATAGATAGAAGGATAGATAGACATGTAGAAGGATAGATAGAAAGATAGATAGAAGGATAGATAGATAGAAGGATAGATAGATAGAAGGATAGAAAGATAGATAGAAGGATAGATAGATAGATAGAAGAATAGATAGATACATAGATAGAAGGAAAGATAGATAGAAGGATAGATTGAAGGATAGATTGAAGGATAGATAAATGGATAGATAGATGGATAGATGGATAGAAGGATAGATAGAAGGATAGATAGAAGTATAGATAGATATAATTGATAGATAGATATAACTGATAGATAGATATAATTGATAGATAGATAGAAGGATAGATAGATATAATTGATAAATAGATAGATAGATAGAAGGATAGATAGATAGATAGGTAGACGGATAGATAGATCGATAGATAGATAGAAGGATAGAAAGATAGAAGGATAGATAGATAGAAAGATAGAAGGATATATAGATATATAGATAAATAGAAGGATAATAAGATAGATAGATAGATAGAAGGATAGATAGATAGATAGATAGATAGATAGATAGATAGATAGATAGATAGATAGAAGGATAGATAGATGATAGATAGATAGATAGAAGGATAGATAGATAGAAGGATAGATAAATAGAAAGATAGCTAGATAGATATAATTGATAGATAGATAGATAGATAGAAGGATAGATAGATAGATAGATAGAAGGATAGATAGATAGAAGGATAGATAGATAAAAGGATAGAAAGATAGATAGAAAGATAGATAGAAGGATAGATAGATGGATAAAAGGATAGAAGGATAGATAGAAGGATAGATAGATATAATTAATAGATAGATAGATAGGTAGATATAACTGATATATATATATATATATATATATATAATTGATAGATAGATGGAAGGATAGATAGATAGATATAATTGATAGATAGATAGATAGATAGAAGGATAGATAGATAGGTAGAAGGATAGATAAAAGGATAGATATATAGAAGGATAGATAGATAGAAGGATAGATAGATATAATGATAGATAGATAGAAAGATAGATAGATAGAAGGATAAATAAAAGGATAGATAGATGATAGATAGATAGAAGGATAGATAGAGAGAAGGATAGATAGATAGATAAATATAATTGATAGATAGTTAGATAGATAGAAGGATAGATAGATAGAAGGATATATATAATTGATAGATAGATATAATTGATAAATAGATATATATAAATGATAGATAGATAGAAGGATAGATAGATAGATAGATATAATATAAGATAGATAGATAGAAGGATAGAAAGATAGAAGGATAGATATAATTGATGGATAGATATATGTAATAGATAGATAGATAGAAGGATAGATAGACATGTAGAAGGATAGATAGAAAGATAGATAGAAGGATAGATAGATAGAAGGATAGATAGATAGAAGGATAGAAAGATAGATAGAAGGATAGATAGATAGAAGAATAGATAGATACATAGATAGAAGGAAAGATAGATAGAAGGATAGATTGAAGGATAGATTGAAGGATAGATAGATGGATAGATAGATGGATAGAAGGATAGATAGAAGGATAGATAGAAGTATAGATAGATATAATTGATAGATAGATATAACTGATAGATAGATAGATAGATATAATTGATAGATAGATAGAAGGATAGATAGATATAATTGATAAATAGATAGATAGATAGAAGGATAGATAGATAGGTAGACGGATAGATAGATCGATAGATAGATAGAAGGATAGAAAGATAGAAGGATAGATAGATAGATAGAAGGATATATAGATATATAGATAAATAGAAGGATAATAAGATAGATAGATAGATAGATAGATAGAAGGATAGATAGATAGATAGATAGATAGATAGATAGATAGAAGGATAGATAGATGAATGATAGATAGATAGAAGGATAGATAGATAGAAGGATAGATAAATAGAAAGATAGCTAGATAGATATAATTGATAGATAGATAGAAGGATAGATAGATAGAAGGATAGATAGATAGATATAATTGATAGATAGATAGATAGATAGAAGATTAGATAGATAGATAAATAAATAAAAGGATAGATAGATAGATAGAAGGATAGATAAAAGGATAGATAGATAGATAGGGGGATAGATAGAAGGATAGATAGATAGATAGAAGGATAGAAGGATAGATAGAAGGATAGATAGAAGGATAGATAGATATAATTGATAGATAGATAGATAGATAGATAGATATAATTGATAGATAGATAGAAGGATATATAGATAGGTAGAAGGATAGATAGGATAGATATATAGAAGGATAGATAGATAGAAGGATAGTGAGATATAATAATAGATATATAGAAGGATAGATAGATAGAAGGATAGATATAATTGATAGATAGAATGATAGATAGATAGATAGATAGATAGATAGATAGATAGATATGTAGAAGGATATATAGTTAGATAGAAGGATAGATAGAAGGATAGATAGATAGAAGGTTAGAAAGATAAATAGAAGGATAGATAAAAGGATAGATAGATAGAAGGATAGAAAGATAGATAGAAGGATAGATAGAAGGATAGATAGAAGTATAGATAGATAGGATAGATAGATAAAAAGATAGATAGATATAATTGATAGATAGAAGGATAGATAGATATAATTGATAGATGGATAGAAGGATAGATAGATGGATAAATAGATAGAAGGATAGATAGAAAGAAGGATAGATAGATAGAAGGATAGATAGATAGAAGGATAGATAGATAGAAGGATAGATAGAAGGATAGATAGAAGGATAGATAGATGGAGAGATAGATGGATAGAAGGATAGAAGGATAGATAGAAGGATAGATAGAAGGACAGATAGATATAACTGATAGATAGATATACATATAATTGATAGATAGATAGAAGGATAGATAGATATAATTGATAGATAGATAGATATAAGAATAGATAGATAGAAGGATAGATAGATAGATATAATTGATAGATAGATATAAGGATAGATAGATAGAAGGATAGATAGATATAATTGATAGATAGATGCTGGTGTCACCAACCGAGAAAGGTCTCCAAGACAACCTACAAATTTTGGAGAAATTCAGCTCCACATGGGCACTACCGATCAATCTAAAGAAAACCAACATCATGGTGTTCCAGAAGAGAAAAAGAAGATTTGACCAGCATCCTTCATTTGTCGTAAACGGCTGCAATCTAACAGGAACAGACAAATACACCTACTTGGGCCTGGAAATTCACCAGTCAGGGAGCTTCAAACAAGCCATAGAGACCCTGAAAAACAAGGCCTGCAAAACCTTTTATGTCATCAGAAGGAAATTGTATCATCTGAAGCCACCAGTGAGGGTGAAGTGATGGCCCAGGGGCGCCTCTGGCTGTGTAGTCGTGGCACCAGAGAATTCAAAGCACACCCCTGACTCCGTCACTCCTTCAATGTTGGGGACTAGCTTGGTGGGACAGTGTGTGACTGTGTCTTCGTCGGATAGTGCACAAACAGTCCTCAGGCAAAAGTTGGTGAAAATAAAAGACGACATTTATTGGCACAATACAATCCGGTCAGCAGAATTCGGCACTTTCTGTGGAGCTGGGGACAACCTGCCCAAACGCGCCCTCTGGTGGGGATATGCCCTGGGTACTCCGCTTCTCCGGGCTCCCACTCCTAAGTCAAGCACACACCGGACCCACACCAGCGGATTCAGACTTTGAGGTTGCGTTCTCCTCCGTAACTCCGGCGTCCCCTGATGTTCCGCTCATACACACTGCCACCGATGGTCACACACTGCTGTCCCGGATCCGACTCCCTTCCACACACACGGACCTTCCCTAGACATTCAGCCGACTCCTCCTTCCCCGGTGGCAACAGCCGTCCCACCCGGCCACTAGGGGGTGCCCTATCACTACAATACAATATTATACAATACACTTTTATTAAAACAACTTTAACATTTCCGGATGATGTTTCTTTTGTAGGGGTTATGAGCACCCACTACATGCCTCCCCTCTTAAAACCCGAGCCTCCCGGCACGGCTCTTCTTTAAAACACACATAACATACATAAAAAACCTTTAGTCCCCTTCACAACACAGAGGCACCAGTTCAGCGGCGCTCCCGATCTTTAGGTGGCGCCCGGAGACGTAGCAGCGCTCCCGGTCTTAAATGGCGCCCGGAGGCTCAACAGCGCTCCCGGTCTTAGATGGCGCCCGGAGGCTCAACAGCGCTCCCGGTCTTTAGGTGGCGCCCGGAGACGCAGCAGCGCTCCCGGTCTTAGATGGCGCCCGGAGGCTCAACAGCGCTCCCGGTCTTTCGATGGCGCCCGGAGACGCAACAGGTATAAGAACTTGCAACAAAAACTTCTGCCGGTTAAACAACACTACCGGACTTCAAACAGGTTGACTGAAGAGGTTTACTCTGGAGGCCAGGACCGCTTCCACTACTCCGCCTGTGCCTGTATGTAGGCGCCCAGGGATTGCCCCGGTTGGCGGCGTAGCCTCCGGAACGACACGGGGGCAAAAGGTGGCTCTGCGGGCACAGCTTCTTCCGCTCCCGGCGGTGGTGATGGCGTCGCTGCCCGGGGTGGTTGTGGTGCGGGTGGCGGCACGTCTAGGACGATGACCGGTCTATTGGTCACGCTCTGGTTCACAGCTACTACCGGGGTAACCTTCTCCGGGTCAGATGGTGCTTCCGGAGCAACTGCCACGGTGCGTTTGGAATGAGAGGGCGCGGTCGGTACCGGCTTTGGGTGGCTCCGGCGCCGTTCCTGCTGCTCCTCCCACTCCAGCTCTTGCTGCCACTGGGCCGCTTCCCGGGCGGTCGGCATCCGAGTGACACCGACGGCAAACAGGCCGCGACTTCCCGCGTCCGGGAGAAATTGGACCTTCTCGCCCGGGTACAAAGTATGGAGCCTCTTGGGCAGGCCCTCCACATCCAGGTGGACTCTATTATAGAAATAGTCGTCCCCCGTGTTGGCCTCGCGGATGAACCCGTAACCCTCCTGCTGGTTAAATTTCACCACTATGCCAGTGGTGAATTGCAGGGCCAGCTCCTCACCGCCGGGACCGGACAACATTTCCCGGACGATGGTTTCAGCCAGTAGGCGTTCCCGGACAGGGTCGGGCACCGGGGACGGAGCTCTGGGGTGCGGTACAGCGGACGGGACGATTACCGGATCCCAGACGAAGCCCAGGTGGTCTTCCTCCAGCCGCTCGGCAAACACTTCGGCCGGCTCCCCAGATGGGACAGGGGGTATGGCGGCGGTGGCACCAGGCTGTGGTGTCTCCCAGGGGGAATATGTAATCCCCGGAATCCGGTCTCTCACTGGAGGCTGGGTGGCATACGTGGCCCGCACTTCCGTAACGGTACCTCCGGTCTTCGCATCCCACGTGGTCTTCCAAGTCACCTTCTCGGGACGCGTGGAACCTCCCGGTCAAATCGGAAGATCCACTAGCGATGCCTCGCTTGCGGCAGCGAACTTAGGACGCCCCCGGCCTAGGCTGACCAGAGCCATGGTGGTGGCAAGCTCTTCGGGTTGTCCTGAAGTCTCCATCTCCGACTGCTGTACTACTAATAGCGGCGGCGTCAAAGCTGAGACTGAGGAAAGAGGAGGCGGGTCTTCGTTTCCCGCTCTTAAACAGATTCCTCCCCCAGCCTCACGCATCATCTTGACTCCTCCGCGGCGGTACTTCTTTTTCTTCCGAACACCGCCCACTTCGTATGTCTTCCTCAATGCCCTGGAGCTGGCGCCTCCCCTCTTTGGGCGGAGTACTCTGTACCTCTTCTTCGGCACCGGCCAGCCCCAGGCTCTTCTTTCGGCGCCAACTTTTCGCGCCTTTTCTTCCACTTCACAGATAACGGCCCTCTTGCCGCCATCTTGTGCCCGGTCCAACGCTGCGGGCACTGTGTTCTCTTCCCACCAGGGGACTGGAAATTTTCTCCCGTAGTCGGGATCCTGTGCTCCAGGCACGACCTGATCCCCAGCTTCTTGGGTCCCTGGCAGGGGACTCGCATCCTGCCGACTACGCCACATGAAGTGATCGCCATTTATTGGCACAATACAATCCGGTCAGCAGAATTCGGCACTTTCTGTGGAGCTGGGGACAACCTGCCCAAACGCGCCCTCTGGTGGGGATATGCCCTGGGTACTCCGCTTCTCCGGGCTCCCACTCCTAAGTCAAGCACACACCGGACCCACACCAGCGGATTCAGACTTTGAGGTTGCGTTCTCCTCCGTAACTCCGGCGTCCCCTGATGTTCCGCTCATACACACTGCCACCGATGGTCACACACTGCTGTCCCGGATCCGACTCCCTTCCACACACACGGACCTTCCCTAGACATTCAGCCGACTCCTCCTTCCCCGGTGGCAACAGCCGTCCCACCCGGCCACTAGGGGGTGCCCTATCACTACAATACAATATTATACAATACACTTTTATTAAAACAACTTTAACATTTCCGGATGATGTTTCTTTTGTAGGGGTTATGAGCACCCACTATAAGGGTCTGGCTAAAAATCTTCGATTCCATCATTGCCCCAATCCTCCTGTACGGCAGCGAAGTCTGGGGCCCTCACACTTACCCAGATTGGTCAAGGTGGGATTCCAGCCCAACAGAAATATTCCACCTGGAATTCTGTAAGCACCTTCTCCAGGTCCATCGAAGCACCTCCAACAGTGCCTGTCGAGCTGAGCTTTGCAGATTCCCTCTACACCTAGCAGCTCTGAAGAGGTCACTATCATTTCAGGCTCACCTACAGAGTAGCAATCCAAGCTCCCATCACCACAAAGCTCTGATATATATGTAACGGGGTGCCAGGGGTGCCTCCGGGATTGTAGTCGTGGCCCTTGCTATCAGGCTTACCCCTGGCTCCGCCGTCACTTTGGGGACAGGAGATGTCATGGTGGGGCAGAGTGTGGTGGTGCAACGGTCGTCCGACGGACAAACACTCTTCAGACGTGTTTCAGTGAAATCAGCAAGCATGTTTTATTGTTCACCGCTTCTCCACACAACCAGCAGAAATGCAGATATAGATGGCTGTACACTGCTTTAGCTGGGGGAAACCTGCCCTTGGCGTCTTCTCCAGTGGGGATGTGCCCGGCTACTCTGCTTCACCCGGCTCCCACTATGGCTACCCACAAACCGGACCCACACCGGTCTGCTTCGCTCTTGAGATTCTGCCCGCTCCTTTACTCTCCGGCTTCTCCTTTATCCAGCTCCCACACTCTGCCCCTGCTCTGCTTCTTCTCCCCTGTCCCACAACCAACTGCCTACTAATCTCACACTTTTCCTCAACAACACTTCTCCTCCCTCCCCTTTCTGCTGCCGGCTCCTCCTCTCCACTGTGGTGACAGACGTCCCACCCGGCCACTAGGGGATCCCACTAAAACAATATAACAATAATAAAAACATTTTTATTAAACAGCAACAACATTCCGGGCTCCTTTGTAAGGGGTCTGCCCACCCCCTACATATATACGTGGGCCAGATGAACCAGGACCCCTGGCACAGCTCTCCCAAACCCAACTGGACAAAATAACCAATCACACCAGCCTGACAAGAACCAGAATCAGGAAGATGGTAGACGAGGGCCAGGAGAGGTATGTCAGTGACTGGAGGACCGACATCAACACCTCACAGAAACTGACCACGTACCAGAGACTACAGAGAGACTACAGACTGGCCCCATATCTGGAAAAACTCCCGGATCCCAGAGACCGCAGGACCCTGAGCCGATATAGACTCAGTGCCCACAGTCTAGCCAACGAATCCGGCCGACACAAGCAGAGCTACAAGCCCAGGGAGGACAGGCTGTGCCAACACTGTGACCTGGAGGCCCTGGAAGATGAAACCCACTTCCTGCTACACTGCACCAAGTACTCAGCAGTGAGGGACACTCACTTCAGGAGACTCTCCCATCTCTTCCCGGATTTCAGCTCCATGAAGGAGGAAGAGAAATATATATCCTGCTGGGGGAAGAAGAGAGCGCAGTGGAGATAGCAGCGCAGTATGTGAGCGAATGTCATAGACTCCGAGAAAGAGAACTATGATAAGTCATGGACTTCCATAGCCCCCCATCCCAGATGTGGCCCCCCCAATCCCCACCCTGGATATGCCCCAACCACCGTTACTACAGTCCCCACCCTGGATATGCCCCATCATAAGCCATGGACTTCCATAGCCCCCATCCTAGAAGTGCCCCCACAGTCCCCACCCTGGATGTGCCCAATCCATCCTTCCTACAGTCCCCACCCACCATCCCCATAGCCCCAGTCCCTAATGTACACTTGCTTTGGCAAAACTAATTTGTATTAGAAAGGCAGTGAGCCCCATAGGGGTGAATGGACCCCATGACGATCGGGAGGGTGCAAGGTTAGGAAAGGGTTAATAGGTTTGCATGGGATGGGGGATGTGTGGGAGTACAGGATTGGTAGTAGGGAGCTGTAAGGGGATTGGGGGGGAGCAAGGAAGGGGTGGGGTGTTGGGAGAGGTATAAGAGAGGGGGGTGTGCTGTTTACCTCCCCTTTCGTCGATTGATCTTTGTGTCCCAGGACGTAGTGCTGCTGCTGCTTCCTGCCATGGCTGCCCTTGCTGAACTCCTGGAGATGGTGCGGGGGGCATCCGAGGTCATGGGAGTGGATGCCCTGAGGCAGCAGCTGGCAGCGGTCTGTGGGGCTGGAGCGGCGCCGCCTGCTGTTCCAGCGCCCGGGCCGTGGCTACGTGCTCGGCGGGCGCGACCGCCGGAGCGCTACTCCCCCAGCTGGAGGGGGAGAATCAGATCAAGGAGCCCCTGCGGGGACCCTCCGGAGCAGCGGCGGAGCCCTCCAACTAACCTAGGGGAGCAGCCGGCCACCGGGAGGAATCCGCGACGGAGATCCCGTGGGTCGGGGGTGGGCGGAGCCTCTGCGAGGCCCATTCCGGTCCGCGGCCTGCGCAGCACCAGACCGGAGCATGGATGACGGCAGCCCCCAGTGATGTGCCGGCTGGGGGTGGCGCTCGGCGTGCCGGATTGCCGGAGGAGACTCCCTGAAGGCCGCAGGGGAGAGCAACAGGACGGGGGACGGGAGCAGATGTGAGCGGCGAGGTCAGGAGATCGGAGGAGGGGTACGGTGGCCCGCAGGCACAGAGGAGATCGGTAGTCACGGTCCCCCCCGGCGAGGAGCGTGCTGGGGGTGGGTCCCGGCGAGGAGCAAGCTCGGCACGGCCTTCCGGCAGTCGGCAGGGAGGGAGCCCACTGAGGATGACAGGAGAAGGGGCGGCGCAGCAGGATATCATGATTACAGCGGGAAGAGACGGCGGCAGGGCGCCACGGCGGGAGAAAAGGAAGAGGTCAAGCAGGAGTCGCCCGGACGAGCGGGGTGCGGTGACCGTGGGGGTCGACGGCCGCCAGGTGCGGGCTGTCCCCTCGCTGGTCCCCCCTGAGTATTTCGGCAGCGCATCAGACTCCAGCGAGGAAGAAGGAGCAGCGGCAGGTCGGACGGAGCGGCAGCTGGAAGATCGTGGCACGGCTGTTCCGGCGTCGGCTCAACGGCAGCCTGGTGAGCAGACAACAGAAATGTTACATGCTGTGGGTAGCGCGGGCGAGGGCGGGGGTTCCGTCGCGGGACGCGTTGCGCTGGGGGCGAGTGCAGTCGGGCAGTCTGGTTTACCGGGTCCAGAGTTTTGGGGGCAGCTTTTGGGGGTGTTGCAGGGGTTGTCTGCGGAATGGGGGAGTCGGACTGGGCCTGGGGCTCCGGTGGGGGCGTGGGTGGGCCCCACGGAGGTGGTGCGGACAGAAGCGCCGGTGCGCGATGTTGCTGCGGGGGACACGACCTCGGCGGCAGGTACGGGACAGGAGGCTGGTGGGGCGGCTTCCGTGGGTGTGAGTAAGGAGGCGGAAAAGGAAAAAGAAAAGGAGGATGAGGTAGTGCGTTTGGATGATAGGGCACGGAGTGAAATTTATGTGTGCTTTGAAGGGCAGTTAGGGGTTCATTTGAAAAAGGAGGTGAGGGAAAAGATTTGGACGGGGGAGTATGTGGAAATTTTTTCCCTGCTTCCCTTGGAAAAGTTTAATTTGGATAAGGTGAAACCTAGTGATACAAAAAAGGAGAAGGAGGATGAGGAAAAACGGCGGTATAGGTTGATCCCTAGGACGTTTACCAATTGGTTGCAGGCCTTTGCTATCTTAGCCAGTGTGATCGGGGAAAAGGAGCCGGAGCATTGTTCCGCCCTATTTGGATATATGGACGCGATAAGGGAGGCGTATAGAGTATACGGCGGTTTGGGGTGGTTGAGATATGATGAGCAGTTCCGGCAGCGGAAGGCTCTGCGGCCTGGTGTCCAGTGGGGCCACAAGGATATTTCTTTGTGGATGCGGTTAATGACGGCGCCGGCTCAGCCCTTTCGAGGGGGTGCCGGGAGCCCGGGTGCGAGTGGCGGGTCCTCGGCTGGACAGAAAAAGGGAGCTTGTTGGCAGTATAACGAGGGACAGTGTAAGTTCGGGGCCTCTTGTCGGTTCAGACACGAGTGTTCCGGATGTGGAGGGTCCCACCCTCTGGCCAGGTGCTTCAAGAAAGGCAAAGGAAAGGCGGGGGAGGGGTCTGGAAAAAGGGAGGACGCCAGTGAGGGTAGAGGCGATGCTTCCCTATTTAAGTAGATACCCGGATGTGCGGGCGGCGGAGTTGTTGGAACGTGGTTTTACAGAGGGCTTTCGGATTCCGTTTGAATCTGAGGCGCCGGTGTTTCGCCCGGGAAACTTGCGGTCCGCAAAAGAACATCCGGCGGTGGTGAAGGAAAAGCTGCAGAAGGAGGTGGAGTTGGGGAGGATGGCGGGCCCATTCCAGGACCCGCCATTCTCTAATTTACGGATTTCCCCCCTTGGGGTGGTACCTAAGAAGGAGCCGAACAAATTTCGGCTCATTCATCATTTATCTTATCCGGCGGGATTGTCGGTGAATGATGGGATATCACCGGAATTGTCGGCGTTATGTTATGTATCGTTCGATAGGGCCTTGGAGCTGGTAAGGGTAGCGGGGCGGGGGGCCCTGATGGCAAAGGCGGATGTGGAAGCAGCTTTTCGTTTACTCCCGGTGCATCCAGAGAGCTTTCATCTCTTAGGGTGTATGTGGGATGGTGAATACTATGTGGATCGTTGCCTGCCGATGGGATGTTCCATTTCGTGTGCTTATTTTGAGGCATTCAGTACTTTTGTGTAATGGGTAGTCAAGGAGGTGGCAGGAGTCCATTCGGTGATTCACTATTTGGATGACTTCTTTTGCGTGGGTCCGGCGGGCTCTTCGGTTTGCTCCTTGTTGTTGTTTACGTTAGAGCGGATCGCGCGGAGCCTGGGTATTCCGTTGGCAAAAGACAAAACAGAAGGGCCGGTGACGGTATTATGTTTCTTAGGTATCGAAATTGATACACTGGCAATGGAATGCCGGTTGCCGGAGGGAAAGCTGTTGGATTTGAAGGCGTCGGTGCGGGTTTTGTCTCAGGCCAAGAAGGTGCGGTTGCGCGAGTTGCAGTCAGTGCTCGGAAAATTGAATTTCGCTTGTCGCATTATGCCGATGGGGCGGATATTTAATAGGAGACTGGCGAGCGCAACCGCAGGGGTAAAAGCTCCAAATCACTTTGTCAGAGTGACAAAAAATGATGAAAGGGGATTTGTTGGTGTGGGAGGAGTTCTTGGACCGGTACAACGGTCGGACCCTTTGGATGAGCGAGGCGGTGTCCAATAGCCAGCTGGAATTGTACACGGATGCGGCTGGGGCGACAGGTTTTGGAGCAATTTTTCAAACGCGCTGGTGCGTGGGAAAGTGGCCGCGGCGGTGGGTGGAAGCAGGTTTGGTGAGGAATTTGGCGCTGTTGGAATTGTTTCCCATTATTGTGGCGGTGGAGTTGTGGGGCCCTGTTTTTGCTGGAAGAAGGGTTTGCATGCATTGTGACAACATGGCGGTGGTGCATTCCATCAACGCACTGTCGGCAAAATCCCCGCCGGTTGTGGGGTATTTAAGGCATCTAGTGTTGCGCTGTTTGGAGTTAAACATTTGCGTGGTGGCTCGGCATGTGCCTGGGATTCGCAACGAGGTGGCTGATGCGCTATCACGGTTTCAGTTTTGCAGGTTCAGGAAGCTGGTGCCGGAAGCGGACGCGGAGGGGGAACCTTGCCCGAACTGGCTGTGGGACCTGGCATCGGTGTAGCTTTTGAGGGAATTCGGAGATCGGTGTCTGAGGCTACTTGGTGCCGATATCAGGCGGTGTGGCAGGAATGGGCAAAGTTGGAAAGTAGGGAGTTCATGGAGTCGGGTTACCAGGGTCGAGTGTTGGGGGTACTGATGTTAATAAGTGGGGATTTTTCGGAAGGCAGGTCTGTTTCGGTGATTGGTTGCAAGTTGGCGGCGTTGGCCTTTTTGTTCCAGATGCAAGGGGTTCGGGACGCGACTAAGGATTTTCTGGTGCGACAGGCGATGAAGGGTTTTCGAAAAGGGGCTCAGTCGCGTGACTGTAGGCGGCCGGTGTCATTGCCATTGTTGGTGCGTTTGGTGGGGTGTTTAGGGGAGTTGTGTTCGTCTCCTTATGAGCGGGTGTTGTTCTCGGTAGCTTTTGTACTGGCGTTTTTTGGGGCCTTTCGTATTGGCGAATTGGTCAGCCCGACTAAGCAAGCGATGGGTGGTTTGCTGTTGGGTGATGTGATGCTGGGGGAGGATAGAGTGGAATGTCGGCTTCGTTTTTCTAAGACGGATCAGAGGGGCCGGGGGCGCTTAGTAGTGTTGTACGCTTTACCGGGGCACCAGTTGTGCCCAGTGTTACATGTGTCAGAGTTTTTAAAGGTGCGCGGCGGTTACCCTGGTGTTTTTCTTAGACATACGGACGGATTGGCTTTGTCGCGGTATCAATTCAATGCGGTGCTGAAGATGGCTCTAGCAAGGGTGGGGGAGGAGCCACGTGAGTACGGGTCTCACTCCTTCCGGATTGGGGCGGCAACGGAGGCCGCCAGGTGGGGCTTGAGTGAGGATTGTATCCGGCGGATTGGGAGGTGGGAGTCTTCCAGGTTCCGTTTGTACATTAGGCCTCACTTGGTCAGGTGATGGTCAGGGGTGGGGGATTCAAGGTTGGTGTTAGATGCCGGTTTGTGGGCAATTTCTTGTGCTGTTGCTGTTTTTATTCGTGGTCTTTGTATTTTATAGGTCCATGCCTTGTGTGGATCCTCGGGCACTCCTATGTGTATTGGGGAGCGTTGCGGGCGGATGTGCCGCGTGACGGTCGGCAGCTCGGAGTGTCGGTGTCGGAAGCTCGAGTAAAGTGGCTCGGAATTCGGGGCATGACCTGGGGTAGGGTGCGCCCTGAGGTGGCTTATTATAGCCGTATGGATCGTGTCTCTGATGTGTTAATTTTGCATGTGGGAGGGAACGATTTGGGAGTAAGGTCGGCGAGGGAATTGAAAAGGGATATAAAGCTGGACCTGTTACATTTGTGGAGGGCGTTCCCGGGCATAGTTATCGTTTGGTCGGACATTATAGCTCGGACGCAGTGGCGTTTTGGGAGGTCGGTGGACCGTATTAATAGGGCTCGGAGCAAGCTGAACCGGGCTATTGGCAGGTTTGTGGCGAGAAATGGTGGGTTGGTGGTGCGGCATAGAGAATTGGAGGAGTCCACGGAGCAGTATCTAAGGAGAGATGGGGTTCACCTGACTGATGTGGGTCTGGATTTATGGATGTTGGGTTTGAGGGATGGCCTAGAGCAAGCACTGGGGGTGTGGGGGGCCCGGGCCAAGTAAGGGTGTCACTTGGCCGGCCTGTGGCGGGGTGATAGGTCCGTCTGAGAGGTTGGGAGTACCGACAGTCGGCTTGTTGGTACGAAGTCGCTCAAGGGGAGTGGCTTCGGAGTGGATGGGAACTTGTGGGCGGAGGTCCCGCAGGTTCTGGGTAGGGGTAATTAACGATGGAACGTTGTTACCCCTCACCTCGGGCCGGGTGGTCACGGCCGAGGTGGTCCTCTGGGCCGGTTTGGAGGTTACGGCCGGGGGGTTAGGAATGATGGTTTGCCTCTCGGACGGATCTATCGGTGTTTCTGGTTATACGGGTATATATGTATAAGGTTAAGTTTAACAATTGAGTGGCATGTTGGGCCACAAGTTTGGTATACATATATACGGTAAAATAAAACTGTGGCCATTCCTGCAATAAAGTCATGGTTCTCGTCTTCATTTAGGTAGATATGGTACGGGGGGTGTGTTTTACAGGATAACCTGCTTATCCCTTATAGATGCGTCAAGAAGGGCAGTGAGCCCCATAGGGGTGAATGGACCCCATGACGATCGGGAGGGTGCAAGGTTAGGAAAGGGTTAATAGGTTTGCATGGGATGGGGGATGTGTGGGAGTACAGGATTGGTAGTAGGGAGCTGTAAGGGGATTGGGGGGGAGCAAGGAAGGGGTGGGGTGTTGGGAGAGGTATAAGAGAGGGGGGTGTGCTGTTTACCTCCCCTTTCGTCGATTGATCTTTGTGTCCCACCCGCCCGCCCTGATATATAATTATATGTATATGTTCAAAAAAAAAAAAAAAAAAAAAAAAAAGGTGAAAAGGTGATGGTTTTTCAAAAAAAAAAAAAAAAAAAAGAACTTTAAAAAAAAAAAAAAAGAAAAAAAAAGGAATAAAGGAGAATACAAGGTTGAGTTGCTAATTTATTGTTGTCACAGCGGGGTGATAGGTCCGTCTGAGAGGTTGGGAGTACCGACAGTCGGCTTGTTGGTACGAAGTCGCTCAAGGGGAGTGGCTTCGGAGTGGATGGGAACTTGTGGGCGGAGGTCCCGCAGGTTCTGGGTAGGGGTAATTAACGATGGAACGTTGTTACCCCTCACCTCGGGCCGGGTGGTCACGGCCGAGGTGGTCCTCTGGGCCGGTTTGGAGGTTACGGCCGGGGGGTTAGGAATGATGGTTTGCCTCTCGGACGGATCTATCGGTGTTTCTGGTTATACGGGTATATATGTATAAGGTTAAGTTTAACAATTGAGTGGCATGTTGGGCCACAAGTTTGGTATACATATATACGGTAAAATACAACTGTGGCCATTCCTGCAATAAAGTCGTGGTTCTCGTCTTCATTTAGGTAGATATGGTACGGGGGGTGTGTTTTACAGGATAACCTGCTTATCCCTTATAGATGCGTCATGGTCCTGCCAATAAAGCTTATTTGATTTGATTTGATTTGATTTGATATATAGAAGGATAGATAGATATAATGATAGATAGATAGATAGATAGATAGAAAGATAGATAGATAGAAAGATAGATAGAAGGATAGATAGATGATAAATAGATAGAAGGATAGATAGATAGAAGGATAGATAGATATATATAATTGATAGATAGATAGATAGATAGAAGGATAGATTTAATTGATAGATAGAATTGATAGATAGATATATTTAATTGTTAGATAGATAGGAGGATAGATAAATAGAAATAATTGATAGACAGATAGAAGTATAGATAGATAGAAGGATAGATAGAGGGATAGAAAGATAGATAGAAGGATAGATAGAAGGATAGATAGATAGAAGGATAGATAGATGATAGATGGATAGATAGAATGATAGATAGAAGGATAGATAGATAGATAGAAAGATAGATAGATAGATATAATTGATAGATGGATAGAAGGATAGATAGATAGATAGATAGATAGATAGAAGGATAGATAGCTAGATAGAAGGATAGATAGATAGAAGGATAGATAGATAGAAGGATAGATTGATAGAAGGAAAGATAGAAGGATAGATAGATGGATAGATAGATGGATAGAAGGATAGAAGGATAAATAGAAGGATAGATAGATAGATAGATATAATTGATAGATCGATAGAATTGATAGAAAGATACATATAATTGATAAATAGATAGAAGGATAGATAGATAGATATAATTGATAGATAGATAGATAGAAGGATAGATAGATAGGTAGAAAGATAGATAGATAGATAGATAGGTAGAAGGATAGATAGATAGATAGATAGATAGATAGAAGGATAGATAGATAGAAGGATAGATAGAAGGATAGAAAGATAGAAGGATAGATAGAAGGATAGATAGAAAGATAGATAGATATAATTGATAGATAGATATAACTGATATATATATATATATATATATATATATATATATATATAATTGATAGATTGATAGTATGATAGATAGATAGATAGATAGATAAATAGATAGATAGAAAAATAGATGGATAGATAGATAGATAGAAGGATAGATAGATAGATAGATGATAGATAGAAAGATAGATAGATAGATAGAAGGATAGATAGATGGAAAGATAGATAGATAGATAAATAGAAGGATAGATGGATAGTTAGATATAATTGATAGATATCTAGATAGATAGATAGAAGGATAAATATATATAATTGATAAATAGATAGATAGATAGTTAGATAAAATTGATAGATAGATAGAAAGATAGATAGAAGGATAGATAGACAGATAGATAGATAGATAGATAGAAATATAGATAGATAGAAGGATAGATAGATATATAGAAGGAGAGATAGATGATAGATAGAAGGATAGATAAATAGAAATATAGCTAGATAGATATAATTGATAGGTAGAAGGATAGATAGATAGAAGGATAGAAAGATAGAAGGCTAGATATATAGAAGGATAGATAGATAGAAGGATAGAAATATAGATAGATAGAAGGATAGATAGATAGATAGATAGAAGGATAGATAGATGATAGATAGAAGGATAGATAAATAGAAAGATAGCTAGATAGATATAATTGATAGATAGAAGGATAGATAGATAGAAGGATAGATAAATAGATAGATAGATATAATTGATAGATAGAAGGATAGATAGATAGATAGGTAGATAGATAGATACAGGGATAGATAGATAGAAGGCTAGATAGATATAATTGATAGATATATAGAAGGATAGATAGATATAATGATAGATAGATAGATAGATAGATAGATAGATAGATAGATAGATAGATAGAAGGATAGATATATAGAAGGATAGATAGACAGATAGATAGATAGAAGGATAGAAATATAGATAGATAGAAGGATAGATAGATAGATAGATAGAAGGATAGATAGATGATAGATAGAAGGATAGATAAATAGAAAGATAGCTAGATAGATATAATTGATAGATAGAAGGATAGATAGATAGAAGGATAGATAAATAGATAGATAGATATAATTGATAGATAGAAGGATAGATAGATAGATAGGTAGATAGATAGATACAGGGATAGATAGATAGAAGGCTAGATAGATATAATTGATAGATATATAGAAGGATAGATAGATATAATGATAGATAGATAGATAGATAGATAGATAGATAGATAGAAGGATAGATAGAAGGATAGATAGATGAATAGATAGATGGATAGAAGGATAGCTAGAAGGATAGATAGAAGGACAGATAGATATAATTGATAGATAGATATAACTGATAAATAGATATATATATTTGATAGATAAATAGAAGGATAGATAGATAGATATAATTGATAGATAGATAGATAGATAGAAGGATAGATAGATAGGTAGAAGGATAGATAGAAAAATAGGTAGATAGATAGATAGAAGGATAGATAGATAGATATATAGAAATATAGATAGATAGAAGGATAGATAGATAGAAGGATAGAAAGATAGATAGATAGAAGGATAGATAGATATTTAGAAAGATAGCTAGATAGAAGGATAGATAGATAGATAGATAGATAGATATAGATAGATAGATAAATAGATATATAGAAAAATAGATGGATAGATAGATAGATAGAAAGAAGGATAGATAGATAGAAGGATAGATATAATTGATAGATAGATATATATAATTGATAGATTGATAGATAGAATGATAGATAGAGAGAGAGGTAGAAGGATAGATAGATAGATAGATAGATAGAAGGATAGATAGAAGGATAGATAGATAGAAGGATAGATAGATAGATATAATTGATAGATAGATAGAAGATTAGATAGATAGATACATAGATAAAAGGATAGATAGATAGAAGGATAGATAGATAGATAGGAGGATAGATAGAAGGATAGATAGATGGATAGAAAGATGGATAGATGGATAGAAGGATAGAAGGATAGATAGAAGGATAGATAGATATAATTGATAGATAGATATAATTTATAGATACCGGTAGATATATATATATACAATTGATCGATAGAAAGAAGGATAGATAGATAGAAGTATAGATAGATATAATTGATAGATAGATAGATAGATAGATAGAAGGATAGATAGATAGATAGATAGATAGATAGATAGATAGAAGGATAGATAGATAGAAGGATAGATAGATAGAAGGATAGATTGATAGAAGGATAGATAGAAGGAAAGATAGAAGGATAGATAGATGGATAGATGGATAGAAGGATAGAAGGATAAATAGAAGGATAGATAGATAGATATAATTGATAGATAGATAGAATTGATAGATAGATACATATAATTGATAGATAGATAGAAGGATAGATAGATAGATATAATTGATAGATAGATAGAAGGATAGATAGATAGGTAGAAGGATAGATATATAGATAGGTAGAAGGATAGATAGATAGATAGATAGATAGAAGGATAGATAGATAGAAGGATAGATAGAAGGATAGAAAGATAGAAGGATAGATAGAAGGATAGATAGAAAGATAGATAGATATAATTGATAGATAGATATAACTGATAGATAGATATGCCACTTGCTTTGGCAAAACTAATTTGTATTTGGTCCTGCCAATAAAGCGTATTTGATTTGATTTGATTTGATTTGATATATATATATATATATATATATAATTGATAGATTGATAGAACGATAGATAGATAGATTGATAGATAAATAGATAGATAGAAAAATAGATGGATAGATAGATAGATAGAAGGATAGATAGATAGATAGATAGATAGATGATAGATAGATAGATAGAAGGATAGATAGATGGAAAGATAGATAGATAGAAGGATAGATAGATATAATTGATAGATAGCTAGATAGATAGATAGAAAGATAGATAGATATAATTTATAGATACCGGTAGATATATATATACAATTGATCGATAGAAAGAAGGATAGATAGATAGATAGATAGATAGATACAGGGATAGATAGATAGAAGGCTAGATAGATATAATTGATAGATATATAGAAGGATAGATAGATATAATGATAGATAGATAGATAGATAGATAGAAGGATAGATAGAAGGATAGATAGATGAATAGATAGATGGATAGAAGGATAGCTAGAAGGATAGATAGAAGGACAGATAGATATAATTGATAGATAGATATAACTGATAAATAGATATATATATTTGATAGATAAATAGAAGGATAGATAGATAGATAGATATAATTGATAGATAGATAGATAGATAGATAGATAGATAGATAGATAGAAGGATAGATAGATAGGTAGAAGGATAGATAGAAAAATAGGTAGATAGATAGATAGAAGGATAGATAGATATATAGAAATATAGATAGATAGAAGGATAGATAGATAGAAGGATAGAAAGATAGATAGATAGAAGGATAGATAGATATTTAGAAAGATAGCTAGATAGAAGGATAGATAGATAGATAGATAGATAGATAGATAGATAGATAGATAGATATAGATAGATAGATAAACAGATATATAGAAAAATAGATGGATAGATAGATAGATAGATAGAAAGAAGGATAGATAGATAGAAGGATAGATATAATTGATAGATAGATATATTGATAGATTGATAGATAGAATGATAGATAGATAGATAGAAGGATAGATAGAAGGATAGATAGATAGAAGGATAGATAGATAGATATAATTGATAGATAGATAGAAGATTAGATAGATAGATACATAGATAAAAGGATAGATAGATAGAAGGATAGATAGATAGATAGATAGATAGATAGGAGGATAGATAGAAGGATAGATAGATGGATAGATAGATGGATAGATGGATAGAAGGATAGAAGGATAGATAGATAGATAGATAGATAGAAGGATAGATAGATAGAATGATAGATAGATAGAAGGATAGATTGATAGAAGGATAGATAGAAGGAAAGATAGAAGGATAGATAGATGGATAGATGGATAGAAGGATAGAAGGATAAATAGAAGGATAGATAGATAGATAGATATAATTGATAGATAGATAGAATTGATAGATAGATACATATAATTGATAGATAGATAGAAGGATAGATAGATAGATATAATTGATAGATAGATAGAAGGATAGATAGATAGGTAGAAGTATAGATATATAGATAGGTAGAAGGATAGATAGATAGATAGATAGAGGGATAGATAGATAGAAGGATAGATAGAAGGATAGAAAGATAGAAGGATAGATAGAAGGATAGATAGAAAGATAGATAGATAGATATAATTGATAGATAGATATAACTGATAGATAGATATATATATATATAATTGATAGATTGATAGAACGATAGATAGATAGATAGATAGATAGATTGATAGATAAATAGATAGATAGAAAAATAGATGGATAGATAGATAGATAGAAGGATAGATAGATAGATAGATAGATAGATGATAGATAGATAGATAGATAGAAGGATAGATAGATGGAAAGATAGATAGATAGAAGGATAGATGGATAGATAGATATAATTGATAGATAGCTAGATAGATAGATAGAAAGATAGATAGATAGATATAATTTATAGATACCGGTAGATATATATATACAATTGATCGATAGAAAGAAGGATAGATAGATGTATGTAACCCCCTTCTCATGTACAGCACCATGGAATCAATGGTGCTCTATAAATAAATAATAATAATAATAATAATAATAGAAGTATAGATAGATATAATTGATAGATAGATAGATAGATAGATAGATAGATAGATAGATAGAAGGATAGATAGATAGATAGATAGATAGATAGATAGATAGATAGATAGAAGGATACATAGATAGAAGGATAGATAGATAGAAGAATATAGACATTCAGATCCTCCTGGAAACATGGACCAGAGCTGAAAACGAATCTCCGGTGCCAATCGGATACAGGGAAATCTCTGTCCCTGCCCTTAAAAATAAAAACACCAAACAGGGCCGCTGCTCAGGAGGAATATTGATCTGGTATAAAGAAGAGCTCCACCAGTACATCACACCAGTGAAGAGAGGAGGCAGCCACATATGGATCAGAATCAGCATCTCCATCCTCACCTCTCAGTCCGATGTCTACCTCTGCACCACCTATATACCACCGCCAGAGTCCCCCTACTTCAATCCAGACAGCTTTGAGATCTTACAAGAAGAAGCACCCCATTATCAGGTCCTGGGCAAAGTTCTCATCTTTGGAGACCTCAATGCAAGAACAGGGAGAGAAAAAGACTTTCTGACCACAGATGGAAACATCTACATATTTGGGGCAGAGAACGACAGTCACGACTCAGAACACTCAGAGAGAAACAGCTATGACAGTACAGTCAACAAAAGTGGCAAAAAGCTCCTGAACTTATGTAAAAGTTTAGGTCTTCATATTCTTAATGGACGTACAAAGGGAGACTCACTGGGAAGATATACACTAAACTCCCATGTAGGAAGGAGTGTAGTAGACTACGCCATTACAGATATGGACCCGGCAAATATTAGCGCCTTCATAGTCACACCACAAACGCACCTGTCAGACCACAGCCAACTTCTCCTGTACATAAAATCTACAGAGAAACCATCCACACAAAAGCCACAGCAGAGCAGCCTCTACAACCGACCTCCATCCTATAAATGGTCCAAGACGTCAGAAATAAAATATAAAGAGGCTCCCAACAGACCGGAATTACAGGAGATGCTCCACAACTTCTACAGCTACAAGTACAAGTCAAACCCAGAAGGAGTGAATCAAGCTGCAAAAGACCTCAACAAAATATTCCACACCATGGCCAAATTGTCCGACCTCAAACAAGTCAACTACAAGAGGCCAAAAGAAAAGCAGATCAATGGTTGGTTTGACAAAGAGTGTAAAGCCGTTCGAAAGACCCTGAGAACAGCCTCAAACAATAAACACAGAGACCCCAACAACCCAGACCTGAGGGAAGCTTATGACACCATACAAAAGCAGTACAAAACCATCCTCAGGAGGAAGAAGCAGAGCTACATCTCTACCAAACTTAGCCAACTCCAAGATGCCCTCCAAGACAACTCCTTCTGGGAAATATATAGCCACATGGACACAAAGAGCAAGAAAAAGAATGATACCCATATCCAAAATGGCAACATCTGGCTCCAGTACTTCAGAGACCTCTACAAAGACATCCCAAAAGAAGGACTAAGCCAAGAGCAGGAAAACATAACATCAAAACTAAAGGCAATGGAAGAGAAAATCAAAAACTTCCAAAACCCACTGGACACACCAATTACATTACAGGAAGTTGCAGAGAAAACCACTTCCATAAAGTGTAAAAAATCTAGTGGTCTGGATGGAATCCCCCCAGAGATGTTGAAGTACAGCCCACCAGAAATTCAAGCTGCAATGGTTAAACTGTTCAACATTGTGCTGAGTGCTGGCTACTTCCCTCGTACCTGGAACCAAGGACTCATTACACCGATCCACAAGAGTGGGGACAGGTATGACCCTGCCAACTACAGAGGCATATGTGTCAGCAGTAACTTAGGAAAACTGTTCAACAGCATCCTAAACAAAAGGATCATCAGTTTCCTTACCGAGCACAATGTCCTGAGCAAAAGCCAAGCAGGGTTCGTGCCAAACCACCGCACCACGGACCACATCTACACCCTGCACAGTCTCATTCAGAGCCACATCCACAATACAAAGCATGGGAAGATATACGCCTGCTTTGTAGACTTTAAAAAGGCCTTCGACTCAGTGTGGCACCCGGGCTTGTTCTTAAAAATGCTGGAAAGCGGAATAGGAGGAAAGACCTACGATGTCATCAAAAGCTCCTACACCGAGAACCTCTGCAGTGTGAGTGTGAACGGCAGGAGAACGGCTTATTTCCAGCAAAGCCGAGGAGTCAGACAGGGCTGCAGCCTAAGTCCAACGCTCTTCAATATTTACATCAACGAGCTGGCTACTGCTATAGAATCTTCACCTGCTCCAGGTCTCACACTCCATGATGCCCAGGTGAAATTCTTGCTCTATGCAGATGACCTACTGCTGGTGTCAGCAACCGAGAAAGGTCTCCAAGACAACCTACAAATTTTGGAGAAATTCAGCTCCACATGGGCACTACCGATCAACCTAAAGAAAACCAACATCATGGTGTTCCAGAAGAGAAAAAGAAGATTTGACCAGCATCCTTCATTTGTCGTAAACGGCTGCACTCTAACAGGAACAGACAAATACACCTACTTGGGCCTGGAAATTCACCAGTCAGGGAGCTTCAAACAAGCCATAGAGACCCTGAAAAACAAGGCCTGCAAAACCTTTTATGCCATCCGAAGGAAATTGTATCATCTGAAGCCACCAGTGAGGGTCTGGCTAAAAATCTTCGATTCCATCATTGCCCCAATCCTCCTGTACGGCAGCGAAGTCTGGGGCCCTCACACTTACCCAGATTGGTCAAGGTGGGATTCCAGCCCAACAGAAATATTCCACCTGGAATTCTGTAAGCACCTTCTCCAGGTCCATCGAAGCACCTCCAACAGTGCCTGTCGAGCTGAGCTGGGCAGATTCCCTCTACACCTAGCAGCTCTGAAGAGGTCACTATCATTTCAGGCTCACCTACAGAGTAGCAATCCAAGCTCCCATCACCACAAAGCTCTGATATATATACGTGGGCCAGATGAACCAGGACCCCTGGCACAGCTCTCCCAAACCCAACTGGACAAAATAACCAATCACAGCAGCCTGACAAGAACCAGAATCAGGAAGATGGTAGACGAGGACCAGGAGAGGTATGTCAGTGACTGGAGGACCGACATCAACACCTCACAGAAACTGACCACGTACCAGAGACTACAGAGAGACTACAGACTGGCCCCATATCTGGAAAAACTCCCGGATCCCAGAGATCGCAGGACCCTGAGCCGATATAGACTCAGTGCCCACAGTCTAGCCATCGAATCCGGTCGACACAAGCAGAGCTACAAGCCCAGGGAGGACAGACTGTGCCAACACTGTGACCTGGAGGCCCTGGAGGATGAAACCCACTTCCTGCTACACTGCACCAAGTACTCAGCAGTGAGGGACACTCACTTCAGGAGACTCTCCCATCTCTTCCCGGATTTTAGCTCCATGAAGGAAGAAGAGAAAACATATATCCTGCTGGGGGAAGAAGAGAGCGCAGTGGAGATAGCAGCGCGGTATGTGAGCGAATGTCATAGACTTCGAGAAAGAGAACTATGATAAGTCATGGACTTCCATAGCCCCCCATTCCAGATGTGGCCCCCCAATCCCCACCCTAGATATGCTCCATCCACCGTTACCATAGTCCCCACCGTGGATATGCCCCATCATAAGCCATGGACTTCCATAGCCCCCATCCTTGAAGTGCCCCCACAGTCCCCACCCTGGATGTGCCCCATCCATCCTTCCTACAGTCCCCACCCACCATCCCCACAGCCCCAGTCCCTAATGTACACTTGCTTTGGCAAAACTAATTGTATTTGGTCCTGCCAATAAAGCTTATTTGATTTGATTTGATTTGATTTGATAGATAGAAGGATAGAAAGATAGATAGATAGATAGATAGATAGAAGGATAGATAGATGGATAAAAGGATAGATAGAAGGATAGATAGAAGGATAGATAGATATAATTGATAGATAGATAGGTAGATATAATTGATATATATATATATATATATATATATATAATTGATAAATAGATAGATAGAAGGATAGATAGATAGATATAATTGATAGATAGATAGAAGGAAAGATAGATAAAAGGATAGATTGAAGGATAGATAGATAGAAGGATAGATAGATGGATAGATAGATGGATAGAAGGATAGATAGAAGGATAGATAGAAGGACAGATAGATATAATTGATAGATAGATATAACTGATAAATATATGTATATATTTGATAGATAGATAGATAGATAGATATAATTGATAGATAGATAGAAGGATAGATAGATAGGTAGAAGGATAGATAGAAGGATAGATAGATAGATAGATAGATAGATAGAAGGATAGATAGATAGATATATATATAGATAGCTAGAAGGATAGATAGAAGGATAGAAAGATAGATAGATAGAAGGATAGATAGATATTTAGAAAGATAGATAGATAGAAGGATAGATAGATAGATAGATAGATAGATAGATAGATAGACAGACGGATAGATAGATGGAAGGATAGATAGAAGGATAAATAGATAGGAAAGATAGATAGATAGATAGATAGATAGATAGATAGAGAGATAAATAGATATATAGAAAAATAGATGGATAGATAGATAGATAGATAGATAGAAGGATAGATAGATAGATAGATGATAGATAGATAGAAGGATAGATAGATGGAAAGATAGATAGATAGATAGAGGGATAGATAGATAGATTGATAGAAGTATAGATAGAAGGATAGATAGATAGATAGATATAATTGATAGATAGATAGATAGATAGATAGATAGATAGATAGATAGATAGATAGATAGAAGGATAAATAGATGGAAGGATAGATAAATAAATAGATAGATAGATAGAAGAATAGATAGAAGGATAGATAGATATAATTGATAGACAGGTAGATATAATTGATAGATAGATATATAATTGATAGATAGAAAGAAGGATAGATAGATAGATATAATTGATAGATAGATAGATAGATAGATAGATAGAAGGATAGATAGATAGGTAGAAGGATAGATAGAAGGATAGATATATAGAAGGATAGATAGATAGAAGGATAGATAGATATAATAATAGATAGATAGAAAGATAGATAGAAGGCTAGATAGATGATAGAAAGATAGAAGGATAGAAGGCTAGATAGATATATATAATTGATAGATAGATAGATAGATAGATAGAAAGAAGGATAGATATATAGAAGGATAGATATAATTGATATATATATATATATATATACATATATATATATATATATATATATATATATATATATATATATATAATTGATAGATAGAAGGATAGATGATAGATAGAAAGATAGATATAATTGATAGATTGATAGATAGAATGATAGATAGAGAGACAGGTAGAAGGATAGATGATAGATAGATAGATAGGTAGAAGGATAGATAGATAGAAGGATAGAAAGATAGATAGAAGGATAGATAGAAGGATAGATAAAAGTATAGATACATAGAAGGATAGATAGATAAAAATATAGATAGATAGATATAATTGATAGATAGAAGGATAGATAGATAGATATAATTGATAGATGGATAGAAGGATAGATAGATAGAAGGATAGATAGAAAGAAGAATAGATAGATAGAAGGATAGATAAATAGAAGGATATATAGAAGGATAGCTTGAAGGATAGATAGATGGATAGAAGGATAGATAGAAGGATAGATAAATAGATATAACTGATAGATAGTTTTACATATAATTGATAGATAGATAGAAGGATAGATAGATAGATATAATTTATAGATAGATAGATAGATAGATAGACAGAAGTATAGATAGATAGATGGATAAATAGATAGATAAGATTGATAGATAGATATAAGGATAGATAGATAGATAGATAGATAGATAGATAGAAGGATAGATAGATAGAAGGATAGATAGATAGAAGGATAGAAAGATAGATAGAAAGATAGATAGAAGGATAGATAGATGGATAAAAGGATAGAAGGATAGGTTGAAGGATAGATAGAAGGATATATAGATATAATTGATAGATACATAGATAGATATAATTGATATATATATATATATATATATATATATATATATATAATTTATAGATAGATAGAAGGATAGATAGGTAGAAGGATAGAAAGAAGGATAGATATAAAGAAGGATAGATAGATAGATAGAAGGATAGATAGATATAATGATAGATAGAAAGAAAGATAGATAGATAGATAGATAGATAGATAGATAGATAGATAGATAGATAGAAGGATAGATAGAAGGATAGATAGATGATAGATGGATAGAAGGATAGATAGATAGAAGGATAGATAGATAGATAAATATAATTGATAGATAGTTAGATAGAAGGATAGATAGATAGATAGATAGATAGATAGATAGATAGATAGATAGATAGATAGAAGG